>NC_071395.1:42094604-42396971 GCF_022682495.2 Desmodus rotundus | reverse complement strand
TACCATCCCCCCACTTCATTTAGGCCTCTGCTCAAATGTCATCTCCTCCAAGAGGGCTTGCCTATCTATCCCCAGGGTCCCCCTTTACTTCATGTCCCGTGTGTCACCATCTGGAATTATCATATCCCTTTACTTGCTATTTCTTCCTCACCCACTAGTCTGAGAACTGCTAGAGGCAGAGACTGGGTCTATCTCCAATCACAGCCTAAAGATCCTCAATCAATGTGAAATGAACGCCCCTGCTACAGATGAGGAAACTGAGACTCAGCTGGTAAAGTCTTTTCCCAAGGTCACACAGCAAGTCAAGGGCAAAGGTTGGATTTGAGCTTCTACTCAGGAGTGAAAACAGTGGGCCCAGATGCCCCCCAAACTGTCCTCACCCTGCCAGCATGTGGCTCCCCCAGACTTGCAGTCAGTCAATCTGTTACTGGTGAAAGAAGGGGCATCTTGGCAGCCAGAGCCTGGGTTTGTGATGTGAGGGGCGCCCCCTTTCTGCTGAAGTCGTTTTGAGGAAGTGCAATTCTCAAAACACCAGCTCCTTGCCCAGCCCTGATGTCAGCCATCTCAGCCGTACCACAGCCCTAGGCCAGACAGATCTTACTCAGCCCGGTGTGCTGATGAAGAAACTGAGGCACAGGGAGGCCTGGTCGCTGGCCCCAGTTCACACATAGGGTAAATGGGCAGGGGCACAATCTGAATTTCACCCACTGCTCTGGAGCCCAGGACACCTGGTTTTTAACCCCAATTCTGCCCCTCCTGGCTGTGTGACCTTGGGCAAGCCACTTCGTCTCTGTTTCCTCGGCAGGAATGGAAAGCCAAAGATGTTGGGAGTTACAACGCAGGTTGGTGGTAGGAGGCCCTTACATGAACATGGGCAAGCCCGCGGAGGGCAAATGGGAACTCCGAGTCCTCAACTTTTCCGCCAAGTTCCTCTCTGCCAGGCGGCGGTCTCCAACGTGCTCGGCTGCGCCGGTGGAGGATGGGGATGGCAGCCTGGTCCCAACCCACCTGGGAAAGGCGCAGACCTCACTCGTAGCCTGCGGTCGGCCGACCTGGCGCCCGCATTCTGAGGCGCTCAATAAGCATGAAATGCTACCGGGCGCCGCGGCAGTTGCGGAGGCGGTTACTTTGCTCCGTTCAGGGACAAGTACCGCAGGCAAGTCCCGATTCGGAGCGCGCACTTAGCCTGTCTTTTTCATAATCCAGCAGGGGGCGCGCGGAGATACCCGCTCCCAGTACACTTCCAGGGACACGGGAGCAGAGATTAGGGGAGGTGAAGATCCAAACCCGCAGAGAGACCGACGGCCAGAGAGAGACCCCAGTCCGGCTGCCTCCACCCCATCCTGGGGCCTGGCAGCGACCCCCTCGGTGATGCAAAATGGGGCAGTGGGGGGTCTATACGTTGGTTCCACCTCCAATTAAGGCAAGCCCTCCATCCCCCAACCTCACCACTAGAGTCCTCTTCCTCGAGCTCCATCTGCCTCTTGACAGATCGTGGCAGTGCCATGACTCAGCCCCGCAGGGCACCAGGAGCGCAGGCTCATACATCCCCAGATCCGGAGGGGGGTTGGGTGTGGATGCCATCTTGAATAGGCGTTCTTATGACTCAAGTCTGGAGGGCTCTCTGGACCCTCTTTTTGGTGGCTGCATGAACTCCAACGTGGGAAACCATGGAAGCCCCTGTGTATGCACCAGTAGAACCCGCTTTCTGGAGAAGTGGGCTGGCAGAATGCCCATTCTGAAAAGCGAGGTTCCCATTGGAGGCCTCTCAGTTCTCCCTTCCTCCTTCTGCCTGGGAGTGCGGTGCAGGGAGGATGCCGGCACCAGTGCCCTCCCTCCAGCCACAGCCTCTGGAGGCTACACAGGCCACAGTGAAACAGAAACCTGAGCCCCTGGGGGATGTGGTTGAGGTTCTTGTTTTTGCTTCCCATCCTGGAGGAGCAGTCTAAGCAGGTCCCACCTCCGTTCCCGAATCCAGGTCCCTGAGTGACTAGGTTCTGACATTCACTGTGTTAAGTCCTTTACACACACACCCAATTCACAGAACTCTCAAACCGACCCCCATACAGCAATGCTGACAACAGCCCCGATTTACAAATGGGGAAACTGAGGCTCAGAGAGGGCAAGACCTCGTGCCAGGATACATAGGCATCAGTCGGACCTGTCTTGGAATCTCAGATCTGCCATTTCCCGGTTGTGTGAGACTGGGCAAGAAGAAGGGTCTTTGCCCCTCTGAGTCTCGGTCTCCCCATCTGTCTAACAGGAATACTTCCCAAGGCACTGGGGTTGAGGACTTGTGAAAAATTCCCCTGTGTGGAGCCCCAGAATGAGCCATTATGAGATAAATACCACTAGGATGATTATGAATATTACCATTCAGCCACTGTCCCCTGAGAGTCAGTACCCCAGAGACCAGGCTAAGGTGAGGCCTTGGAGCCTTAAAAGGGGTTAGGGTCCAGTTCCTACTGTATCCCACCCCCTCCCTGGTCTCTCAGGACAGTGACCTGGCATGTTGCCCTTGGTCTTGGCATTTCCTGTTGATTCTAGCTTTGTTTTCCTTCAGCTCCTCCCCAGTTCCCTTTGGGAATTAGCAGAAGGGAACAGGCCCAAAAGTCAGAGCAGTGACTCCCAGACGTGCGGCACACCGGCAGCTGAGGGAGCACGTCACAGCATCTCAACCTCAGTTTCTCAGGAACAGACCGTCCCGCTGACACAATCACATTGTCCTGGGAGTGCACACATCACAGTGCCACCATCACTGCATCCCAGGAATGTACACTGTCACAATCACTGTCCTGGGAGCAGACACACTCACTCTGTCACAATCACAGCATCCCAACCACACACACAGTAACACAATCACTACACCCTGGGAACACATACAGCCATACCGGCACAGTATTCCAGCAGCACAGTCACTGTCATAGTCACTGTCCGAGAAGCACAGTCACAAAATCACCATCCTGGGAGCACACACAGTCCCGCTGCCACAATCACTGTACCTGAAGCATGCCCAGTCCCCATGTTACAATCACAGGATCTCAGAGGCCCAGCCGAGGTAGCCACAGCTGGCCAGACCACAACAGCTGGAGGAAAGTCAAGTCAGTGAGATGATACAGTCAGAACCAGCCCAACACACCCCTCCTTAATACTGTCACCTGGGGAGGCAGGGATTCCACCCTGTGCTGGGACTTGCACCCCCTGGGCACTGCTCCCTCCTCTGTGCAGCTACTGAACACTGACTCTCTCTTGCCCTGAGAAGTGGGCTCCAGGAGCAGAGTCCCCCAACACAGTGCTCCCCAAAGAGGCCCTCTCTGGATTTCTGACTCCAGCTGTGGCAGAGTGAGTCCCCAGATGTCCCTTTATCCCACATAGTCTTCCACCTCTTAGAAGAAACCTGAGAGACCTTCAGCCTGGAGGAAACATTTGTTCTAGCAGGTGCCCCCCACAGTGTCCCCTAGGACATCCCCAAACACTGTTAATCTAGCTTTCAGTTCAGTGCTTCCAGTAAAGTCCCTTGAGTTGTTACCCAGCCTAGCCACTGTCCTGCACTGTCACCAATGAGGGATATAGACCCCTAAAGCTGCAGCGCTCAACCCAGACCATTAATACCACACGCAGCATGGCGCCCCCTAAGTCAACCCCAGGATCCGCTTCAGTAGAAAGCCTCGGGTATAGTGCACTACCAGGGGTGGGGTCCCGGATGTCCCCGCGGTAGGAGTAGTCCCCCACCCCCACCTCCACCAGTCACACTGACCCCGCTCGCATCACAGCGCCCCCTGCGATCAGCGCGACGAGTTGCATCATTCCTGCGCGCCTATCCGCTCCGCGTGCGTCCACCACCCGGAGTCTTACCGCCTGCAGCTGCCTCCGCCCGCGCCGGCGCTGCCGGTGCCGTGGAAGGACGAGGGCCAGGACATGCGGGACGTGCGCAAGCCGGGCCGGTCGCCTGTGTCCACAGCGTCGGCGCGCTCTATGGGCCGGTGTGGTGGCCGTTCCGGCTCCGCGCGCTCCGCGCTGTCGGAGTAGCCGCGCTGCTGGATACGGATTGGGGTTCGCGGCTGCCGCCACAGGTGCTGGGGAGGCGGCTTCAGGGTGGCCTGGCCCTCCCGGGGTCCGGACAGTGACAGAGACAGGCTCCTCTCCGAGGGGGCGGCCGGAGGCTCCATGTTGCCGGCCCCCACTTGCACCCCAAGGGGTCCCGGCCTCTCCACGGTGCACCCTATTCAGCTACGCGAGAGCCGACAAACCCCAGGCCCCGCTCGTGCGCCTGGCCTCGGTGGGGCCATGGCGCCCCGGGGGCGCTACGGGCCGATCGCCCCCGGGCCGGGCGCCAAAGCTTCCAGCCGACGCTCGGCGCTCCGCTCCGAGTCCCGCAGCGCTCTCCGCTCTTGGCGCCGGGTTCGGCGCCAGCCCCGGCTTCCCCGCCCCATCCCGCCTCTCCCCGCCCCCCGCCCGTCGCGGTTGTCAGCACCGCCCCCCTCCTCCTTAGTCCCGGCCTGTGGGGGGCATTCACCCAAGGAGGGGGGGGCCCTTCTCGCCCACGCAGAGTCCCGCTCCCGGCGGGGTGGGGGCGCCGCAGCGCACGTCTCTCCAGAGTGCCCTGCCTAGCAGCGGCGCGCACAGGCACGAAAGAGTTAAACGGTTAATCCGATCCAGAAGACACCGACTGGTTGCCGGTGTGTCAGTCAGTCCGTCCCTCTTGGCGGGGGCGGAACCAGTGCTGGTGGGTCCTAGCCGCTACCGCTACCCCTGGGCAGAGGAAACGCGTGGGAAGTGGTCCCGTGCCTTGGACGAGGTCCCTGCGGCGGGCAGAGGTGGTGTGCACGAGATCTGCTGTCGATGGGTCGTAGAATAGTGATGGTCTGTGCCCGGGGCGGGATGTGCGCGCACGTGGCCCCTTCCGAGGGTTGTTTGTTTGTGGTGTTCTGTAAGTGTGTGCTCGCACGTGGTTGGCTGCTGCGGTCTGCAGGTTTCGCTGTGTGTGTATCTGTTTGTCTGTGGATGGAGAATGTGCGCACACGTGTGCTGCCTGTTGGGAAGGTGTACGCTTCTGTCGGGTGGCCTGGGGGTTCTGCATGTATTCCCACGCCTTTAGGTGTGTACTGTGGTCGGCCCGTGCTTGCAGAGTTGTGAACGCGATTCAGACTCCGTTATTTGACTGTCGTGTCTGAGGGAATCCATGTGTGTTGGTGTGTGTGTGGTTGGCCTGGGGCCGCTTTGGAGGTATTTCTGTTGTCTCTTTGGTTCCCCTGTGGCTCCAGGAGGACACCTCGTGGCTGATACCCCGGCTCCCCGCCTCTTCTAAAGCGTTTCTGCAGTTGGTAAACTGAGGCACATCCTCGGCAGCCCCGGGACGCACCCCTGTGGCCTTTTCAGACGAGTAAACAGCCGCGCCTCCTCCCCGCGGCCCCCCGCCGACAGAGCCCCCCTTCCGGCACCTAAATCCGGAGTCTCCGTGACTCACGCTCCCGCCTCCCCCAGCGCCGTGCCGAGCAGCAAGCGCGAGCAGGGAGCTAGCGGCATCCGAGTGTTCCACTTCCCCCTCTCCGGCCCTTTCTGAGTGCTAGCGGCAGCCCTGCAGGGGGGCTCGGCCTGGTACCCCACTGTCTGGCAGAGGCTCTCAGACGCTAACCCACTTAGGTTCCAGTCCAAGAACGCAGGCCCTTGCCGGAGTGTTCTCCCCTCACCCGCTCCACCCGGTAGGCCGTGCCGTCTGCCACCGCCCCCCACCCCCGCACTGTTCTTATATTAAAAAAAAAAAAAAAAAAAAGCGTGTCTCCAACCCCCACAACCGCTTTTCTCCCTGACAGAGGGGGCTTCAGGCGTGGGAGAACATGAAGCAAGAACTGACTCCCCATAAGCAGCAGTGGGGTATCCCAGAGGTCAGAAGTGTCCCCCACTTCTCTCAGGGACTCTCCCCCCAAGCACATACTCAAAGGGTTCTAGGGGATTCGCTGGGCCAAAGTCTTGGGGGTTGCAGGCTGAAGCGTTGGCCAGAGCTCTGGATGGGTAGTTCGGGGTGGGGGGGTGGGGGGTGTCAGGCCACAGGGGGTGTGGAGGAGAAACAGGGCACAAGATAAAGGCCAGGCTGGTAGATGGACCTGCAGCCAGAGACTGAGATGAATCAGCCTCTGAAGGTGCAAAGGCAAGAGGATTGGGGGGGGGAGTTACATTAGACCACCCTAAATGAGAGTGACAGTCACTTCTTCCCCCCCACTTTTCAATGAACCATTGTAACATGATCCAAACAGAGGCCCTATAAGCCTCCAATTGAGTAGATGAGAGGGTGCGGAAGTTAAGGCTGCAGAAAACAGTGGCCTGGGGAGGGCATTGGGGACAGGGGCCACACAAGCAGCCAGGACCGACTCAGCTATCTGGCTTTTGAACTCATCCTTGGTCCAAAATGGGGGCTGGAGTGCCCTGGGAGGACCCTGATGAGAAATAGAAAGAAAGTGCAATGTAAAGGCTCACAGATACCTCTTGCATCTCCCCAGGAGAAAGAAAAATGCCAGTCTAGACCTTCTCCAGAATCCTACTTTCCCCTTTAAGTCCTGGAAGAAACAGAATCCTCCAGGAGGGTAAGTAGAGGCACACAGCAGACTGATCAGATGCCAGCTACCTAGCCTGGCCCAGCTTTCTGAATGTGTGGGCACCATTGGAGGTTGAGGGCCTGAAAGCCCTTTCCCCACCCTGGCCCATTGCTGACTCTGGAAGCTGCAAAAAGAAAGAAGGGGTTTCTAGGGGCTGCAGTGGGGCACCTTGGGGAAGGGGTGTCTCAGCCTGACCCACCAGACTCCAGGAGACGTTTCAGCTGATTTTGCAAAACTCAGGAATCCTACAGCACAGGAAGGCCTGGTGGCTGGCCCTAGCCCAGCTGGCCCTGTTCCTTCACCCTACCATCCGGCCTGGTCCCCCTCCCGCCTACCTGTCAGCTCTGGTGATGGAAATCCGTGGAGGGATCAGAAGTGGCAGCGTGGTAGGCCGTGGGGGTACAGGGACCCCAAGGTCTGAGGGCTCAGGGTCTGCCCAGCCCAGGCCAGGACCAGTGGAGAGGCGACGGCGAGGGCGTCGGAGGTCAGCCCCCAGCATGTTGGCATGGCTGGGTTCAGGGGTTTCCCCCGGCCTCTAAGGAGGGACAAAGGTGGGATAGGTGTGCAACCTGGCCAGGCAGCTAGCTTTGAGCCCCTCCCCACAATAATGCCCCACCTAGCCATCTGGGAGAGGCTGATAGGGGTATAGGCTCCTTGTGTTCCCCCTCAATGGGAGCTACTATCTAATGCCTCCCACAGAGGGTTCTTTCCCATGCCTTACCTCTGAGAGGTTCTCCTCAGCTATAATGTTTGTGAGGCTCCCTCCTGATGTTTCAGCCCTGTGGCTCTGGGCCTTCATGCCTGTTCACTGTCCCTCTCATGAAATTCCTCTAACACATCGCCTTTTTAGGATCTCTTCCCACCCTCCAAGTCTAAGCAGCCCCCTCTTGGTCTTAATGTCTGTGGCCCCTCAAGACCTCACCCACAGTTCCATCCACAGTCCTTGGAAAACCCTGCCTTCTGCCCCTGGACTCAGGGGCTCTTAATCCAGGCAGCAGGAGAAAAATGGAATCAAGAGAGTAAACTGAGGCATGAGCAGTCGTGACTTCGCGACCACTTAGTGAACAGCTGTGGTCACTAGAGGGCGCCCGTCCCCAATGGGGCCCAAGCCCCGCCCCCAGCCCGGGCCCCGCCCCTCACACCTCTTCCCCGGTCCCGGCCACGGACAGGACACTGCGACTCCTCTTCATCCCGCCAACCTAGTGCTCCGTAGGGGCTGCGGGGACCATGTCGGTCCGGGTCAGCGCCTCCTGCAGGACCAAGCCAAAAACATCCACTATTAGCGTCCCAGGGCTCCCCCTGCTGGCCGGGCCTGGAATCCGCCCCCATCCCCGCTCAATTGCCTCCCCTGGGGCGTGACGTCAGCAACCTGCTGACGCACTGCCTGTCTGTGACGTTGCCGCCCGTTGCCAGAGCGACAGCTGACGCACGGCTGGGCTCCCGACAGCGTCTGTGCCCTGGTAGTCCCAGCACATCCCCCATTCCTCCCGTAGGGTCTAGCCCCAGCCCAGGAATCGATCCCTCAGAGAAGACCCGGAGCCGCCGGAGTGGGCCGCCTGTGGCGCGCGGTCTGAGCCGGGGGTCGGCGGAAGCGTCTCAACGGAGCTGTTGGGCCTTTAAGCCTAAACCCGAAATAGCTCAGATGTGCGGGGGCCGGGCGCAGAGAGACGGCGGCTTGGGCACAGATGGGGGACGCGCAGGCAGAGGCGCGAGGAGACAGACAGGGATGCGTGGAAATAGAGAAACAGACAGGGACACAGACGCAGCTCCGGATGCTGAGTGCGCTCTGCTGCAGGCGATCCTTGTCTAAAAGCTTAGGAGAGGGGGAGGCTGGCTCACTTCACCTTCTCACCTAGGCGCTGCAAATTACTGCTGTATGTGTGTGGCCATACATACACATACATGTGTATGTATATATGTGTATGTATGTATGTAGGTTCAGTGACTTAAACACTCTGAGCCTCAGTTTCTCCTCAGTGAAATGGAATGATAACTTTTACAGGGTCCATGTGAGAATAAAACGAGATCAGACCATATTGAATTCTCACCAAACAGTATCTGGTACTCAGTAAATGGTTAATAAACGCTGCTAAAACTGAACTTTTGGGAGCCTATTAGAACTCAGATCATGTCCCTCCTCTGTTCAGAGTCCTCCATGGCTTTCACCTCACTCTGAGGAATAGTCAAAGTCCTCAACAGGAGATCCACGCAGTCCTGTAGGATGTGCCTAGTCACCTTCCTGTCCTCATCTCCTCCCACTCTCCCCAACTCAGTCTCATCCAACATGAGCCTCTTGGACACACCAGGCACGCTCCAGAGTCAGGGCCTTTGCATTTGCTGTTCCCTCTCCTGGAACTCTCTACCCTTGAATAATTACAGGCGCCTCACATCCCTCAGGTCTTGGCTCACATCTCACCTTTTCAGGCGTTTCTGCTAGCCTTTCTCTCTACTGCACCTCTGCTTAAAGTTGCTAGGCCCTCAGGATTCCTAACCCCCTCATCTTGCTCTATTTTTCCACAGCACTATCATCTCATAACATACTATGGTATTTATTACATTTATTGTCTGTCTCTTCCCAAAATAGAATATCAGCTGCAGTAGGGAAAGAATATGTTATTACTGTCTCCCCAGTGGCTAGAACTAAATCGAGTGTAGTAGGCTCTTCTTACTAAGTATTTGTTCAATGTCTAGTGGTTATTTGAGGACTCAATGGCTTATTTATAATGTTCCTAGTAGATCTATTATGGACTAGCTATTTTACCCCTTTCTTTGGCTCATTTCTTTTTCTTTATTGCATCAGCTAGCACTTCGGCTCAATGTCAACTAGTAGAAGTGAATGTAAACATCATCTCACCAGCCTAGTATTTAGCACCAGGCAAGCCTGCAAAGGTTGTTAAACGAATGGTTGAATGTATAAAGGCAGCTTAAAGGTCACCCCCACTTCTTAACCAGACTGAACCAGTCCATGTTCCAAGCTCCCACTGTTGCCTATTCTGTCCCCATTAAAGCACTCATCATTTGGGGTAATTTATCTGTATTCCCTATCAGAGCTCTGTGAGGACAAGAGATGCTTACCCATTCCATTGTCTAGGTCCCTCATGCATAGTCTTAATGAACGATGAACAGGAAGACACAGGGAGAGAAAGGCACCCTCTCTATGTATATACAGACAGACACATATGCTCAGACAGGCAGACAAAGGGCCATGTAGCAAGGGCCATGCTCAGGTTCCAGAATTACACTGACAGACCTGCATTCAAATCCTGGTTATTCTTCTTTTTAGCTGTATACCCTTGGGCTGTGTACCCAGCCTTTCTGAGCCTCATTTTCCTTGTCTGTAAAATGGGGTAATATTCATACATACTTGAGGGGGTTGTGTAGCTGAAGTGAAGCAATGAAGGTAAGGTTCTGAGCACAGTGCTTGGCAAATAGTAAGTTCTCACAAAACAGTGCCATTATTTTATATAGTAATAATAACAATTAGCTCTGTTGTTGACACATGAAGCCATAGACAGACATGGGATACAGCAACACATGCACAGAGACCTCACTTCCTCCCATCCTCCCCCTTGCCCTACCAGCCTCCGTGCTCTTTTTCAAACACTCCCAGCATATTCAGACCTCAGGGCCTTTGCACTTGCTCTTCCCTCCACCCAGAAAACCAGCCTCAGATATGTTGTGCTCCTCCCACCCCCCTGATCTCCCTGACTCTATTTTTGTTTGTTTTAGACTTATAACATTCTAACAAGACATAGAATTTACCTCCTATTTTTATTAGCTTTTGCCTGTCCTTTGATTAAGACATGACGTCAGGATGTTGGTTTCTTTTGTCCCCTGCTAGGACAATGCTAGCATGTAGCAGGTGCTCAACAAATAGCTTTTGAATACATGAATAAATCCAGTTGACTCCCTCAGCTCCTTTGGGTCTCTGCTCAAAGTCACCTCCTTCCAGATCCTTCCCTGACATAGATGGCTCCCCTAACCCTATCACTCTCTGCCCCTTACTCAGCTTTTTCTTCTTAGCTCTCATCGTCCTGACGTATATCTTTATGTTTCTGTTCTCCCTGACCCCTTAGTTTCACGAGGGCTGTGGATTTTTCTGTCTTGTTCTAGCTGTATTGAGGACCAATTCGTGAGCATGCAAATTGCAGTCCCACAGGGCCCCACGCTTAGAAGGTTTAATGTGCTGCTATCATCATCTTGAAATTCTTCATAATTTTGAACAGGGGCCCTGCACTTCCCTCTTGTCCTAGGCTCTGCAAATTTTGTAGGCTGTCCTGGCTATATTCCCAGTGCCTGGAACAGCCTATGGTAGGTGCTTAAGGACATGTGGGATGGACAGCCAGAGGAGGCCGACAGGCCAGGGAAGAGGTAGAGACATGCAAACCATCACTGTCCCAACACCTGTGCACATTTGCAGAAATCAGTTCTGGCAAAAAGCTGCACACAGGAGGCAGGACATCAGCCTCTAAGCTTGTTTTCCCGTCCCCTGGGCAGCAGGCTGTTTGGGGAGGAGGGTCCAGATGGCGGAGCTGGCCCCTATGGGCAGTTGGGCACCAGGCTCAGGCTGAGAGGCCTCTTCTCCCACCTGACTTGTCAGTGCTGATCAGCAGCAGTCCAGCCTGGGAGCCCCTGGCCTGGCCTGACCGAGGAGAACTGGCTTCACCCAGCCTGACATTCCCATCCCCACCCCACCCCCCACCTCCCTCAGCAGGCTATGGGGGTGGGTGGCCAAAAAGAAGGAAGGAAGTGAGGATAAAGGCTTTGCCCAAACCTTGGCCCTGAGCATCCAGGCCTGACAAGCTCCATGCTTGTACTGAAGCAGGGCTGGGAAAAACTTCGAGGCTACAAGTATGTGTGTGCATGAGACTTTGTATACGGCAGTGCGTGTGCAACTGGATGGATGGAACTTTATACAAGTCTGAGTTTGTGGAGGTGAGACCATACCTGTAGGAGTGTACACAGGGTGACCCCACGTCAGTCTATGTGGGCGTGAGGTTGGATGTATTTCTGTGTGGCTGTGATGAGCATGTGGGGGTGGGGGGAGGTACATGCATGTGGATGCAGCAGGAAGCAGCTTTCCACAGAGGTTAGAAATGCTGAATTTGGGTTCAGACCTGCTCAGCCACTCACTAGCTACATGGCCTCGGGTACATTATTTAGGTTCTCAGTATAGTGTTGGTTAGTACGCTTACTTTTTTCTGGATGGAGTGTGTATGTGTGTATAGCCATGTGTTTGTGTAGAGTTATTCAAATCCAGGCGGTCTTCCTGGATATCCAACCTAAAGGGGACGCTTCCATTTTTCTTTCCTGTTAAAAACTGCCCTCATCACAACTTGTTGTTATATATTTATTTGTTTGTTTCCCCCACTAAATGTCAGCTCCATAGGGGCAGGGAGTTTTGTTTTGTTTAGTGTTTCGTCCCCAGCACCCGGCTTATTGTGCGGCTGAATAACTGTTGAATGGATGGATGCAGGGCTGTCTGCGAAGTATGGGGAGAGGGGTGGGTGCTGGCTGGGTATCACGGGCCCCTGGAGGGCCCTGTGCCCAAGTCTGGTCTCTACTTTCTTCCTTTCCCAGTTGTTGACAATCATTCCTTCAGCTGTCCTCACTTTTATGGGAATGATGACATGTCATCGACTCCTTTGACATCTCTGGGTCTTATGGACTCACTCACCTCATTTGTAAAATGGGATGGATGGATGGACAGCCTCCTTCCTGATTCTAACTGCTATGGAAATAATCTTAATCTAATCCCTCTTTAATTCTTTCAACATTTATTGAACACTGATCTGGACCTGACCCTGCCCGCATGGAGCTGAAGTGAACAAGGAAAGCAGATATAACCCAGAAATCTCATTTAATCTCCAGCACCACCACTCCACCCCACTCTCTGTGCCTGATGGAATTTGTCTTCACGGTTCGAAATCACTGTGGGTATTTCTGTTTACACACTGATCTTGCTCCTTTACCAGTCTTGAGGGGCAGCAGAGCAGGAATCCAGCTGGTCTCAGTTGCTGCAGCCCCACAGCCTGGCCACAGTGCCCTGGCACATAGTAGGCACTTGGGAAATAGATGTGAAATGAGCTAAGAAATAAAGCAAGAGCAGGCTCACATGCATGATCTAGCGGTGCCTTGATGTGTCATTACCCACCTTGCAGGTGGGGAAATTGAGGCTCAGGAAGGCAAAGCCATTTCCTGGGTCCCACTGCAGCTAAAAGTGTGTAGCTGTGGAATGCAGCAAAGGAAAGTTGGAGAGCCCAGAGGAGCATTCCCTGCCCCGCCCCTCCCCCACCCCCACCTCTCAGGTACGAGAGACACAGCAGGGGATACGCTGATGGGGGCTGATGGGGGCTGGTGGGGGGAGTGGGGGGAGAGGAAAGACCAAAAAACAGTGCAAAACAACTCAGGGAGTTCTGTCTCCAGGGCTGGTGATGCCGTGTTGGCAGATTTGAAAAAGCTTGGCGCTGATGGGGAGCTTCTGGCGTTCCGACCCCAACTCTGGAAGCAGGGTCTTCTGGAACCCTGTTAATTGGGGCCAGGCAGCTCCAGTACCAAAGCCAGGGAGAGACTCCCCACCAACCCCCGCACCTACCGGGGAATCCCCGGCCTAAATACACCTCCCCACACACCCCCAGTCCGGAGGCAGGCCTGAAGCCCTCAAGGGTGTTCCCTGCAGGGGCCCCAGCTTACTTGGGGAGCAGGGGAAGCCCCCACCGTCCTGGACCCCCCCCTCCGGGGTGCCGAGTACCCTCCCCACCTCAGCTCGCAGCTGAAAGCTTACCTTGCAGGGGGCGCTGGGGAGGGGATGCCCCGCCCTCTCCAGCCGGAGGAGTGGGGCGTTGGGAGGGAAACAGGGATGTTCAGACCCTGTATTTGCTGGTGTGTGTATGTGTGTGTGCGCGATTACGAGACCCGTTGGGGTGTGTGGATCTGTGCGCGCGTGTGCCCAGGCCGTGACGGCCGCTGAGATGCTGGACAGCCCCAGCTGGAGGGGGAGGGGGAGTGGAGGGGGACTCCCGCGCTCCCGGCCGCCCACTCGTGGGTTTGAATGGAGCTCTTAGGTGGAGGGGCGGGCGCTTTTGTCTGGATGGCCCCACCCCCTCCCGAGGCCGGGGTATCCCCCCAATTTAGAGACCTTTACTCCATTTCCTCCAGCTTCCTCCGTCCAAACGCTCGCTCTGGGAGAGTCTAGGAAAAGGCACCCCTCACTCGAGGGGCTGGAGCTCCTTCCATCCCACCCGCTCCCCCACGGAGCGCCCTTTAATCTGAGATAATCCTGGCCCTAGACTGCAACACGACCTTTTATCCGGGTTACGAAGCGTGGGTTGGGATTTACGAAAGTGCGCCGGGATAGCCCAAGCTTAGAGTAACGGGAGTCATTAGAGCCCAGCGAAGGAAGAGGGCCCCCACACGAAAGAAGAGAGGCTGTGAGCGGTCCTCGGGTACCGCGACGAGGAAAGCCCCCACCCGCACCTCCGCTATCCCCGCCGCCCCCTCCCCCACCACCAAACGCGAGGCCAGGAGCACTGGCCGCTGGCTAGACATTAGCGACACCCAGAGGCCGCAGGGGAGACGTCGCAGTGGACGCACTCCCCAGACATGTGTTGAGGGGGGTCCGGGTGATTCAAGAGGGGATGTATACGCGAATCCCCGCTCAGCAGTGGCAGAAGATAGGAACGGGACAAGGAGGCTGTGGTCCAAGCCGGGAAAATACCAGCCCCCCAAGGCAGAGCCACAACACAGCCACCTCAGACCTCACCAAGGCCAGGTTCGTATCCCTCCTCCAGACTCTCCCAGAGCTGGGTCTTGCACCCCTCGTTTTGGGAAGGTCCCCTCAGATCACACCCCTCCCCGATTCACAGGAGGCAGGAGGCAGGTCTCCTTGCCGAGGTTCAGGCTGTTACTGAGGCTTGACTAGGAGGACAACCCCCTCCCTTGGTCTCACCAACTGCCCCCCACCTGCGGCTGCCGCAAACTCCCACTGTGAGGCAGCAGGAGATGAGAGTGGCGTTAGGTTGGGGCCCCCGCACATATACCCCCGGGAGGTGCCTAGCCGGGACCCGACGCCAGATAAGGCTGGGTCTCCGCTGGGGCTACGGGAGGCCGGAACGCTAGCTCAAGGCCCTTTAAGACAAGCTCGGTCGCCAGAGCCGCCGCCGCAGTTACTAAGGATTTGGCGTCAACCGAAGGCGGGGTGTGCGCGCCCCGGCGGAAGCGGAAGGGGCGGGGCTCCGCGGGCCCAGACTGAGACACTTCTGCCACCGCCACTGCCGCCTTAGGAGCCGGAGCGGGCTGGGCCACAGGACAAGATGGTGGACTACAGTGTGTGGGACCACATCGAGGTGTCTGACGATGAAGACGAGACACACCCCAACATCGACACGGCCAGTCTGTTCCGCTGGCGGCACCAGGTAGAATGCGCGTGCCCAGCCCCTTCCCTCCCCCACCTCCTGGGACTCCGCGGCAGAGTTCTGATCCTTTATACCTCCTGGGACCCGCCATTGACACCTGGGATTCCCACCAGTCTGGGCTTTTAATATCTCCTGGGGCTCAACTCTGTGACCTCAAAGCTGCCGGGATCCCTACGGCATCTTCCTCATAGTCTAGACTCCCAAGACAAGCTTTGGAGGTACCCCCGAGTCCCGTCTGGGACCTTCAACTTACACCCAGAACTCTGCCTCAGAGTCTGGACCCTGATTCTGTTCGGGTACCCACTTCTGATCTTGGATATCCCATTCGCCTCTCCCCAGTTCCCAGAGTCCCTAATACTTTAAATCTGTTCTGTGATGTGCTTCCCTGGGTGTGAGGGTGATTCCTACTCAGATCCAGAGATCCTACTCCTCCAAACAGAACAAGGAACTCTGGCTTCCCCTGGCACTTCTGTTCCTGACCTGGGACGCCACCCCACACCCATAGCCTATTCCCCCTCTAGGATCCTCAGTTCCACCTAGGACTGGAGTTTTGGAATCCAGTTTCCCTCCAGACCGAATTAGCAGCTCTACCCTGATGGAGCCTTCCAATTCCAGCCTCGTTCCTTTTGTCACACCTACAGTAGACCCCATTTCTAGTGACACCAGGAAACCCTATCTTGATAGTTTCCCTCGCAGCCACAGAGCCCCTGCAGCAACTGGGTATTGCAGATTCAGGCACTGTCCACACCCCGGGACCAACTTCCTGTAGGAACCTCTGCCAGCATTGGAACACCTCATCCAAACCCACCCCGCCTTCCTCCTAACCCCAGCCTGGACTGCTGCTCTCAGACACTCAGATTGCCCCGGCTCTCAACAGGAACTCTCCCAGCCTGATTCCAAATTCACTGCCCCTTCTTTTATCTATTTGCCCCCAAATCCAGAGCCCAGAATCCCTAGTCTGAGTGTTCCCCTTCCCCTCTTCCTGTCCAGCACTGCTTATAGACTAATATAATGGCTCTCATAAGACCCAATGTTTTAACCTCCTGCTCCCCCAAATCATAGGTGCTGCATCCACATACCTCTGCTTGCTATACTCTGAAACTGAGGGTGTGTACCTCTCAGAACCTTCCAGTTAGGAAGGCTCCACCCCACTCTCCCGTAAGGCCACTCCTAGTCATTTATTCAGAAAGTCCTAGAAGGGCTCTTTCCCATCCTGCCAAGGCATTAGTCCCTATGTCTGCTCCCAGGCCCATTTCCAGCCCATTTCTTAAAACAGTAGTATGTCTGCTGGGCAAGCCACTAGAGTGTAAGAAGAAAGTTCTAGCACTTCCATTTCTTGTCACATGTAACATTTATTATGAAATAGTTAAGATCTCCACAAAGTGTTAAAGACTATTTGGGATACACATATCTCTGTCTCATAAAGAGGTTAAATCTATACTGCTTTGTGGAGACTGTTTTGGTCCTGCTGGGTGGGAGGCCCCCTCTATACTGTAGCAGCTTCCTCCCCCCTCCTCCCTCTTCCCTCCTCCCTCCTCCGCACAGAACCTTTTCCTGTCCCCAGAACCTTTTCCTGTCCCCGCCACTGAAAGCCTGAGACTATAGTGAAGAGTGATGGAGACAGGGGCCCTCAGTGTCTCCTGCAAGCTTGGGTTCTAATCCCAGCCCAATGAAATGAGATTAGATCTGGAAAGAATTTAGCTCTGGCCCTGTGAGGAGAGGTGGGGTGAGTAAAATGGTAGCCTGGTGAGCTTCTGGGCACAGGTCTTCCACCTGTGCTCAACTCCCGGCTCCTGAACACTGGCTTGCTGCTTGACCTCCAGAGAGTTGTTTGATCTCTTGGTACCTCAGTTTCCCCACCGGGGAATATTAATAGTGTCAACCCCATAGGGTTGTTGTGAGGGTTACCTTATTTATTTAATGTGTGTAATGCCTTTGGGACAGCACCTAGCATGTGGAAGCTCTCTGTAAACTTCAGCCGCTATCATTATTATTTAGGTAATTTGCTCTCATGGTTAAAAAGAAAAGAACTTCCAAAGGTTCCAGAAGGGAACAGGTGAGTCCCAACCCTGAGCTCCCTTGCTCAGTCACCCGCCACTGGTTCCCTGTGGCTCCTTCTGGTGAGTTGTGCCAACCTAAGATCCATGAGACTTGATTTCCCTATCTGTAAGGTAGGAGGGCAGCCCCGCCCACTGCCATGGCCTCTGCCTTGCCCAGCCTGCTGTAGCCCCTGCTGGAGGTGTAAAGCCCAGGCCAGGCAGGCAGCAGCCCCTGCCAGCTCTGGGAGGTCTTTATTTAGCTTCGGCTTCCCTGGCGGCTACTCAGGGCACCAGGAAGAGCTTGATGGCCGCCTAGCAGAGACCAGCAGAGTGGCAGGTTTCTGTTGCTGCCCAAGGCCAGCCATGATGACCACCCGAGAGCCCCTCACAGGTCAGCGAGAAGTCTCTAGGGTGACACAGACCTTCATGGGGACGGAGGTTGCAGAGGCCAGGACTGTTTTTTCTTATCCCTCCATGAGGCTAGGACCTCGACCCTTATCCGCATGGGGACAGCTGAGGCTCGGGACTGGCTGTGTCTGTCCTCTGAAGCACTAGAGAAGGGCCCCGTTTCTCGATTCTCACCCACTGTATGCCTGGCCCTGTGCTCGGACCTGGAGATACAGCCTCGAATCGGCACAAAAGCAAGTTAGCAGACCACTCTGGTGGCAGTTTCACAACAGTGATGATAAGAGGAAGACACTGAGCGCAGTGTGCGAGCTGTGGTCATGGAGTCACGTATTTCATCCTCACGGCACCCTGTGAGGCCTCATTTCACAGAGGGGAAAACCAAGGCAGGGAGAGGTTTAAGGGCCTCGGCCAAGGACGTGTCACCAGGAAGAGTGGCGGAGCTGGGTGCTGTGATGACGCAGTAACAGCCATTCCCAGTGGGTGAGCCCTCACTCTCAGCCACAGAGCAACTCAGAGCACATTTCGTCATTCTGAAGTACAGAACTCCAGAATGTTTCTCAGATAGAGATTGTCCCCTTGGACAAACAGGAATGATAGTGATGACAGTAGCCAGCGTGGGGATGGTGCTTGCTGGCTGTCCACGGCCCTATACCATTTGCTCTAATTTACAATCTCATGAGGTCGGTGTTGTCTGTATTTGAAAGATGAGGAAACAGGTCATGAGAGGTTAGGGGATCAGGCCTGGGGACACCCAGGCAGTACATAGTGACCTTGGAATGTGACCCAGGTTCTGGGGCTCTGAAGCTGTCCTCCAGCACATTCTCACATTATCTGATGATCTCACAGGGGCCTTTGGAATTCAGTAATGCTGATGCTTAGGAGGCACATGGGTGAGGCTCTGGAAGCTGAGACCTGGGCAAATCACCTGGAGTAAGGGAGAGTTCCAGGTGCTAGGGACAGCATGTGCAGAGGCCAGAAGCAGGGGAGAGGCTGTGCATTTGAGGAACCGCAGGGGCCAGTGTTTGCCTGGAACCCAGAGTTGGGAGAGGAGGGAGGGACCCAGCCCTGCGAAGGGCCTTGCTGCCAACTGGGCAGCTGGGAGCAGGGGTCCCGTCCGAACGAACCTGTACACTTCAGGATGGGGTGGTGGCAGGCAAGCTGCAATCAGATGTGTATGTTTCAAAGACTCCTCTCAGCATCTGAGCCTGGACTGGGGGGACAGCAGTTGAAGGCGGTGTTAGATTTAGTCCACAGCTCTTGGTTGAGCAGGCACTGCCTGGAGCCCAGGAAGATGATGGTGGAGCCCAGCAGGGCTGGAGTGCAGACAGGGCTGAGTGATGTGATAGGCGTCTGAATGGGGACTGAGTGAGGGGGCAGTGAGATGGGTGCCGTCACTGAGCTTAGGGCACAGTGGAAGTGGACATTAGGGGTACAATATCCAGGGTAGGGGGACAGGAGGCTACTGGGTACCAAGATGGGACTCAGGAGGGCATGCTGTGCCGGAAACAGAGCTGAGGGGGCCTTGTGAGTGATCCAGGCTCAAGACTCACAGTGGAGTGAATTAGAGAACCATCTCACAGTGAAAACCGCCAGCACTTGGTGCCAGAGCAGGAGGCAGGGCAGGGGCCAGTGAGCAGGCCTCAGCTGGGGGCAGGGGATGGGGTGGGAGGTGGGAGTGCCTTCCCCATCTTGAGAGAGGACAAGGCAGGAGACCAGATTTTGGGGGGTAAAATGGTGGGTTCAGTTTTGGACAGGGAGTTGGAGATGCCTGTAGGACACCCAGGCAGAGGTGGATTGAGAGGGTTGGGGGACTGAGGGTGGTGCCCTAGTGTTGCTGATAGAGACTCTGAGGAAGGGGGGCCCTAAGACCCTGGTGGAGCGTCTATTCATTCAGGAAGCATTTCCTGAACTCCTACTATGTGCCAGTGTGTGTGACATAGTAAAAAGACCTGTTCCCACTTGCATGGAGCCAATATCCTTGGAGAGGGACAGTGCCCAAGTGATGATAAATAATTGTCCCTGGATGTTAGCAGGAGACATGTGCTGAGAAGGGAGATAAATAAAGCAGAACAAGAGTTAAGAGGAGGTCTTGATCTTCAGTAAGGTGGTCAGGGAAGGCTTCACCTATGAGGCAACTTTTGAGTCAAGGTGGTAAGGGTAGGAGGGAGCAAGCTGAGGGGAGAACCTGGGGAGAGAGCATTCCAGGCCAAGGGAACAGCCAGGCAAAGGCCCTGAGGTTTGAAATGGGTTCAAGAAAAGGGAAGGCAGACAATGTGGCTGGAGGGAGGGGGAGTGGGAAGGCACAGAGGTGATGGTGGATCATATAGGGCATCAGGGAGGACTTCGGCTTTTGCTCTGAGTAAGGTGGGAGCCGTGAAGAGTTTTGAGCAGTGGAGGGACCTGCCCTGACTCAGCTGTAGGTACCTGTGGCGGTGAGTGTGGAAGCTGGGCATGCGGGACACAGGTTGGCGCAGACATTCCTCGTGACCACCCCAGGTGTATCCTGGAAGCCCTTGGCTGGGATGGGGCTGGGGTCAGGGGCTCTTCTCCAGAGTGATGGGCCGTTCCTGCCCACAGGCCCGGGTAGAGCGCATGGAGCAGTTCCAGAAAGAAAAAGAAGAGCTGGACAGGAGCTGCCGCGAGTGCAAGCGCAAGCTGGCTGAGTGCCAGCGCAAGCTGAAGGAACTAGAGGTGGCCGAGGGTGAGGGCAGCAAGGTGGAGCTGGAGCGGCTACAGGCCGAGGCTCAGCAGCTGCGCAAGGAGGAACGGAGCTGGGAGCAGAAGATGGAGGAGATGCGCAAGAAGGAGAAGAGCATGCCCTGGAACGTGGACACGCTCAGCAAAGATGGCTTCAGCAAGGTATGCGGGGGTGGGGAGCTGGCGGGGACTCGTACCCGAGTGGGCTCTGTGACCATCTGCAGGTTGGGGGCGGGGTTGAGGACTGCACAGGTCAAGGGAGGGAAGGATGGGAGGGAGGTGCAGGAGGAATGGGTGTCAAGTGAATGAAGTGCCCCACCAGTCCCCTTCTGATCTGCCCGAAGGCCCTAGTCCGAGGCCACACGTGCCACGCTCATGCTCCTGCCACATTGATGTTCATGGCGCCATCACCGCCGCCGCCGTGGATGGGATGGGCACTGCGGCCGCGGCCCACCCGGCCATGTGTGAGGCGCTCCGAGGCCTCACCCCAGCCCACTACCCCTCTTGCCCCACCACAGAGCATGGTCAACACCAAGCCCGAGCAGGTGGAGGAGGAGTCGGAGGAGGCAAGGGAGCAGAAACACAAGACCTTTGTGGAGAAGTATGAGAAACAGATTAAGCACTTTGGTGAGTTGGGTGCAGGGGACCACCAGTGGGGGCCTGGGAGTTGTGTGTATCAGGGGCTGGCTCTTGGCCCCTAGGTCCTTCCAGCACCATGTCAACGCTTTGTTGTAGGCATGCTTCACCGCTGGGATGACAGTCAGAAGTACCTGTCAGACAACTCCCACCTGGTTTGCGAGGAGACAGCCAACTACCTGGTCATCTGGTGCATTGACCTAGAGGTGGAGGAGGTCAGTGGAGCATGCCCCGGGGCTGGGGAGAGGCTCTACCCTTGGGCTGCCCCTTGGTGACGCTGTGCCAGTTCTCCCTTGGCAGAAATGTGCACTCATGGAGCAAGTGGCACACCAGACCATCGTCATGCAGTTCATCCTGGAGCTGGCCAAGAGCCTCAAGGTGGACCCCCGTGCCTGCTTCCGGCAGTTCTTCACTAAGATCAAGGTAGAGGCCCAGAATAGTTGTGGAGAGGTGAGGGGTGGTCCTCAGGGCCCCGGGCCTCTGTGAGCAGAACCTTATACATCAGGACAGGGCTGAGCTATGGAGGAGATGAGAGGTGGTGGCTTCCGGACAGGTTTTGGAAGAGGGTGAGGGATAGAGTCAAGGGCACCTCCAGGTTTCTTACCCTGAGCACCTGGAAGAACAGAGCTCCCCATGCTGAGCTGGGAAGACTGGGGGCGAGGCAGATGTTGGGGCGGGGCATGATCCAGAGCTCAGGAGTGGCTGTGTTGAGTTTGAGCTGCGTATGCAAATCCCCGCAGGAGGACAGTGAGGAAGTGGGTGTCAGAGTCCACGGTTCAGGGGGACATGTGAGCAGGTGGTCATTAGCATGCAGGCACACCTCGTTTTAATGCATTACTTAGCAGGTATTGTGTGTTTTTTTTCATTATTACAATATTTGTTAGAGTGATCGGTGATCAGTGATCTTTGATGTTACTAGGGCAAGACCAGCAAAAAGATTACGACTCGCTGAAGGCTCAGATGATGGTTAGCATTTTTTAGCAATTAAATATCTTTTAATTAAGGTATGTACATTTTTTAAGACATAACGCTATTGCATACTTAGACTACTGTATACTGTAAACGTAACTTTTATGTGCGCTGTGGAGCCAGATATTCACGTGACTTGCTTTACTGCAGTACTGACTTTGTTGCAGTGGTCTGGAACCGAACCGCAATACTTTCGAGGTCAGCCTGCATAGGTGGTACAGTCTGAGCTTAGAGGTGGAGACTAGATGGGAGTAGAGAAGAGGCCCAAGCCCCAGGGTGTCTCGAGGACTGGCAGCAGGAGGGTCCTGGGTCCCGCAAACCCCCGTGGTCTCCTGCTCCCCACAGACAGCTGACCGCCAGTACATGGAAGGCTTCAACGATGAGCTGGAGGCCTTCAAGGAGCGTGTGCGGGGCCGCGCCAAGCTGCGCATCGAAAAGGCCATGAAGGAGTACGAGGAGGAGGAACGCAAGAAGCGGCTTGGCCCCGGTGGCTTGGACCCTGTGGAGGTCTACGAGTCTCTGCCCGAGGTGCGGAGCCTCAGCCCCAGGCAGGCGGCAGGCAGGTAGCCAGCAGGACCCCCAGGTGTCCTAGGGACCCAGGCACTGACTTCAGCCCCTCTGCTTCCACAGGAACTCCAGAAATGCTTTGACGTGAAGGACGTGCAGATGCTCCAAGACGCCATTAGCAAGATGGACCCCACTGTAAGTTACGATGTCCCAGGCCCACCCATTAACCATGCTGGCCAGCGGTGTGTCCCTCAGCTCTGCTCTAGGCCAGCTGTCCATGTTGCAGGTAGAAGGGTCTCCTGGGCTTCTAGGAGGAATAAGGGAGGTCGGGTCACTGTGTGGCCGGCATGTGGGGCAGTCAGGTGTCACACACTCACATTTATCAAGCACCAACTGTGTGCCCGGCTTCCAGACTGAGTGTCACTGTCACTGTTGTCCATTTATGAGCGCAGCCTACACACCCTGCTGCCCCCGTCTTGCCATTGACTTGAGGCAGCCCAAGGAAGGGGTTCCTCCCCAGCGTCAGTTACCGCATCATGCCACAGGTTCTCTCCTGTAATTCATTTGCCAAATGTGTCAGGAGGGCTGGGCACACGGCAGATGTTGGTAAACCTCAGCTGCCATTATTGTTTGGAGCAGTAACAGTGCTGGGAGGTGAGTCTCAATAGAACTGGGTTTGATTCCATTCCTGCCAGGTGGCTTACCAGTTGGCCATACTGGTTTTCTCATCTGTGAAACGGGTCAGTCAGATGATCTTTTCTGGGATTTCTAGAAGCTTCTGTGGGGAATGAGCTCTAGACCAAGGGTCTTCAAACTCTGGCTTGCAGCCTTACTGCCTGTCTTTGGTACACAGAGGCCATGCTCATTGAATTTCATGTTGCCAGTGACTGAGTTTGTGCTATAACCAACCAGAGTTGAGGAGTGGTGGATGGAGTAATTGTAACCTGCAAGCCAAATGTTTTAATCTGGCCGTTTACAAAAATGTTTGCCAACCCTTCTGGACCTACACAATTTAAATTTGAATTAAAGTTAAGGAAAACTGAAAAAAAATTTTTTTTAATTTTATTTATTTTTAGAGAGAGGGGAAGGGAAGGAGAAAGAGATGGAGAGAAACATCAATGTGTGGTTGCCTCTCATGTGCCCACAAATGGGGACACAGCCTGCATGCAGTCCAGGCATGTGCCCTGACAGGGAATCAAACCAGCGACCCTTTGATTCACAGGCCTGCGCTCAATCCACTGAGCTATACCAGCCAGGGCGGAAAACTGAAAATTCTATCCCTCACCTGCACTAGTCACCTTTGAAGTGCTTGGTAGGCACATGTGGCCAGTGCCCACCATGTCAGACAACACAGGTTATGGACCCTTCCCATCACTGCAGGCAGTCTATTTGGACAGCTCTGATCTAGAATAAGCAGACACAGGCCTTAGGGTGTGCAGGAGACAGGTGGGCCACCTGGAGGTGGTAGCTGGGCCTCACCTGTCTGCCTTTCTCCCTGTAGGACGCGAAGTATCACATGCAGCGCTGCATCGACTCAGGCCTCTGGGTCCCCAACTCCAAGTCCAGTGAGGCCAAGGAGGGAGAGGAGGCGGGCCCCAGGGACCCCTTGTTGGAAGCCAGCCAGCCAGATGAGAAGGATGTCAGCGCGTGACCCTGCCTGCCTGCAGGCTTCTGTACACCCCTTTTCAGAGAACGAAAATAGATGCCATTGCCCTAGCTCCTGGCTTCTGTCACTTCCCCCACTCCCAGCCTGAGAGACCTGCCCCTGCGCCCTGACCTCCCAGCACTCATCCAAGTCTTGCTTTGAGTTGAGGGGCTTCACTGCCTGCAGCTCCCCCCATCAGCACTATGCCAAAGGCCCAGGGGTCCAGGGAGGGGCGGAGTTGGTTAAGCTGATCCACAGGGGAGGGGGGAGGGTCCCCAGCCGAAGGACCTGCTCCAGTTACTGGGCTGTTTGCACTGTTTGTCGGCTGTCTAGTCTTCTATATGGTAAACAGCAGTGATCTTCCAATAAAGGATTTCAGATGCTCTGTACGGTGTTGCAAGGGCAGTTGGCACAGCTCTTTTTCTGGGGGTGGGGGGAACCTGGTTAAGTGTTGGTTAAGTGTTGGTGGCTGAGCCCGTGAGTTCCACATTTCGCCCTCCAGCTCTCTGGGCTGCTCCTAATGTGCCAGACACATGCCAGTCCATTCTCTTCCATCAGAGTTCTCTCCTGACTCACCTCTCAGTCTTTGGCTTATCTCACTCCGAGTCTCCTGCACCGCAGCTGCCCTTCCATGTGGACAGCTCTGCCTCCAAAACACCTTCAGCCTGACTGCTGCTCTTTATCCACATGGCCTCTACCCTGGTCCAGGTCCCTGTCACCGCTGGCCTGGACACCTGCCCCACACTAGACCCCGACACACAGCGGCCAGAGGGCACCTGTGAACATCAGTCAGGGCATGTCCCTCCCCCAGCAGAAGCCAAAAGCCGCCCTCCCTATGCTCACCAGACCCTGAACCGCCTGCCCAGTCTCCTCCTGCCCTCATACGGTGTCCTGCTACTCCCTCTTGCCGACTCCTTTCTTCCCTCGCCCATCTGTGAGCACTTGAAATTTCTCAGTGTGAACTTGGGTGACTTAGCCTCAGTGCCGCCTCCTGTACAATGAGTGATGGTAGTGCCTTCCTCCCAGGGTCGTGATGAAGGGAGACAGGTGCTACAAGCAGGCAGGTGCCTGGCACGTACATGCTCACACAGAAGTGGGCCTTGGTGTGTGCCTGTCCCTCTGCCTATATACCCTCATAGTATCTTCAAATGGGGCTCCTTTGAAAAGATAAATATTTGTGCCCTAGGAAAGGCCAAAGATAGTACAATGAGCAAGGACATACCAGCTTAAGATATGGCATATCAAACCAGTGAAGTCCTCTGCCGGCCCCACTTGGCTTGTTGCTAAAGCCAGAGCTCACTGCCATCTCCCATAGGCCCTCCACCAGCTTTCTGAGCTGCCCCTCTTGGCCAGCCAGGCAGCTTGCTTCATCTGTCCAAGTGCCTGGCTTTGCTGACCTGTGTATCGTGTCTACTATGCTGTGAGCACCACCAGGGCACAGATGGAGTCTTTCCTTGTCCTGAGATATTTTCCGTGCCCACATGGGGTCCTAGCACACAGCTGGCCCTAAGTAAACTTGCCAAAGCTAAGGGCCCTAGGATGCTGGTGTGCCCAGGCTGATCACCACAAGGGGGCAATAGTGAGCTGCACCACCTAATGCTTTTCATATATGAGGCAGGTGGGGGATATCCAGGAGCATCCTAAGGCCCTGGATAAACCTCACCCATCCAGGATTTGCCAACTTTTTAATTCTTTACTGTGAAAGCTTTCAGAGATATTCCATCTTCCCAATTTTTCCTTTTGCCTCAGGCTTTTCTGTAACTCAGCACTGTAACTGATACCTAAAATACCAGTATTTTGTTCATCATGGACTTTTGTGTTCATTGTGCTTTTTGAAAATATTGCATTAAAGTATTTATCTTGGTTACACAGTATTTTGACGCCCTCTTTGCTTTCACGCCTCACCCTAGCTCTGGCCCTAGTAAGTCACAGGACTCTTTAAAACATCAAAGGCTGGTTGCTGGAGCTCCCATTTGGCGTGCAGGCAACTGTGTGGAGAGTGACTGTGTGGAGAGCGTGCCTCGACTCAGCACTTGGCTCCTTCATTTCCAACGTGGAAGAAACTTACATGGATTCCCTGGACCCTGAAAAGCCGTTACAATGTCCGCATGATAAAACCCCCAGATCAGGGCCTGCAGGTTTCCTTAGCTTATCCAGTGCAAAAAGAATCATCCTGAGGTCACAAGCAAATTGGCTACTTGTCCCATCAATGCTTGTCATCAGGCTCCTCGGACTGAAATCAGTTATCGTATCTCAAGCTGCGATGGGAAAAGCTGTAGAGCACCAGATGTTGTCAACCAAACCAGGAACCTTGGACGAGAGACCCCGGCTAGCAGCACGTGGCAGAGCCCTCCTTGTGATGAAGACTGGGATAAAGATTTGTGGGAACAGACCAGCACCCCATCTGCCTGGGGCACAGGCAATGACTGTGGCAAGAACAGCCCTGCAAGCCCTGGTCATGGAGCGTCAGAGCTGCCTCGCTGCAGGCATGCGCGTTGCCAAGCCCCTGCCGGGCGCTCTGCCGTGGGGAACAATGGACGTGCACAGTGACTGAGTATCTCATCGAGCCCCCGAACCTGGAAGACTCTTGCTGCTTCCTAGGGGTTCTTCGTCTTTCTCCTCATCTAATTATAGAAAGATAATCTGCCTGTGACTTTCAAACTGCCAAGTGCCTTTTTTTTTTCTTCCTCTTTTTTGCGTCCTCACTCATTTCATGCAAGAACCATCATACTTAGAAAAACTGTTTCAAGTAAACCATTGATGTAGATAGCTTGGAAAAAAAAAAATAAAACACCAAACTCTATTAAGGGAATTACAGAGAAGCACTTGCCTCTCTACTCATCCTCCACCCAGCTGGTTCCCTGCTCTTATCCATTTTCCTTCTGTTTACACAAAGAGGAGCCCACCCTGCACTGTGAAACACATCTTGTCTTCTTCACTGAACAATGTAGTCTGCAGTACTTCCTCATTCTTTCTCCCCGCGTGGAAAACTCCCGTGTGTGCGCATCTCAGCACTTACAGCACCAGCCCTTTCTGATGAACACTTGGGTTTCCTCTACTCTTCACTTTTTCAAGAAATGCCCTTATGTGTGCCATTTCCCACGAGTGTAGACTTCCCAGATGTAGGAAAAATTCCCAGAAGCAGGACTGTTTAGTGGGAAACAGAACTCCACTCAAAAGAGTAGAGGGACGGGTGTCAGTGCTGTGAGCAGGGTTGGAAAGTGGACAAACATATGTTGAGTGTATTAGTTTTTGATGGCTGCTGGAACAAACTGCCAAAACTTAGTCGCTTCAACACAAACATATTATCTTCTAGTTCTGCAGGTCAGAAGTCCCACCAAGCTAAAATGAAGACATTGGCCAGACTGTGATCCTTCTGGAGGCTGCTCTGGGTAGGATTGCTTCCTTGCCTTTTCCAGCTTCTGGGGAAGGTCTGCATTCCTTGGCTCATGGCCCCTTCCTCCATCTTCAAAGATGGCAAATGTGAGCGAAGTCCTTGAATCGCATCACTCCACCTTCTTTTTCTGCCTCCTCCTTCCACTTTTAAGCACCTTTGTGACTACATTGAGCCCTCGGGCTCATCTCCCTAGTTTAAGGTCAGCTGATTAGCATCCTTAATTCCATGTGCAACCTTAATCCTCCCTTGCTATGTAGCAAATAGAGTCACAGGTTCTCCAGGGGGTGGGATCTATTATTCTGCGTTTTGGAATAACAGATCCCACCTCGAGGAGACCCCCAAGAACTAGCAGCAGTGCAGAGCCATTACTGAGTCCAGGGCTAAGGGGTGTGACAGGGAACTCCCTGCAGGCTATGCAGAGAGACCACTGCCTGAACTGGGTCGGGAGGTGGCCGGGGAACAGATACCCCTTGTTTGTTGGTCTTCCACCTCTGGTCTCCTGCCAGTCTTCTCCACTGGCAGAACCTATCAGGAACCAAGATGTGGAAACTGGGTAATACAACTTGCTTTTTTTGTGGCCACAGGAAGGGTGAGCCCTCGGTCCACAGTTACTCATGGGCAACCAATATTTGTGGCTCCGGCTGGGTGCCAAGAAAAGTTAGACTCCATACCCAGTACCCCCTACCCATCAACTTCTTTTGTCCCTAGCAGTGACCACCTTCCAACACACCACAAATCCTGCTTCTTAGTGTTTGTCTGGTTTGTGTCAGCTCCTCCAAGGCAGGGATTCCTGTGTTTTGTTCATGGCGAAATCCCAGGGGCTAGAACACAGCACACAGTGGGCGCTGCACAGGTTTGTTTTTAAAATTGTGGTAAAATGTACATACCATACAACTGACCGTTTTTAGGTGTGCGATCCAGTGGCATTAAGTACAAGAAACTCTGTACCCGTTAAACACTAACTCTCCAATAATAACATATCTGTAGTTTGGTATATGGCTTACTTCACTTAGCATAATCTTTTCAAGGTTCACCATAGTGTAGCATGGGTCAGAATTTTATCTTTTTTAAGCACTGTAATATTCCGCTGTGTGGATATGTCACATTTTGCTTAGCCATTCATCCATCAATGAACACAATTGCTTCCACCTCTTGTTTCCTGTGAGTGAGGCTGCCGTGGACACGGTAGCACAAGTATCTCTCTGAGCCCTTGTTTTCTTTTGCGCATATACCTAGAAGGGCAAGGGCTGGACCGCAGGGTAATTCTACGTTTAACTTTTTTGAGGAACCACTGAACCATAAGCCTGTTTTGAATTCAGGAATTCAGTGTCAGAGGCAGAGTAGGGGCTTGTCTTCAAAATTGTTTTGTGTCTTTTTGATTTGGAACCACGTGAATGAATTACTTGTTTAAAGATATATATCTTTAAACAAGTAATTCATATATATATGATATATATGATAAGTAATGATATATATATATATCATTAAGAAAAAAAAAGAATGGTTATATAACATGTTTTTTGGAACCATTGAAACCACAAAATTGGAAACCATAGGCCCTGGCCAGGTAGCTCAGTTGATTAGAGTGTTCTCCCAACGCACCAAGGTTGCAGGTTCCATCCCCAGTCAGGGCACACACAACAAATCAATGTATCTCTCTCTTTCTCTCTCTCTCTCTCTCTCTCTCTCTCTGTCCACCCCCCCATCTCCCCACCCTCACTCTCCCTCTCCCTTCCTCTCTCTTAAATAAAAAAAATTGGAAACTACGTAACTGTTTATCCATGAGAGAAGGGACAAATAATTGTAGCAAATTAATCTATACAATGCTGCACCACAGAGCCATGAAACTGAGTGAATGAGATCAACTTGCATCAATGTGGACGAAATTCATCCACAGAAACATGGCCGGCACATCTCAATTTTTGAAAAGGCAAATTCACCCATATTTTCTGTGTGACTTCAATTTTTACACTTAGGCTTATGAAGAATTTCTAATTACATGAAAAATACTAAAGGTGAATGTTAACTACTAAGGAAACAAAACTGTACATTCAGTATGTCAAATTCCTTTTTTTTTTTTTAATCCTCACCCAAGGACACTTTCTTTCATTGCTGTTAGAGAGAGGGGCAGGGAGGAGGGGGGGGAGAGAGAGAGAGAGAGAGAGAGAGAGAAATATCAATGTGAGAGAGACTGATTGGTTGCCTCATGAACGTGCCCCAGCCAAGGACTGAACCTACAACCTGGGTGTGTGCCCTAACCAGGAATCGAACCCATGAACATTCAGTCTACAGGACGATGCTCCAACCAACTGAGCCACATTGGCCAGTGCATATTTTTCTTTTTTTTCACATTTTAAAATTATTGTTCAAGTACAATCATCTCTATTCCCTCACACACACCACTTCCTCCAACTCCAGCCACCCCCACTTCCTATCTTTCTTATTAAATATATACAATTTTATATTTAGAAATTTGACATCAGCAACTGATGTTTCTCTCACATTGATGTTTCTCTCTTTCTCTTTCTCTTCCTCTCTCTTGAGAATCAAGAAAAGAAAAAAAAATTAAGTAAAAAGAAATATGGACAGAGCAAGCAACAGTCCAGCAGGTGGGTAAGAATTACATTAAGTTCCAGGACAGGCTTCCCCTCTGGGCCTTACCTGAGCAGTTCCCCCTGCTTGGAACATTCTTCCCCCGACATCTCTGTGGCTTCCCGTCACAAATGGTGTCCCATCTCTTGTCTTTGCTTTTTCCATAGTATGTCATCACCTGCTACAATATTTTATTTGTTCTTTTTCTCTGCTGTCTGTCCATCTAGACTGTCCATGTTCCAAGGGCAGGGAATTTTGTTCGTTCTCTTGTCTGTGTCCTGGAGCCCAGCGCAGGACCATGCACACTACTGGTGCTCAAGAGATGGTGCTTACTGACTGGAACGTGGTCTTCCTCGGTGCGCGGGGGACAGCAGTGGGCAACCCGCCTCCTGACAGCTGCTCCCTCAGAGGATACATGTGCAGAGTGAAATGCAGAGATTCTCCCTGGTACTTATTTATTAAAATTTTCTAATTGATTTTTTAGAGAGAGAGAAACGTCAATTTGTTGTTCCACTTATCTATGCATTCACTGGGTGATTCTTGAATGTGGAGATTGAACCACATTGAGATTCACATGGAGATTCTTGGAGATTGAACCCTCAACCTTGGCATATCGAGACGACTCTCTAACCTCCTGAGCTACCTGGCCAAGGCTCTCATTGGTATTTATGCTGTTTTCTTTTTATACTTGAGTGGATGGCACACAGGTGAATTTTTTGTTAGATTTAAAAAAATTCTGATATAATTGACATATAACATTATATTGGTTTCAGGTGTACAACAGAAGCATTTGGTATTTGTATATATTGCAAAATGATCACCGCAGTAAGTCTAGTTGATGTCCTTACCATGCACAGTTACAAAACCTTTTTCTTCTTGGGGTGACAGCTGTTCAGAAATCTGCTCTCTTAGCAACTTTCCAGTACACGATATAGTATTGTGAGCGCAGTCACCGTGCTGTGTTACACCTCCAGGACTTACTTGTTTTATAACCGCAGGTTTGTGCCTTTCCACCCCCTGCACCAGTTTCACCAGCCCCCACCCCCCGACACTTTTTCAGTTGTGGTAAGATACAAATAACATAAATAAAATTTCCCACTGTAGGCGTCCAGTTCAGTGGCATTAAGTGCATTAACGCTGTTGTGCAGCCATCCCCACCACCCATCCCCAGAACTTTCCGTCCTCCCAAACTGAAACTCTGTCCCCATTGAACACTCAGTCCCCATCCTCCCCATCCTCCCCTCAGCCCCTGGCTCCCACCGTCTACTTTATGTCTCTATGAATGTGACTCCTCTAGGGACCTCATGTAAGTGGATCACACTGTATTTGTCCTGTGTCAGGCTTCTGGCACTTAACGTGTTTTCAAGGTTCATCCACGTGTCAGAACTTCATTCCTTGTTTGTTTTTTTAAAATTTTATTTATTTTTAGAGAGAGGGGAAGAGAGGGAGAAAGAGAGGGAGAGAAACCTCAACGTGTGAGATACATCAATTGGTTGCCTCTCATGTGCCCCTAACAAGGCCCTGGCCTGTAACCCAGGCATGTGCCCTGACCGGGAATCAAATCAGCATCCTTTTGGTTTGCAGGCTGGCACTCAATTCACTGAGACACGCCAGCCAGGGCTCATTCCTTGTTATGACTGAATAATATTGCACTGTATATACACACCACATCTGTTTGCTTATTCATCTGTTGATGGACGCCTGGGTTGTTTCCACCTTTTGCCTAGGTGATGTTTTTATTTATTTCTATGCCTTTTTGAATGCCTGAAATATTTCATAATAAAACAATTCTGCGAAATAGATCTACGCAGAGTGGAAAGGAAAGCGTGCCAAGAAATGTCATTAAATGAAAAAAATAATAGCGCTTAGTTCACACCAGGCTCCGTTCTAAGCTCTTTACATGTTTGAGACTCTGATTACCTCTGAGTTTGGAACTCTGATTAGCCCCATTTTGAAGAAGAGTAAACTGAGGCACGGTGAGATTAAGGGACTGTCCAGGATCACACAGTGTCTGAGTAGGGATGTGAACCCAGACAGACCCTCTGGCTCCAGGCTTCATATGTAAACACCTGTTTCCTCCTGAGACCAGCACAGAATGGCCCACCCATGGCCGCCTGTGGGATCTTTCTAGAGATCATGTGTTCAAGTACGCTCCCACCAGCTGTGGAACTTTCCTGGAAGGATTCCCAACCAGCCTCATGGCTTGACTATTTCCTGAACCCACCAATTCAAAAGGATGCAAAGGGACTTTCTTTTTAATTCACCAACTCCTGGCTTCCCAGGTCTGGCAGGAGCTCTGGGAAAGCCACTTCCTGCAGGCCTCTAGAGCCCGGGGAATACCCGGTTCTAATAGCTTCCTCTTGAAAGCCCCCTGGGGAAGGGCAGCCAATTGTCTTAGCTCGCTAGGACTGTCCCAATTTTAACCCCGAAGTCCCCTGCCTGGGAACTCCCTGCGGTCCTGGGCAAATCCAGGCAATTGTTGGGGTGGCGTACAGACTTCCTGATGTAGGGGACAGCACCCAAGCTGACCCCGCAGCCTCCGTGGCTTCTATTTCCTTCAGCTGTCAAGTGGGCATGCTGGTCCCACTTTAAAAGAATGGAAGAGTTCTAAACACCCAGCCCTGGGCGCGGCATCTGGGCTGGGACAATATGAGTTACTACTATAATTTATTATTATTACTGGGATTATTTCCATTATTGCTATTAGTCACCTCATCTGACATTTCCTATCAGTCCCTCCTAAGGAGGTAGACACCAGGTCCCAGGCCCACCCTGCCCTCTGTTGTACAGCCTCCAGGCCCAGCAGAGACTGCCCCACCTCCCCAGGAATCTGGCCATTAAAGAATCTGGCACCCTCAGCTTCCCGCTGCTACACTCCCAGTGGCAGAGAGGAAGTTGAGGTTGGAAGGTCACTGCCAGCCCTTCCTAGTGGACAGGACAGTAGCTGGAGCCCAGACAGCTCCCTAGGCCATTTATTCCACCAATTGGGGATTGAACCTGTAACCTTGGTGTATAGGGATGATGCTCTAACTAACTGGGCTACGTGGCCAGGGCTGTTTTCCTTCCTTCCTTCCTTCCTTCCTTCCTTCCTTCCTTCCTTCCTTCCTTCCTTCCTTCCTTCCTTCCTCCCTCCCTCCCTCCCTCCCTCCCTCCCTCCCTCCCTCCCTCCCTTTCATCCTTCCCTCTCTGCCTCCCTCCCTCCTATAGAATGCTTCATGAATCTGCGCATCATTCGTGTGCAGGGGCCATGCTAATCTCTGTATCGTTCAATTGTATTATACATGCTGCTGAAACGAGCACTGTTTGTGCGTTTTTTAAACTGAAGGTCTCTTACTGGTCCTGCTTCCTCGGGATGTTGCGACCAGGTAGAAAAGGGGAGGGGAACCGGGGTCATGGGGAGGAGTTATCTCCACAACCTTCCATTCACACACAAGCAAAGACTTACTACTGAGTTAGAAGTTGGCAGCATGGGAAAGGGAGCAAGTGGGGAGATGGGATGTCAAGTTGAAAAAAATACAGCTGCCCCCAATCTGGGGTGCCTAGGGAGAACTGGGGCTGCTTTAACCCAAGAGGAATCAGAAGATCAAAAGTGGTTTGGGAAGGCCAGAACCATCAGGGGTGCAGGGACGCTTCCTAAATCTTGTTGTTTGGAGTTTTATGAGGGCTCCATTACATGAGCACAATTGATCAAATTACTGGCTATTGGTGATTCAATTCAGTCTCCAGCCCCTCTCCCCTCCCTGTATACGCAGGTGGAGTGGGGCTGGAAATTCCAACCTTCGAATCACATGGTTGGTCCTAACAAGGGTTCTAGAGGCTCTGTGCCAGGAATTGAGGACAAAGACCAAATACACATGTCTTATTATATCACCATATCACACACAGACAGGCCAGTTTCCCATCAGAGAAGGGTATTTATGGATTCAAAGTTCTCAGGCTCATCTGTATCGGCTCCTTATTACCACTCTAAACCGCAGGAAACCCCACTTTGCACTCAGTGCCCAGACTTCAGCATGAGAGTCCACTGGCATTCTGCATTGAAATGGCTTCGCCATTCTTAACCCTTACAGTCAGACCTTGAGCCTGGCCACCTGCTCCTGTAAAAGATAAGGGGTTCTGTGATGGCCACCATGAGACGGAACAACCATATGTTCTCTTATAAGAATATTCCTCACAGCCACAAAATTGGAAACCACAAGCCATCATCAGGAGAATGGACAAGTAAGGTTTTAAAATTTTTTTAACTTACTGATTTTAGAGAGAGACGGAGACAGAGAAACATTGACCTGCTGCCCCACCCATCCATGCAGTCATTGGTTGTTTCCCGTATGGGCCCTGACCGGCATCCACCCTGCAACCCTGGCGCATGGGCACAAGATTCCAACCAACCGAGCTACCCAGCCACGGCTGGACAATTAAGATCTGATCCTTTGATTTGTACAGCTGGGATATGATAAGGCAGAGAAAAGGAGTGTTCTAGAGCCATTTGAGTTGACAATATGTTATTGAATAAATAGAATCAAGTGGCAGAAGGACACGAACAATACTGTATATTTTTATAATGTCAAAAAGCATGCACAAAATAGCGATGTAGTAGTTGAAGATTTAAGTAAAGTGAGGGGAAGAGTCATAAAATAATCTGAGGAAGTGTATACAGGTAGAGGGAGCAGCCAGTGCAAAGGCCCTGAGGCCAGACGGTGCCTGGTGTGTTGGAGAAATAGCAAGGAGGCCCATGGCTGAAGCAGAGTGAGGGAGGGGGAGAATGGGAGGAGGTGAGAGCAGGGAGGGGGTGGTCATGCGGGTCCTGTGGACCACAGAAAGGAGTTGGGCTTTTCCTCCGAGTGAGGTAGGAGCCAAGGAGGGTTCTCAGTAGAGGAGGGACAAGGCCTGACTCAGGTGCTCACAGGTGCCCTCTGGGCAATGGCGGGAGGACAGACTGTGAGGGGTGAGGGCGGGGGCCCTGAAACAGGACAGAAGCAACTGTCCAGCTGTGGGGTAATGTGGAATGGACAGGGAAATGTGAGAAACAGGCCGGTTTTTCTTTTGAACCAACAACGGGCGTGAGAGAAACAGGGGAGTCGAGAAGGACCCTAAGATTTCTCTTCCTGAGCTAATCAATAATTCCATTTTCTCTTGAGTCCTTCCATACTCGGGCTGAGCAGGCAACAACAAAATACAACTGTTTATTTGTAAACTGGCCTCCACAGACAGAGGGCAAGGAGAGACCGAAGAAAGAAGCAGATCACTCCAGATTGGGAGGTGAGTTTTAACAAGCAAGGGAACTTACATACGAGGCGTGTCCTGGATGGCAACCAGATGAACAGATCTCCGCCCCTGCCCACCAGAATCTTCAAAACTTATACAGAGGCCTTACAGGGGCCCAGCCACATATACTGTCCAGATGGTCTCAACAACACCTACTCTTTCGAGGCTGTGTCCTTGGACCGGTTTGCACTGTGGGAACTGCGGGCACAGCATGTTTTACAAGGACAGGGCAGGGGTGAGCAGCCTCTAATTGTCCAGGTCCAGCTCGAGAGTCAACCAGTGGTCTCGTCCTCCTGACAACCTCCTCCAAACACAATGCATACTTTTTATTCCTCTCCTTTCATAATAAAGGAGAGGAATAATTAACCCCCCCCCCCCCCCCCCCCCCCGCCAAACTGCATACTATTCCCTTGTCAGGATGAATTCCCCAGCCCTACCCTCCCGGCTCCAGGCTCAGTCTCTCTCTACTACTCCACACTGAACCTCCATAGCTGCCTTGGGAGGAAGAATCTGTCTTTCTTCACATTTTCTCAGACTCACAGAGGAGCAGCCATGTGCCCTTGGCCACAGCAGCTCCATCTCCAGAAAGAAACCTGGCTCTGCCCTTTTGTGCCGTGACCTGAAAAAGTTACTTAACTTCTGTCAAAGAAAAAAATGATTCCGATGTTGTTGAAACGGTAAGGAAGACTTTATTCACGTCTACTGCAATAGGGGATTGTAACAGGGCTGAGAGCTCCGGCTCAATGCTGAGTACTGCAAAGACAGCTGGGAACTGTGAGGGGGTGTGGGGGTGTGGTGGTGTCTGTGGATGGAAAATGACTAAAAGGAGACATCAAGGGTAGAGGGACTCTTGATAAACTGACCTATAAGTATTCTTGCCAAAGAGACGCCAAGGACTTATGCATCAAAGGTGGGGAGTGAGGAACTTGATCAGATATCAAGAGTGGTGGCGTGACTTAGGAGTCTTTGATCAGGCTGGGCTGGCAAAGACAGAACCTAGGCCAAGGTCGAGGGCTAGGGGAGAAGATGGCTCAGAGGACTAAAATTTGGTTAAAGAAAGAGCCTTTGGCACTTTCTGTGCCTGTTTTTCTCTCTGAGAAATGGATATAAGAGCTGCCACTCAGAGGACTGCTGCCAGGATCAAACGAAAAAATGAGTGTAAAACGCCCAGCTTATAGCCTTCCTTATAAAGGGCAGCGATTCACTGTGTGGGGATTGTAATTCAGATCAGGTGGAACGTCCAAGCTGCTACTTTGACAGCAAGGGGGCCTCAGCGGGCAAGGATGCAAGAGATGTGAGCCTCTTGTAGACGAGGAAGGGGTCTTAGCCAGCGAAGCATAGTTGGCCAGGCAGAGACAAGGCAGGATGAAATGGGCACTCACATGGCAGAGGGTTGGAGGATTGAATGAAGGGCGGCTGCCAACCTTGATCTCCGAGACGAGGATATGCGGCCTGCACCACGGTCATGTCCGGAAGCCTGAATAGGGCCCACCGCCTGCGTGGGCAATTGAGAACGCCGAGTACCCGGAAAACCACACTCTTCCGCGTCTTCTCCCACCTGAAGTCAGCCAGTCGCTGACTCTACGGCACTTGGAAGCCGGCCCAACCAATCGCGGTTGAGCGACTGGAGAACCAGGGACCAATAGGAATGTCTCCGTTGCAGCGAAAGGCCCAAAGCTTATATGCAGCCAATGACTGTGCCCTTTTCATGTGGCCAATGGGAGGCGGCATCTCGGCGGCGCTGAGGCGTTGGCTGCCTTCCTAGACAGGACTGGGTCCTGCGTTCGAGCCAGAGTCGCCGGGAAAGGGTGAGTGAGGAGGAGGGGGCCATGGCAAGGGTGCTCCCAGAGATCATCAGAAAGGATGCGGCTGGCGGGAGGCGCGGGACTGGCCACACTTGGCAAGAGGTGGATAGAAGCACCCCCTGCCTCCGGGACTGGTCTGTGCCCAGTGGGTGCATCTCACGGTTCCTGCCCCTGCCAGCGGGGTTTGGAAGTTTGGGTATGTGGGGTGCAGGCTTCCTGAGCTCAGACCTCACCCTGACCCCATCTTCAAAGCTGGGTCTGGGCCCAATGGGGACGAGGAAGGATGGGCACCTCAAAAGCCCCATCCCCACGATCTTAACTCAAAAGTTAATAGACAACAGTAGCAAACTATTTATCAAGGGCCTACGGCATGCCAGGACCTGCGCCAAGCCTTTTCTCGGCCTCATCTCATTGAATCCTCCCCACAGTCATTTGAGGAAAAGACCTTTTTGTGCCCATTTTCCAGGTGAGGAAATAGGCCCAGAGAGAGGAACTGATTCCTGAGGCATCCGACATTGGGCTATTACAACATTTTCCTCTTCCCATCACTGTCTTAAATCAGTAACATCAGTAGAATCGCTGACAGTCCCTCCCTGGAGATACTGGGGGAGACCTCAGGAGGCCTGGGCTCTGGGCCTGGCCTTCGGAAAGTCCCAGAGCTGGTTTGGGTGGAGAGCTGAACCAAACCCCTCCCTGGCCCAGGGGAGTCAAGGGCCTGGGGTCACTCATGGGGGTGGATGTGGGAGGCAGGAATCTTGGCCTGAAAGAGAAAAAACGATCATGAGAATGAAACCAATAATAACGATTTTACTACTGGTTTTGTCATATTTGTTATTTCTTCAGGCCTGAATCAAGGTCTGTGCTGAACATATGCATGTGAAGATGCAGAATTGTGTTGAAAGGTCACAACCACCTTTTGACAGCAGCGCTCTCAGCATCTCCATTCTCCAAATGGGGAAACTGAGGCCCAGAGTGGCTAAGTGACGTGCCTGAGGTGACACACAGAACGCCCGGATTCACCCCCCAGGTCTGTTGGACCACTCCTGCCTGCCTGGTTACTTTGGGAATAATGCATTCAGAGCAGGCTTTTGTATTGGTGCCAGTTTGTCCAGTAAAGAGGTTAGATGTTGTTATTGTTCGTGGCAGGTCTAAAAGGTGGGTATACATACCCCAGCTCCATCACACAGATGTGGAAACTGGGGCTCAGGGAGGGGAATTGGGTGCCTGGGGTTGCACAGCAAGGGAAGTTCAGAATATTCCCCTCGGGCCTCAGTCTGAATGGGCAGCCGGCTGAGGGGCTGACAGGAGCCTCCAGGCTGAGGCCTGGGCGCTAATGGGCTCTCCCTTCCCAGCCAAGCCAGCTGTCAAGACCATGCCTCTGTGCCATTGGGGGGGCACCACCAGGGGCAGCAAGCCCGATGGGGATGAAGCTCAGCTCATGACCACCAGAGGAAGCCTGAAGGTGCTCCTGCACTGGGCTGGCCCCGACAGCAAGGAGCCCTGGGTCACTTTCAGTGAGGCCACACTGACCGCAGAGGAGGTCTGCATTCACATTGCACAAAAAGTCGGTGAGTCCCATGGCAGGAGCGGAGGTGCTAGCAACAGCTGAACCCTGTCCATCCGTTTCTTCATTCATTCAGCGGACATTGAGTGAGCCCTACTGTGTGCCGGCCCCAATCACTGCCCTTGTAGCACTGATAATCTTATGGGGAAATCAGCAAGAAATATAATAAATAAGAAAACTGTGTAGAAGGGCAGAAATAGGTGATGCTGAACATTTTAAAACTTAAGGAGACAAGAGGGAGTCACAGGGATATCTGGGGAAGATGGGTACCAGGTAGAGGGAACAGCAAGTGCAAAGGTCCTGAGGTGGGAATTTGTTAGCAACAGCTCAAGCTGAGTGAGAGGAGACGGGAGTAGGTGAGGGAAAGGAAGTGACAGTGCAGGTCATGCAGGGCCTTGTGGGCCTCAGGGAGGACTTTAGATTTTACTCCAAGTGAGGTGGGACTGTGAGCAAAGGAGGGACGTGACTGGACTCAGGTGAACACAGGTGCTCTCTGACTACTGTATGGGGAACAGACTGCGGTCGGTGGGGTAGGAGCAGGGAAGCTGAGACAGAGGTGATCTCCAGGTGGGAGGTGATGAGGGAGAGGTCAGTCAGGGCCAGGCCTTACAGTACCTTAAACTCCATAGGGAAAAATCGAGAGTTTAGACTTTTTCTTGAGAGCAGAAGGAGCCGGGGAATGTCTGGAAGAGCCTGTAGTAGATGTGCTCAAAAGTATAATTTCTTCTGCCAGAGGAGAAGGAAGTCTCTCTAAGGGGACTTTGCTTACTTGCCCCCTCCTCCAGGAAGTCCTCTCACTCCCTCCTCCACGACTGGGTGGAGGCCTTTGGGTGGATTCCTACAACACCTCGTACTTTTCAATCAATGGCTGGTTCTTAAAAGAACTCAGATGGATGTGCTGGGCGATGTGAAATGTGTCCTTCGGAGGGAATAGCATGTGCAGGTGGCCCAGGAAGCCTGATCTGTTTGAGGAAGCAAAAGATCTTCCTTGAGTAACTAGAGCGTCAGTTTCAAGAATTTGGAAGGGGAAGTAGGAATTGAAACCAGGGCATAACTGTAACAGTCCAGGTCATGGTTATTCCATGATGAGGGGTTAGGCCTTCTCAGGAGGCAATAGGGAGCCACGGAAGGTTTAAGCCAGAGGATGAAACAGTCAGACTGGCTCTTTAGGAAGTTGTCTCACAAGGAGGCGTTCTCCTTCTGAGGGAAGCAATACCCTTGGATGTAGTGACGTAGAGCGATTTGGCTTCATCTAATAGGATTGAAATGTGTATTCTCTGAGGCCACACACCTCCACTCCTAGATATGCACCATGTGGACTCTCAGCTTATGTTCCATGAGACGCATATGACAGTGTGCAGAGCTGCTTCACTTATCTTAAAGTCCCTCTGCAGGGGAATGTACAAGGAAATAGCAGTATGGTTGAACACTGGAATACTACACAGCCATGAAAAGGGAATTTAACCAATGTTACACACATCCTCATGTGGCATGAAAAAGCAAATTGCAGGAGGGAGCCTTATGGTATATATATCCTGTGGTATATCCTATGGTATAATACCACATTTTGAGTTTATAATATTTAAGACTAGATCACAGAGGATATGAAAATGATAAACTCTGTTTCAGGGGTATGGTCACCTCTGTGGGAGGAGAAAGGAGATGGATGTAGGTGAAGGCTTCAGTTGTACTTTCTAAGTTTGCTTTCTTTATCCGGTAGGTGGTACTTAGATGATTATAAATTATTCTGAAGGGACTATTTCAGACAAAATTTTTAAGTGATGTTTATTTTTTAAATGCTTTGGGTGGCCATTGTGGGGAATGACAGCAAGTCTGGAGGCTGGACTAGGCCTGGGCTTTGGATTTGAAGAAAGTGGGTGGATCCTAGAGAGATGGAGGGTACAGAAAGAGCAGGACTTGTACCAGTCTGAGGTGGAGAGGGTGGGAGGAGTTGAGGCCAAGGACCAAGTCCTGGCTTAGAAAACTGTGCAGAGGAGGGGCAGGTGTGGGGAACTCAAAGATGTGTTTGGAACAAGGCACATCTAAGGGGGCTGTGACATCCAGGGGGAGATAGCCAGGAAGTAGTTGGGTATGTCTTTCTGGCTAGAGTTCAGAGAGAGAAATCAGTGATAGGTTTTGCTGCAGTAACAAGAAGATCCCCCCCAAAAAACTTTTTTTTTTCCTGAGTTAAGACAATAAAGTTTACCTAAAATCAAATGCAGGTCAGCCCTGGCTGGTGTGGCTCAGTGGATTGGGTGCCAGCCTGCGAGCCAAAGGGTCACTGGTTTGATTCCCAGTCAGGCCACATGCCTGGATTGCAGGCTGGGTCCCCTGTTGGGGGCATGGAGAGGCAACCAATTGATGTTTCTCTTTGTATATCAGTGTTTCTCTCCATCTCTTCCTCCCTCCCTTCCCCTCTCTCTATGGAAAAAAAATTGCTCCATATAAGTAGATGTGCACAATTCAAACCATGGTAAAAGCATGGCCAACATATTGCGTTGTTCTCTTTCAGGAGGGGAGGAGGCCCAGGGAAGCCTTGTAAGGGAGAGAGGTGGTCTGGGGGCCCACGGGGCGATGGCAACAGACACTGACTCCTGACATTGTTTCTCCCTTGTTCCAGGCATCACTCCGCCCTGCTTCAATCTCTTTGCCCTCTTTGATGCCCAGGCCCAGGTCTGGCTGCCCCCAAACCACATTCTGGAGGTCTCCAGAGACACAAACTTGACCTTGCACTTCCGCATGAGGTGACTGAAGGACTGTGGGAAGGCATATCCCCGTTTGTTCTGTCCCTTCTCTCCTCTGAACTCCAGCTTCCTGGAGCTAGTCTGAATCTGCACTCAGCCCCAGCTGTGTCTGCTTTCTTCCTGTAGGTTTTATTTCCGGAACTGGCATGGCACGAATCCTCACGAGCCAGCCGTGTACCGCTGCGGACCCCCAGGGGCCGAGACCTCATCAGAACAGGCAGAACAGGGGGTGCAACTCCTGGACTCAGCCTCCTTTGAGTACCTCTTTGAGCAGGTGTGAGCTGGGCTAGGAGGTGGGATTATTTCGGGGGGACTTAGGAGCAGTTGAGGAGCCCCCACTTCTTTCCCCAATTATAGCTCATAGATTCCAACTCATTTCATCTGGGATCCTTTTTCTACCAGAACCAAAGGGTACTGAGACTCTTAGGATTGTACTGTAAAGAGTGCTGTGATCAATTAGTGATGTCTGCCACAGGCACAGGGTTGGGCAGAGGAGACATGCAGGCTGTATATTTGGCATTTCCAGAAAATGGGGAGTGCCTCCCCTCCCCAAAGTGGCCAGAAGCTGGGGAGTGAAGAGGTTCTCAGGCCTCCTTTTCATCCTGATTTTCCCATCCCCAGGGTAAACATGAGTTTGTGAATGATGTGGCATCGCTATGGGAGCTGTCGAGTGAGGAGGAGATCCACCACTTTAAGAACGAGAGCCTAGGCATGGCCTTTCTGCACCTCTGCCACCTCGCTCTCTGCCGCGGTACTTCCCTGGAGAAGGTGGCCAAGAAGATCAGGTGCCTGGGAATGGGGCAGAGACATTGTGGGTGGATATAAACACCCAGGCATCTGGAGACCAAGGCAGACCTTGCATACTGCCGTGCCTTCATTTGTTCAACAAACATTTATCGAGCACCTACGGTGTGCTGGCACTAGTTCCGGTTGTTGAGGACACAACAGTGAACAAGTCAGACAAAAATCCTCGCCCTCTTGTCACTCACATCTGTTGAAGAGGACAAGCAACAAAGAAAATACTAAAGTAAAATGTATAATCTAGATGGTGATGTAGTACAGGGGGGGAAAATAAAGCAGGAAAAGAGAAAGAAGGGGAATGTCAGGGAGTGAGGGGTGTATAATTTAAAATTGGGTGGTTGGGGAATTCCTCACTGAGCAGATGATGTTCACATTCAAAGATTTGAAGGAAGTGAAGGAGGGAGCCATGTGGATATCTGGGAGAAGAGAACTTTGTACAGTGGGAACAGCCAGTGCAAAGGCCCTGAGCCTGGACTGTGCCTGATATGTTGGAGGTAGTGTGGCTAGAACAGGATGATCTTGGAGAACTGCCTAGAATTGAAGGGCAGGAAGGAGCTAGCTATGTGCACCTCCATTGCTGAGGGCTGGGGCAGTCAGGGAACACTGCCTGGAGGAGGCAGCAGGAAAGCGGGGTCTTTCAGGACCAGCCATTCTTACTAAAGCACATATTTTTTCAGTCCTTGTCATGTTATTACTCTGAAGGACTAGGGCTATGATGGCAGACAAAGCCCAGGGTGCTGGGAATCCCAAAGGAGGCAGCCTATCTAGCCCAGAGATTGGAGAACACTTCCCCGGGGAGGTGATATTTCTGCTAAGACCTGAAGGTTGAGTCAGCTTTATCCGGCTTTATCTGGATGTTGATTGTATTGGCAAAGCATTCTAGGTAGAAGGAACAGTATATACAAAGGCCCAGGGGCTGAAGATGACAACAGCCTGTTTCCCGGGGAACTGAAATTAGAATATGATTGCTCAAGTGCAGGAGTTGGCAAGGTACTAGTCAGGGGCCTTTTCCTCCAGGGCAGTAGGGAGCCCTGGAAGGCTTGGGAGTGAGGGCAGAAGGCAGCCAGAACCTCAAGCTTTAGGATCTCTCTGGTCAGGGGGTGAGTGAGAAGGCTTGGGACACAGACTGAGGCTTGGAAACCTGTAATCTAGGGGGGCTATACTAGCAATTGGGTACAGGGCAGGTGATGGGGAGATGGGGTGAGGGGTCAGGGCTTTGTGAAGAAGAGCAGAGGAGCCCCCAGAGTTGTGCCTTTTATTGATGATCATAATATTAATAAATACAATAGTGACTTCAGTAATAATAACAGCTGTCATTAGTCCTACAGGTGGGTAGTGTTTGCACCCATTTTTCAGATGAGCAAACAAGCCCTTTAGAGCTTAAGGAAGTTGCCCAAGAGCTGGGATTTCAGGCCCATAGTCCCCTTCTGAGATCTGTGCCCCAGTCCCTGATACCACCCCGCCTTCCTCTGCTGGCCCTTTATTATATTCTCTTTCCACCTCACGACAGCCTGACAGTTCTCTAGACGAGGCAGCTGAGGTTCAGAGAAATTAAGTCATTTGTCCCACATCACCCAGCCTAGCCTGCAACCCAGGCCCCTAACCAGCCCCTCCTGGTCCTCCCCACAGCTTCAAAGACTGTATCCCACGCTCCTTCCGGGAGGAGATCCAGCAATACAACGTGTTCACACAGCTACGCCTGTGGATCATCTTCCGCAGGTTCCTGCAGGCCTTCCAGCCGGGCCGCCTTTCCCAGCTGGACATCATGGTCAAGTACCTGGCCACACTCGAGCGGCTGGCACCCCGCTTCGGCACAGAGCGTGTGCCTGTGTGCCACCTAGAGCTGGTAGCTCAGGCCTCGGGGGAGCACTGCTACATCTGGGACAGTGGGCACGCCCCTGTGGACCCCCAGCCCGAGTCCGCAGTCGAATCCCCCACCCATGAGGTGCTGGTGACTGGCACTGGTGGCATCCAGTGGCGGCCAGTAAAGACAGAGGTGAGCAGGGCACCTCTCTCATTTGGGGGTCCAGGTGGAGTCAGGCAGGGGCTCCTATTCAACCTTGACCTTGGTCTTGGAGTGGGGCTATCGTGAACCCTTTCCCCACATGGGTCTCTTTCTTAAGGAGTGTCCTCCTTCCCCTAGGGACCTGATTCCTGGGGTCTGTACCTCTGGGAAGCCCTTTGGACTTGGAGGATGAGAGGACTAGGATTCTCTCTGCCCTCCCCGAGGTTCCAGCTTCTGGCATGTGTATCTCTCGGGGGTGGGTCCTCTGCCCCACCTGTGACACCATGACCCAAGGAGGGGGGATTTTTGAGATTTCCTGGTCCCTCCAGCTCCAGCCCATCCTCACGGGGAATGTGGGGGGCTAAACAGGCATAGCCTCCGCTTGGGTCAGCCTTCGCCTGCGCTGTGTTTCCAGGGCCCCGACAGAAGCAGGAGTCCTCGTGCTGGCTTATCTGGGAAGAAAGCCAAGGCCCAAGAGTTGGGTGACCAGCCTGTGGACAGGCCACAGGAGGCACCGTGGGCCTACTTCTGTGACTTCCAGGACATCACCCATGTGGTGCTAAGGGAACACCATGCCAGCATCCACTGCCAGGACAAGTGCCTGGTGGGGCCTGAGGCTGGGGCTGGGCTGAGGGCCGGCTGGGGGGCAGCTCCAGGCTACGACACCTGCTTAATATCCCCATGGCCTTTAGGAGCTGACCCTGCCTTCCCGGGCCATCGCCCTGTCCTTGGTGTCACTGGTGGATGGCTACTTCCGCCTGACGGCCGACTCAAACCACTACCTGTGCCACGAGGTGGCTCCTCCACGGCTGGTGATGAGTATCCAGGACGGCATCCACGGACCCCTGCTGTGAGTGCCCAGGAGGGAGGCTGTGCAGCATGGGCCATGGTGGTAGCCGCTGCCAACGAGACCCTGAGTTCTGGGGACTGGGGGGCTCAAATGAGGTGTGTGCACATGTTGGTGTGCAGTCGTGTCTGTGTGCGCCTGTGTGCAGCTGTGTGTGCATGCATTTGTGTGAGTGCATGTGAGCACACGTGCGCACACATTCGTGTCTAGTGTGTACCTGTGAATGTGAACACTCCATATGCACGTGTACTTGTGTGAGTGCCTGTGTCCATGTGTGTTTGCCTGTGTGTGCTTGCCTCTGTGTGCACATGTGCGAGTGTGGCACCAGGGAGTGTAGAGGGAGAGAGGGTACCTGCAATGGGATGGGTGGCGTGTCGTGATGGGAATGCCTGGGTTTGGGACTGTCGCCGTGCCTGTCTGGTGTGTAACAGCCCACCTGGTGTGCAGCAGTGCCACCGCTTCAGTGACCGCACATGAAATTGTCGTCACACGTTCACACGGGATGGGACGGGCGCTCTTTGTGGGGCTGTGTTGTGTGAGCAGCAGTGGCCATTCGGAAATATGTGCGGGTGTTTACACCCCTGCAGGCGTGTGTTGTCCTGGTGTTTGTGGGTCACTGCGTGGTTCTGTTCGGACCAGGGGGCAAAGAATGTGAAGTGTTGAGTGCTCATGGGGTAATCTGATGCCTGTGTGGCCGCCCTGTGTGCTGCCAGGCCATTGTTTGCGACTGTCAGCTTACCTGGTCACTGGCCCTGTGCCCGGGTGTCCTTTGTTCTGTCTCTAGCACTCTGGGAGGTTCGAAGAGGTCTGACCCCTGTGAACCTAGTCTTTACACCAGAGGAGGGTGAAGTGGCCATTTCCCTTCACGAGGGCTGCGGCCGTGCCCCGTCACAGCCAGGAGTGGGCCACTCGCACAGATCTGTAGGCCATGTCACTGGGTGTCTTAGTCTGTTCTGGCTGCTGTAATAGAATACCAAGGACTAGGTGGCTGAGAAACAACAGACATTTATTTCTAGTGGTTTTGAAGGCCAGAAGTCAAAGTTCAAGGTACCAGCAAATCCGATGTCTGGTGACAAGACAGCTGTCTTCCTGCTGTGTCCTCAAATGGTGGAAGTGGCAAGGGAGCTCTTTGGGGTCCATTTTTTTTTAATTCAAAATTTTTTTAGTGACGGATTTTAGAGAGAAAAGAAGGGTGGCTGGGTGGGGGGAGAGTCATCAATTTGTTGTTCTAGTTATTTATGCATTTACTGGTTGCTTCTTGTATGTGCCCTGACCGGGGATCAAACCTGCAACCTCGGTGCATCAGGACGGCACTCAAGTGAGCTGCCTGGCCAGGGCTGGGCTCCATTTCCTAAGGCACTGATCTCACTCGTGGGGGCTCCACCACTATGACTGAATCGCCCACCAAAGGCCCCCCTCCCGATACCGTCACGTTGGGGGTCAGGGCTCCCACGGGTGGGTTTTAGGGGACACAGGCAGCCAATCTGTGGCATGTGAGCAGCCACACATGTGGGCACCTGGGCCTGCAGAGCTGTGTTGCCACGTGGTGCCTGCTGTGCTCGTGGGGGTTGTCACCTCTGGCTCTGGGACGTCGATGCCCCTGCACTGCCTTGTCACACTGAGTAAGCAGCTGAGTGACAGACTGCTCAGGGTGTGTCACCCTGTCACTGTCAGTGGCTGGGCGTGTGCCCTTCGACATTTGACAGCTGTTTTCTGCCTCTGTGTGTGTGTCGCCGTGCCAGTGATGGTGTCTGACAGTTGTTGCACCCAGGTGTGTACCTGTTCTTGTGCCCGCCTCTGCGCGAGTTGTCATGTGTGACAGTGATATAGCTGTGCATGTGTGTCCCAGACTCTGTCACCACGTAAGCAGATGGGTCTGACCTTTGTCCCAGATGGAAGGGTGACTCCCTGGGCGGGTGTTGGTGTTGTTGCCAGGTGGGGGTCCAGCAGTGCCCTCTGATACTGCCCCCTTACCCCCCACAGGGAGCCATACGTGCTGGCCAAGCTTCAGCCAGAGGGTGGCCTTTATCTCATCCACTGGAGCACCAGCCACTTCAACCGCCTCATCCTCACGGTGGCCCAGCGGGACCAGGTGGGCCTGGGGCGGGAGCACTGGGCTGGGGTTGGGTGCACTCCCTGCCTAGACCTCTGCTCACTGCCCCCACCCTGCCACCTGCCCCAGGCCCCTGGCATGCAGTGTTTGCGTCTGCGCAAGTTCCCCATTGAGCTGTCTGCAGGGGCCTTCAGCCTGGAGAGCTGGGACCGGTCCTTTCCCAGCGTGCGGGAGCTGCGGGCCGCCCTGCAGGGCTGCTCTCTGCAGGCTGGTGACAACTGCTTCTCCCTGCGCCACTGCTGCCTGCCGAGGCCAGGAGGTACAATGACAGGGCCACAGGAAGGGGAGGCAACTCCCCACATGCCAGCCCTCAGTGACTTTGCTCCCACCCCCAGAGATCTCCAACCTCACCATTACGCGGGGGCCTCGAGCCAGCACCAGGTCTCTCAACCTCAGCCAGCTCAGCTTCCACCGGATCTGCCAGGATGACATCACCCAGGTATGTGTGGGCACGGGGCTCCTGGGGCACAGGGGCATGGGGAGGGCTGTCACCAGCTGTTGTCATGGAGATGTTCCCTGCCCTGTTCCCCCAGCTGTACCACTTGGGCCAGGGCACAAGGACCAATGTGTATGAGGGCCTCTTACGAGTCGGGGGCGGAAGCCCTGAGGAAGACAAGGCAGACGGTGGGGACCCCACCTCACTTGGCGAGGACCATGGGCAGGAGCTACGAGTGGTGCTGAAGGTGCTGGACCCCAGTCACCATGACATCGCCCTGGTGAGTGAACGCTGCATGGGGCTGGGGGCGGGGTAGCATATGCAGCCACCTGACCTGGCCTGTCCTCACAGGCCTTCTATGAGACAGCCAGCCTCATGAGCCAGGTGTCCCATGTGCACCTGACCTTTGTCCACGGTATCTGCGTGCACAGCTCCAAAAGTGAGTGGACCCCAGCACACATTCCCCACTGTTTATAGGTCGACCCCTCCACCTGTACCCACTCTCTGGACTGTACCCCAGCCTTTGACCTGCATCCCCATCCCTGGCTACACACTGACCCTTGCCCAGCATCCTGACCCCTGACTACACCCCAGTCTGTGACTACTCAGCTCCCACCTACACCCCGACCCTTGATGATGTGCCAGCCCGTTGTAGCTCAGCTCCTGACTACACCTGGACTATTACCTGCACCCCTACCCTCACTACAGCCTGACTCCTGACTGCGTCCCACTTCTCATCCACTTAGATGCCTCGACCGCCAGCCCCCATCTTCCCCCCGACCACATCAGGACTGTGACCCATGCAGACCCCACCCTGTCGGGCACCCCAGTCCTACCAGACCTCAGCCCCTGCCCCACCCCTACCTCTGCCCCTACTGTGTGGAGAACTCAAAACTTGTGTGGGGCGACCTCAGCCAGCCCTCAAAACCCGAACTCCGTGTGTCCATCTCTCCTGTTTCCCTCTAATGCCAGCCTGTACCCCGACCCTGCATACCTTGCACCCCGAGCACCCAACCCTGTTAGCATCACTTATGCCCCAGTCGAGCTTCACGCCTCCACTTGTCTGTACCCACCTCCTGGTCCCCAGGCCCATCCTCACCTTTGTCACTGACATGGCAGCTGCCTCTATGCCCCAGACTCACCCTGGACCCAAATGACACCATTCACCTCTCACCCTGCACCCACCTCAGCCTGTGCTCCATCCTATATTTCTTTTCTCTCCAAAGTCACTCCCAAATCCCCCCCCACACCCCTGCCTAATAGCTTTCCCACCCACAGTCCCATCCCCACTCTTCCCCTGGTGCCCTGGAGGGTGGAGGCAGGTGGGTGGCCCCTGCAGCAGCTGGCCTTTGCAGATATCATGGTGACAGAGTTCGTGGAACATGGACCCCTGGACGTGTGGCTGCGGCGGGAGAGGGGCCGTGTGCCTGTGGCCTGGAAGGTGGCAGTGGCCCAGCAGCTGGCCAGTGCCCTCAGCTACCTGGTATGTGGCCTGTGGGTGGGGCCTGGGCCAGCGGGGTGGGCCAGGGCAGCCTCAGTACTGGGTAGGGAGGCCTCAACACATCCTTCAGTCCACACACTGGCCCCAGGAGGTCTTCCCACAAACCTCCTCTGCTCACATACCCATGGGGCTCCTTTCTTCTGAAGAGGACACCTAACTCCTCTACGTTGTGTTCAAGGCCGGATGGGGCTTGGCCTTGGCCACCTGTGTCACTCTCTTGCCATTCAGCCCCAGCCCCTCCTGGTCTAGTCACCCATTTCCAGAGCACCCTGTGTGTGCCAGTCTCTGTCGTAGGCCCTGGGGACACACAGAGAACAAAATAGACAGCAGTCTGTATCCTTTGGGGAGCCAACATTTTTAGTTGGAAGGGATAAACAAGAAATAATTATTAAGTATGTTACACAGTATGTTAGAAAGTAGTAAGAAACTTGGGGGGGGGGAGTGGGAGGGCTACAAGCTGGGGAAGAGGTGAAATTTTTTTTAAAATGGGCTGGGGAAGGATTCCCAGCTGCACCGCAGGCAGAGGAAATAGCCAGTGCAAAGGCCCTGGGGACGGAGTGTGTCCGGCGTAGGTTTAAAGATAGCAGTGGGGTCCTCTAGCCTTTTGTCCAAGGCCAGGATGACCACCAGCTCTGGGAGAACAGGAGGGACTCGCTGGACACCCAGGGGTGTCCGGTCACAATGACAGTGTACTGGGATCCCAATAATGACCGTGACTGTCATTTTCACACAGGCTGTCCCTGTGGGATGGGGTATGAACAGGGTCTATAGGCCCCTACTGGCTATGCCCCTCTCTTTCCCACCCAGGAGGACAAGAGCCTGGCTCACGGTAACGTGTGTGGCCGGAACATCCTGCTGGCACGTGTGGGGCTGGCAGAGGGCACCAGCCCGTTCATCAAACTGAGCGACCCTGGCGTGGGCCTGGGTGCCCTTTCCAGGGAGGGTGAGGACTGGGATGGGGCTGAGCATGGGGACTGGCTTACCCTGCTCTTTTCACCCTTGGTGACCCCTGGCCCTGGCCCCCAGAGCGAGTAGAGCGGATCCCCTGGATGGCCCCCGAGTGCATGTCTGGTGGAGCCAACAGCCTGAGCACTGCTGCTGACAAGTGGGGCTTCGGTGCCACCCTCCTGGAGATCTGCTTCGACGGGGAGGCTCCCCTGCAGGACCGCAGTCCCTCCGAGGTACATGGGGGTGACCCGTGGGCCCTTCCCACAAAGGCGCCAGCACCTCTGAGGAGTGTAGAGGGCACATCAGAGTCCAGGGCTGCCCGCCTCTGGCCTGTGGCTTTACGTGTGTTTGCCCATTTCTTTGGGGCTTCATCAGGTTATCTGTCAGTTGGGATTAACAGTAGTCTCAACCTCAAAAGTCATTGTGGCAAACAGTAAGTGACTGCTTCAGTTTTAGGCATAGTGACCAGGGCAATGATGGGGGAAGCACTGGCTGTATGGGGAGAGGGGGTCCCAGAGGATTGCCCTGACCTACCTGAGGGATCAGGCAAGGCTTGCCAGAGGAAGTTTTTTTGTTTTTTTAAGGAGGGAGGAAAGAGAGAAATCAAACTGTTCCACTTATGCATTCATTGGTTGATTCTTGCATGTGCCCTGACTGGGGATTGAACCTGCAACCTTGGAGTATCGGGACTACTCTCTAACCAACTGAGCTACCTGATTAGGGCCAGGAAGTTTTCATCTAAGTGCAGAAATACTACAGTGGCCCAGGCTAGGGAAGGGTAGCCTAAGCACAGCTTGTGCAAAGGCCCAGAGGCTTTGGTGCATTCGGGAAGCTGCATCTGCAGAACTTCCTGGGAGCAGAGGTGAGTGGAAGCCAAGACAGGAAGGGCCAAGCAAGAGTGCTGGACTTGGGTTCAGGGCCTGGCTCTGCAGTAGCAGGCAAGTCGGCTTCACTTTGCCTGGGCTCAGTTGCCTCATCTGTAAAATAGGGACGACAAAACAAGGCACCTGGCTGGTCTAGCCCTGCCGCTCTGGGGATTTAACCCTCTGCCTCTTGCATAAGGAGACTTGGGAAGCTGGAGTCACTTGACTTTTCAGGTCCCCTTCCCCACAGAAAGAGTGTTTCTACCAGAAGCAGCACCAACTGCCTGAACCTGCGTGCCCGGAGCTAGCCACACTCACCAGCCAGTGCCTGACCTATGAGCCAGCCCAGCGGCCCTCCTTCCGCACCATCCTTCGTGACCTTACTCACCTTCAGCTCCAAAGTGAGCCCCAAGCCAGTGTTGGGACCTTGGGGCAGGGGGAGGGGCCAGGAACCCTGTTGATCCCAGCAGAGTGCACCCCAGGTCTGTCTGTGTACAGTGGTTCAGGGTGTGTGTGGATTCTACTTCACTTAAGGGGGTTGGAAGACTCTCCCGAGTTCTTAATGTTTTGCTAGGGGGCAGCCACAACTTTCTGTGGATGAATTAGACCCTCACAGTTTTTTTGTTTTTGTTTTCCCTCTTGGTGAAAAGTTTGTGCCCTTACCCAGTCTCAGAATGTCCCAGGTGTCAGTTTGATGCAGCCGACTCTGAATTTTAGACCAGAAGTGGAGTTTTCCAGCTGTTGCAAAAAGTTTTCTGATCTCTGGGCTGGATGCTAGGGGAAGCAATCACCTGCCTTCTGTGCCCCAAGTGTGGGCCTGCTGGGTAAAAGGTCAGGGTCTGGCCTCACCCACTGTGGCTCTTCCAGATCTTTCTGCAGTCCTGCATGTGAACCCAACCTCACTGGCATCAGACCCCACTATTTTCCACAAGCGCTATTTGAAAAAGATCCGGGATCTGGGTGAGGTGAGGGCCTGTAGCAGCAGCAGGGGGTCTGGCTGTTAGAAAGTGACCTGCCTAGAGGCAGGGCCCAGGGAGACGGGGCTGGGGTTGACCATCCGGTGTCTTGGCCAGGGTCACTTTGGCAAGGTCAGCCTGTACTGCTATGACCCGACCAACGAAGGCACTGGTGAGATGGTGGCCGTGAAGGCTCTCAAGGGGGGCTGCGGCCCTCAGCTCCACACTGGCTGGAGGCGGGAGATTGACATCCTGCGCACACTCTACCATGAACACATTGTCAAGTACAAGGGCTGCTGTGAGGACCAAGGTGGGTAGGACTGGGCAAGTCCATCAGGGCCTGGCCGGTTAGAGCCTCTTAGTCCCTGGCTGGAAGACACAGTGAGTAGGTGCAGGGGGCCTACCTCCTTCTCCCCGCCCCTTCCTGCCAGATCTGCTGGGGCCAGGAAGGGGAGGTGCTGCTGGCAGCTCCCTCACTTGATTGGGGAGGGCTTTCAGGATGGATCTACTCCACCTGAGGACTAGGCCTAGTGTGGGCAGGTCTTGGCCTTTCCTCCCCACCTTGGAGTGGGGGAACTATAGGGCTCAGGATGGGAGCTCCCCAGCCCCTGCCTCTGTCACCCTTAGGTGAGAAAACGGTGCACCTCGTCATGGAGTACATGCCCCTGGGCAGCCTCCGAGACTACCTGCCTCGGCACAGCATAGGGCTGGCCCAGCTGCTGCTGTTCGCACAGCAGATCTGCGAGGTAGGCCACCCCACCCCTGCTTGCAGAACTGCCCCTTCCTTCCTCTTTGGCCTGGTCTGAGTGTCCCATCCCTTTGCTTGCCGGCCTGCCCCTGGGCCTGCTGTCCTCTACACCAGTCTCTTCAGCCCATCACCCAGCCACACTCCTGTTGGCTGGGTTCCCAACCCACCTAGTTTGCATTTTTGAGACTCCTGCTCACCTGGCTGAACCCAGAAGCAGTCCCTCCCAGTTCGCCTGCCCATGCCCAGGTCACCGCTGTGGCCCTGCTCCTGCTGTTTGTCCCTGCTCCCTTCTGCTGGGTTCCACTTACCATCCTGTCTGCCTTTGCTCCAGGTCCCTGCAGGCCTGTCCTCACTTGCCCCCAGCCATACTGGTCACAGCTCTTCAGGCCCTGCCTTGCCCCACTGGTCATGACTTGCCCTGCCCCGCCCCGCCCCACCCCCAGGGCATGGCCTACCTGCACGAGCAGCACTATGTCCACCGAGACCTGGCTGCCCGCAACGTGCTGCTGGACAACGACAGCCTGGTCAAGATTGGGGACTTTGGCCTCACCAAGGCTGTGCCTGAAGGCCAAGAGTACTACCGCGTGCGCGAGGATGGGGACAGCCCTGTGTTCTGGTGACCAGGAGGGACCCAGCCACAGGGGGGTGCCTGGGTCATCTGGGGTGGAGGTAGATGCTGGGGTTTCAGATGACAGGGCCTGGCCTCAGTGAAACTGCTCCCCCTTACGGATGGGGCCCTAACTGGGGCTGGGGGTTCCCATACCCCAGGAAAGGACTCCATCCTGGTCTGGCCTGAAACGTGACTGCCGTCTCCCCACAGGTATGCCCCCGAGTGCCTGAAGGAGTATAAGTTCTACTATGCATCCGATGTCTGGTCCTTTGGAGTCACCCTGTATGAACTGCTGACCTACTGTGACTCCAGCCAGAGCCCCCCCTCGGTGAGAGCTGGGCCCGCACCCTACTCCATACTAGAGGAGTTAGAAAGGCATATATTCAGTTCCCAACTTCCCCAGGATAACAAGTGCTTAATCCACGTGAGCCTCACAGTTCCAATCTGTAAAATGGGCCACTTCCAATGCCAGGGGCTTTGGTTGTGACAGAAACGCCACTCACATAGGAGCAGCTTTTTCTGCTCTGCAGATTCAAGGGAAGAGTTGGTGTGCAGCTTGATCTAAATTCTCATGTCATCATGAACCCCATTTTCTCCATCCCTCAGCTCCGCTGTTCTCTGTGCCAGCAACAGTCCACCCCGCCCTGCCCTCCAGCTGAGGGGGGAAAAGGGTCCTCTTTCCAATTTAATTCTCAGGACTACCTGATTGGCCCAGCTTAGCTCATGTGTCCTCCAGGAAGCCAATCACTGTGTATCCATGGGCCACAATTACTGGCCAGGCCTGGTCTGGGGGTGGGACTAAGAGAATATTAGGCTTTTATTTCCAAAGTCAATCAGAGTACCTTTATAGGAGGGGGGAAAAGGCAGATCCTGACAGGTAAAAACAGCTTGCTGGGAGGCTTGGTGACAGCAGCAAAATGATTCAGACTTACTGCATGAATATGAGTTTCTCTAATGTTCACGGCTACCCTAGACAGTTGATGTTTTTACCCCATTTCATAGATGGGAAAACTGAAGCCTAAAGGAGCAAGATCCTAAGTCCAAAGCTGAGAAGTGGTCAAGGCAGGACTAGAACCCCTGTAGTCCCTCTCCAAACTCGACTTCTACCTAGACAGCCCTGCCTGTTGAAGACTTACTGTGTTTCTTCTGCAGAAATTCATCGAGCTCATAGGCCCCACCCAGGGGCAGCTAACAGTACTGAGGCTCACTGAGCTGCTGGAACGTGGGGAGAGGCTGCCACGGCCAGAGAAATGTCCCTATGAGGTGAGACTTCCCCTCCTTCCCCTTTCCCACTGTCCCAGCTATCGGGCTGTGGACAGAGCACTGACCACAGCCCCATTTTTCCTCCCCCAGATCTATGTCCTCATGAAGAACTGCTGGGAGGCAGAGGCCTCATTTCGCCCAACCTTCCAGAACCTCATACCCATCCTGAAAACGGCCCATGAGAAATACTGGGGCCAGGCCTCCTCGGTGTTCAATGTCTGCTGAAGCCTGCTAGTGGCTCTGCTTCTGGGAATCAGGGCAGGTAGTACCCACAGAGAGAGCCTCCCATTTCCGCCCCACGAGGAAGTTGGCTTCACCTACACCCTGTGTCTTACTGCCTGAGACCCCAGGTCTGTGACCCAACTTTCCTTGCCTTTGTCCATGTGGCCTGCTATAACAGAACACCACAAACTGGGGGACTTGGAAACAACAGAACTGCATCTCACAATCCTGGAGCTGGGAGTCCAAGTTCAAGATGCCAGCCTGGTTACATTTGGGTGAAGGCCCTCTTCTTGCTTCACAGCCTACACCTTCTCACTGTGTCCTCACAAGGTGGAAGGGGGCAATGGATCTTTCTGGAACCTCTTTTATAAGGGCAGTAATCCCATTCATGAGGGGCCTATGCACCTCCCAAAGACCCACTTTCTAACACCATCATCACATGGGGCATTTGAATTTCAACATCTGATTTTTGACACAAACACTCAAACCATAGCATCATCAACAGTCATGAGCTTGACACAGGGTCTGAAGGGACCCAGGACAGCCTAGGAGCTAGTCAGGCCCCTGAATCCAATCTTTATGTCTTCTGCCAGCTCTGCCATTACAGCCCACTGTCTCCTCTAGCTAGAAATAGACTCCTACTTCCTGTGCAGAGGCTCTGGCCTTTGGGTCCTTCTTCAGCAAGCATCTGCTCTTCTAGGGATGACAGCTACAGCAAGATACTCACTACAGAGGAAGCCAGATTCAACTATTCACCCTTTGCTCCCCTCTAAGTCACTAGCTAGCAGTTAGACCAGTGCCAGGAACACAGAAGGTGCTCAGTAACTACTTGTTAAATATACCAACAAAGGATTTGGGGGGCCACATACCACACTGATAAGACTGCCAGTTTCCACCTGCTCCTCCCTGTATGATCTCAGGCTAGTGACCTTCCCTCTCTGGGCCTCAGTTCTCAACTATGAACTGGGGATGGTCCTGCTTGCTACCTTGGGAGACTAATTAAATAGCTTTGAGTTTGTATGTGTCAATGCTTAGCTGAGAGATATGCAAACAATTGCTTAATAAACATTTGCTGCTGTTAGCCTGGTGTTTGCCAAAGTGTTTCTGCCTAATAGGTGCACTTGGCATGGGTCTGCGTCATCCACACTGTAGAAAACAGTTAAATAATTTGCTTTTCCATAGGACTTCTCAGAGCCTTATGCACTGAAGCTGTCCTGAACAGACAGTTTCACGATTCCAGTAGCATTTGCGTTTTATACCAGTTTTCAAAATTAAATACTCATTTTAATTATCTTGTTTTTTTGAGGTCTCCCTCCTATCCATCAGCCACCTCTGTCATCCCTGGAGGCAACTAATGACATCTGATTTCCTGTTTTTGCTTCCAGAGATATTTTATCTGGATACAAGGAAATCTGTACACATACGCTCTCCTGTCTTTTGCAAAAATAGTTGCATGTGCAGCTATACACAGCTCGAGTCTGTATGGTTGTTCTTTCTTTCCCTACATAATGGGTCTTCGAGATGGTCCCATATATCCAGGCATACAGTAGCTCCCTGTTCGGTTTTGTGGTTGCATTATATCCCCTGCTGGGCTCATGTAGTTATTTCTAATCCTTTGCTTGTCCATGACACTGCTGCGGTGAGGAACCACATGTGCACCTGGTTTCACCCACACTCAAGGGTGTCTGGGAACAACCAAAGGAATAGCAGCTGGCAGGATCTAGCCTGCTGATTGGAAAAGACATTGCCACTAGACTATGCTTTGGTATTTGATAGGGTAGATCTCTTTTTTTTAAAAATTATTTTGGCCTATTTTTGTGCAGCTACTTTTTTTTTTAATCCTTACCTGAGGATATATTTATTGATTTTGAAGAGAGAGAGAGACGAACAGCAGTGTGAGAGAGAAACATTGATCAGTTACCTTCCATATGCACCCCAACAAGGGACTGAACCCAAAACCTAGGCATGAGCCCTGACAGGGATTGAACCTGCAAACTTCTGGTGAACGGAAGGATGCTCTGTTCAACTGAGCCACCTGGCCAGGGCATTGTGCAGTCACTTTTTAATTTTTTTTAATATTTAAAAAAAATTTATTTTCAGAGAGAGGGGAAGGGAGGGAGAAAGAGAGGAAGAGAAACATCAGTTGGTTGCCTCTCGCACACCCCCAACTGGGGACCTGGTCTACAATCCAGGTATGTGCCCGGACAGGGAATCGAACCTTTCAGTTCGCAGGCCCATGTTCAATTCACTGAGCCACACCAGCCAGGGCTTTAAAAAAAAAAAACTTATATGGATGATTTAAAGCACATGCAAAACAAGAGAGAATAATGTAATATAAACCGCACCACTGGTTTCCAACACCCACGGCCAGTCATGTTTCAACTCTATACCTGCCCCTACTTCTGCCACTGGGTCGTTTTGAAACAAATCCCACATATTTTATCTGTAAAAACTTGCATATGTATCTCAAAAAGATGTAACCACCATCACTACAATATCATTATCACACCAAGAAAGTTTAACAATAACTCCTCAATATCATTGTGTACCCTGTGAGTGTTCAGATTTCCCCAATCGTCCCTTAAATATTTGGCGTTTGTTTAGTCCATTCAAATAAAAATCCAAACAAGGTTCACACACTGTGTTTGGCTGAGGGCTGGTTCCTCTTCCTCCCCCACCCCCACTCCCCTGACAGCATACTGAAGAAATGAGGCTGTTTGTCCTATAGACATTACCAGTCTGATGTCATCCTTGGGGGTGGTTGTGATGCATTCGTCTGTCCTCACCTCGATCAACAGATGGTTGGGTTCAGTTTCCAGTTTTGGGCAAATCTTTCACAGAGGCCCTTGTCCCCTCTCAGCAGGAGGCACTCAAGATCTGCTTGACCCTCCTCTTGTGACAGGGATGCTGTTTTTATGTTCCAGTATTTCATTCTGAAAAACTGCAAATGTACAGAAAAGTTGAAAGAATAGTACAGTTAACACCCCTACATCCCACAATTACCATGTGGTTACATTTACTTTATCATACTGTATCTAATCACCTATCTGTTCCTTCCTCTGCCATCAATCTGTCTCATGTTTTGGATACAAACCAAAACAAGTAGATGCTCTGTGTGTGTACATTGAAATAGACATAATATAAATTTTATCACTTTAACCATTTCTTAAAAGATTTTATTTTTTAGAGAGAGGGGAAGAGATGGAGAAAGGGGGAGAGAAACATCAGTGTGTGGTTGCCTCTCATGCGCCCCCTACTGGGGACCTGGCCAAAACCCAGGCATGTGCCCTGACAGGGAATCAAACCAGTGACCCTTTGGTTCACAGGCTGGCACTCAATCCACTGAACCACACCAGCCAGGGCTCATTTTGACCATTTTTAAGTGTATGATTCAGTGGCATTACATGCATACATACATTCACAATGTTGTTTAACCAACTCTACTATGAATTTGTAGAATTTTTTCATCTTCCCAAACAGAAGTGCCCCCATTCTACACTAACCCCTCATTTCCCTCCTCTCCCAGCCCCTGGTAAACACCATTCTACTTTCTCTATGAATTTTTCTATTTTAGGGACCTCATATAAGTGGAATATTTGTTCTTTTGTGCCTAGCTTATTTCACTTAACACATTGTTTTCGAAGTTCATCCATGTTGTGGGATGTGTAAGAATTTCTTTGTAAGGCTGAGTGACGTTCCATTGTGTGTATATACGCCACTCTTCATCCATGCATCCGTTGATGAAATCTGGTTTGTTTTCACCTTGACTATCGTGAATGCTGCTATGAACATTGGAATGCAAGTATCTGTTTGAGTCTCTGGTTTCAATGCTTTTAGTAGAGGAATTTCTGGATCATTCTGTAAAACTTGGAGAAACAAAGTTTTATAATCCCACCAGCAAAGTATGAGGGTTCCAGTTTCTCCACATCTCTGTCAACACTTGCTATTTTGTTTGTTTTTTTTATGGTAGCCATCCTAATAGTTGTGAAGTGCTACCTCATTGTGGTTTTGATTTGCATTTCCATAATGACTAATGATGTCGAGCATCTTTTTGTGTATTTATTGATTATTTGAATAGCTTCTTTGGAGAAATATGTATTCAAGCCCTTTACCCATTTTTTAAATTGATTTTAGAGCTCCAGCTGGTGTGGCACAGTGGATTGAGTGCTGACCTGTGAACCAAAGGGTCACCGGTTCAGTTCCCAGTCAGGGCACATGCCTGGGTTGTGGGCTAGGTCCCCTGGTATGGGGCATATGAGAGACAACCAAACATTGATGTTTCTCTCCCTCTCTTTCTCCCTCCCTTCCCCTCTAAAAATAAATAAATAAAATTGATTTTAGAGAGAGAAGGAAGAGAGAGCGAGTGAGTGAGAGCAAGATTTATTTGTTCTTTTACTTATGCGTTCATTGGTTGATTCTTGTATGTGTCCTGATCAGGGATCAAACCCACAACCTTGGTGTATTGCGACAATGTTCTAACCAACTGAGGTACCCGGCCAGGACCACTTTCCCCATTTTTGAACTGGGTTTTTGCTGTTATTGTTGAGTTGTAAGAATTCTTTATAATCTGGATATAATCTCTTATCAAATATATTATTTACAAATACTTTGAGTTTTAATTGTTCTTTCTAAGCACCGTGTTGGAAATGGATGGGGGAGCAGGGAAGCAGAGGAGACTCCTGATTGGAGGGGGGAAATGCCCCATGTGAGAGAGGGATGGTGAGACTGATGGCTGCTGGGTGCCATCAAAGCCTTCAACAAGGTCCCTCACTGGAGCTCAGACCAGAGGAACACGAGGCGGATTGGAGGTCTGAGAGAGAGAGCAGATGGAGGTGGGAGTGGCCCCCTGACCCCATAGTCCCATCTCTTGGGAAGAAGAGATCAGCTGCTTGGAGGGGAAGGCAAGGGAGGAATAAGGATGGGGGAAGGGCAAGTTACAAGTAGCATCCTTGACAGATGGTGGCTCAGGATTCAGCTGTCTCCTTAACACCCCACCTCAATACTGTGCATAGGGAATGTGGGGATTTCCCAAGACCTTCAAAAGTGGAAGGACCCCCCCCAAAAAAAAAAATCTTCAGAAATAAAGAGCCTGGCCCAAGAGCCCAATAAATGTGGGCTCTTTTCATTTTCATGGCTTTACTCATCTTAGGATATCCCTCTTTATACCTGCAAATCTCTTATTTGCTCCCCAAGGATGCTGAGATCTCACTCATCCCTTGAAGCCCTGCTTAGAAGCTTCCCATTGTTCCCTTGAAATGTTGCCTTGAAATCCCACCTGATCACTTCCAGGAACAGGATCCTTCTCCTCTGTTACTGACCTGAAGGGCTTTGGTCACCTGTGCACATCAAAGCCCAATCAAAAGCAAACAGGAGTTTACAGCCAAGAAAGTAAAGGTTTATTAATTGGAGAAATGGTACCACCCCTGGAGTCACAGGTGAGCTTGTGCTCAAAGACCTGGCTCCCTGGTGGCTTCTTGGGGGTGGGTCATACAGAGGACTAAGGGAGTTAGGGTCATGGTCTCTACTGATTTGTCGGCGCTAGGGTAAGGGGTGGTCAATCATTGCATCTGGTCCTTATGTTATCCATGGTGCCGTTCTGCCTGGTTTTGCAAGGATTTGGTCAGTGGGATGCTCCACTGTCCTGGATCTGGAGCTGAAGCACAACTGAAGCCTAGATGTTATCCTCCTCTGTGGTCAAGAGACCCGGGGCTTTGTTCCCAAGATTATCTGATGCTGACCTGAACCTCATTGTCCTAGTAGTAATTAAGGGAGTGGAGCTACAATGGAGAGTGAGGTGGGGCAGTCAGGGTGCAGGACAAGACCAGTTTTTTCTTTTTCATTTATTGAGGCCAGTTTATTTTATTTTTTTTTATTATTTTTTTTTAATATATTTATTGATTATGCTATTACAGTTGTCCCATTTCCCCCCCCCACTCCACTCCATCCTGCCCACCCCCCTCCCTCCCACATTCCCCCCCCATAGTTCATGTCCATGGGTCATACTTATAAGTTCTTTGGCTTCTACATTTCCTACACTATTTTTACCCTCCCCCTGTCTATTTTCCACCTATCATCTATGCTACTTATTCTCTGTACCTTTACCCCCCTCTCCCCCTCCCACTCCCTTATTGACAACCCTCATGTTCTAGTTGTTTGCCTAGTTTGCTCTCGTTTTTGTTTTATGTGTGGTCGTTAATAACTGTGAGTTTGGTGTCATTTTTACTGTTCCTATTTTTGATCTTTTTCTTAGGTAACTCCCTTTAACATTTCATATAATAAGGGCTTGGTGATGATGAGCCTCTTCAACTTGACCTTATCTGAGAAGCACTTTATCCTCCCTTCCATTCTAAATGATAGCTTTGCTGGATATAGTAATCTTGGACGTAGGTCCTTGCGTTTAATCTTGGGTAATGTAATTATGATGTGTCTTGTTGTGTTCCTCCTTGGGTCCAGCTTCTTTGGGACTCTCTGAGCTTCCTGGACTTCCCGGAAGTCTATTTCCTTTGCCAGATCGGGGAAGTTCTCCATTATTTGTTCAAATAAGTTTTCAATTTTTTGTTCTTCCTCTTCTCCTTCTGGCACCCCTATAATTCGGATGTTGGAACGTTTCAAGGTGTCCTGGAGGTTCCTAAGCCTCTCCTCATTTTTCCAAGTTCTTGTTTCTTCATTCTTTTCTGGTTGAATGTTTGTTTCTTCCTTCTGGTCCATACCATTGATTTGAGTCCCAGTTTCCTTCTCATCACTATTGGTTCCCTGTACATTTTCCTTTGTTTCTGTTAGCATAGGCTTCATTTTTTCATCTGTTTTTCGAATAGATTCAACCAAGTCTGTGAGCATATTGATAACCAGTGCTTTGAACTGTGCATCCGATAGGTTGGCTATCTCTTCGTCGCTTAGTTGTATTTTTTCTGGAGCTTTGAAGTGTTCTGTCATTTGGGCCATTTTTTTTGTTTGTTTGTCTTGGCGCGTCTGTTACTTTAAGGGGCGGAGCCTTAGGTGTTCACCGGGGCGGGGTAATGCTGGTCGCTGCGCTGTGATGCTGTACGTGGGGGTGGGGCCGAGAGGGAGCAATGGCGCCCGCTTCACTCTCCTCCGGATTTCAGTCTTTCACTCCGCTACCCACAATCAAACTGGGCCCCTCTGGTGCTGGTTCCCGAGTAAGTGGGCCTGTGCACACTCTAGGCCCCTGTGGGTCTCTCCAACAACCTCTCCTGTGAGGCTGGGAGTCTCTCCTGCCGCCCCAACCCCCAGGGGCGCTTTCAATCAGAGGTTTGAGGCTTTATTTCCCCGAGCTGGAGCCCTGGGTTGCGCAGCGGTCTGCTTCTCTGCCCGCCGTTCGTCCAGTTTATCTGTGGGCGAATGTGGTGCCGCAATGTGCTATCCGCCACTCTGCCTGCCCCACTCTCCGCCACTCTGAGTCCGGCCCTCTGGGTTTATCTGTGCAAATGTGGGACCGCAGGGTCTGCTAGTGCTCGGACTGCCTGCGCCATTTGTCCCACACTCCGCCAGTCTCAGTCCCGCCACAGCCACGCGAGTCCTCTCCACCCCAGTGCCGTCTCCGCCCCTCCTACCAGTCTGGATGAATGATTATTTTCTGTTTCCTTGGTGTTGGTCCCCCTTGCTGTTCGATTCTCTGTCAGTTCTGGTTGTGCGAGGAGGCGCAGTGTGTCTACCTACGCCGCCATCTTGGTTCTGTTTTGAGGCCAGTTTAAATCACAAGGAAAGAAAGGAGGAAAAATCATACCAAAGAAATAAAGTTTCTGCGCAATTCTACCCTCAACTAAGTTCAGCAGGAAACAGGTATCTCACTGCCCCCATGCCTCCTCAGGCCTCTCAGGACTGAGAACAAAGTGATGGGGGAACTCACTATTTTTTCCTGAATTCCAAATCCCTTGTCTACACGTTTTCCTCCTTATAAAAAAAAGCCGGCTTGAAAGGAAATGTAAGTAGGTCTGTTAGGGCACATGACCTGCCATCTTCTCTGGTAGCGTGCCATCTGAATAAAGCGCCCATAAAGATTCGATCCCTGTCTCTGCTTATTGGCTCTGGTGGTGACAGGCAGCATGAACGCTGGCTTTTCCGGTTTCAAAAGGAAGCCGATTTTGTCCGCATTTCCTGTGAGTTCATTTAGGAGCCAGGAGTACAACTTCGGCCCTCCATCAGAGACTCACCAGTACCCTCCACCTTGCTGGGCCCCACCTGGGATCCCCACTGACCTCTGGCACCACAGGATATCCCCCTTGCTCTTCCCCAGGCCTGGGGAAGGTTCAACCCCCAGACTTTTGCAATCTCAACCGCTGTAGCTGTGCTTCCACCTCCTGGGTGGCCACACCTGCTCCCTGCTGCCCTGCCCAGTGCCACATTAGGGCACTGTCCTCCATAGACTGACCACCATGGTGCCCTTGGGGCCGCTGCCTGGGGCCTGCTGGACTCCACTCATCTCTCTGCTTCTGGTCTACTGTCTGCTGCCTCCAGGTGAAGCAAGTAAACCTGGGGAGGGCTGGAGTTGGGGGCTGGTAGAAGATGGGGGAACGGAGAAAGTTGTGGTTCGCTGCCAATACTCCTTAAACTCAGATCTGATGGGGGCTCACCAGTGTCCTGGAAAACTGTGGGGCCTTAACTCAGCCTTCAGGGCTCCCAAAGAACCAGTGCTTGGGTATGATTTGTCCTCCCCCCCAACTCTCTCTAGTCCTCTGTACCTTAGACCTCTGCCTACACTCCTCCCACTGCTGGGGCCACTCCTCCCTTTCACTTGGCTAACTCCTACTTACCCATCAAAACTGGCTGTAGTTGTCTCCTCCAGGAAGCTTCCCTGACTAACTCCTATAGGCTCCTTGGGTCTCCCTTGGCCTCCCTCCAAGCTCCTATCTCCCCTGTCCTTGATCTATCACCTGTCTTCCCCACTGGACTAGCAGCACCACGAAGGCAGAGACCATCATATCTCAGCTTGAGGAGGTGTCGGATGGTAGGGCCTCAAGATGAATAGGCAGGGCAGGGGAGGAAAACACTGGATCAACCAGCAGAACTTTCCTCTCTTCTGCAGGTGCCCAGGGGCAAAAGTTCCTGCTTCAGGTAGAGCCCCAGGACCCGGTAGTGTCTGCTGGAGGGTCCCTCCTGGTAAACTGCAGTACAAAGTGCCCCAATCCTAAACTCATCAGCCTGGAGACATTCCTACTCAAGAAGCCAGTGGGCAATGGCCTGGGCTGGGCAGCCTTCCAGCTCTGCAATGTGACTCGCGACAGTAAGGTCTTGTGCTCAGGCTTCTGCAATGGCTCGCAGATGACAGGCTCTTCTAACATCACAGTGTACTGTGAGTGCATTCGCCTGGAGGTGGACTGGCCTCAGGCAGTGGTGGGGTCACACAGCCAATGGTGTGGGGGAGTGGGCCCTGAGCTTGCAGGATGGACCAGGCATCTGACCCAGAGCTTGGACCTGAACATGTGTGTGTGTGTGTGTGTGTGAGAGAGAGAGACAGAGAGAGACAGACAGACAGACAGACAGAGATGCATCTCAACCATATGCCAGGGCAGCAATGTAAATCAATTTATTTGAGTCCCAGAAAGCATTTAAAAATGACAGCACTTTAAAAAATTTCTTATATTTTAATAGCAGGTAATAAATTAATGGGATTCCAAAATCAATAAGTATAAAAAGGTACAAATGTCAAATCTCTACCTAGGACTGCTGGTAGCAACCAATTTTTTTTTTTAATTGATTTGAGAGAGAAACATCTATTTGTTGTTCTACATACTGATACTTGTATGTGCCACGACCTGGGATCAAACCTGCAACCTTGGCATATTGGGACAACGCTATGACCAACTGAGCTACCCAGCCAGGGCCCTCTGTTCTAAGTGTAGATGCCCACTCTAGTGCTCATTCAATCCTTACAAAAGTCCCAGGGCAGGGGCAGGGGATGCACTTCTAAGCCTCATTTCACAGCTAAGGAAATTAATGCTCAGTGGGGTGAAGTCACTTGTCAGGGTTCACAGCCTGTAAGTGGCAAGGCTGGCAATCTGCCTCCCATGTCCCTGTTCTTAACAGATGACACTTTCCTCTCCAGACTGTGCATCCCTCTGGTACTGGTTTCTTGTGGATCCTTCCAAAAGTTTCTCTGCATTGAAAAGTATACTCATACAATAGATTAGAAAATGGCAGAGAACACCCTTCGCGGTGCCTACCATTTTGTGAAGCCCTCATAGATTAGTATAGTATGATCGTAAGCATAGACTACGAGCATACGAGCATACACATGGCCCAGCCAGACTACATGTATGCTTGCATGAGTGTCAGCGTCTGCACATGTGTGTGCACCTACGTGCCCATGAGCATATGGATTGGTGTCATACCTGTCTGCAAATGTACATGTATGTCTGTGTTAGTCTCTGTCTGCATGTCTCTGTATCTCCATGTGTGGACACCTATGTTATCTCTGTGTGGGCATGTTGCATCAATGTCTGTGCATGTGAATGTGGGTGTCAGTATGTGTCTACACATGTGCACCTGCATTTCTGTGTAATGTGTACCTCTGCATGTATCTGTCTGTCTGTCTCTGTGTCTGTAAGGTGCTTCTGCCCAGTGCTGTACAGGAGCATGTTGGTCCTGGCTCATGAGATCTGACTGTGCTCATCTCGTCCCAACTTTGCCTCACATTAGGTAACTTGACATCAACACAGTGGGTGCATTTATTTATACCGCAGAAATTGGCAAATTCTCCTTGTCTGGGCTGCCCTACACCACTCCCGAGAGCCCAGGCATTGCCAGCATTTCACTATCCCTGACCAATGGTGCCTGAGGTCAACTAATATGGAGATCTCCTTATTAAATATTCTAAAATTGTAAACAGCAGGATGTTAAATATTTTTTATAGCAGCCAGTCCATGGGCCTCTCTTGAGATCCAGGCTTGACCTTTTGAAGGTGAGAGTTAAGAGGCTTCCCAAGGAGGTTAAGGGTTTGGTATGTGTGCCTGGGAAAGGTAGTGTAGCTGTGTCTGGGAGAGGATCTAGCCTGGAGGTGTTGGGTCCCCCATGATCGTACCACAGCACATTGAGCAGCTGCCCCAGGCAGGTAGACTGTGAGTCTTGAGCTCCCTGGACTGATTGGAAAGGGCTGGACCAAGCTCTTGGAGAGGCCAAGGTCAGAGTCCAGGCCAGAAGCTGGGAGGAGGGCCAAGGGAGTCCAAAGATGTGATAACAAAGAGGCAATTTGGGAAACCCACATTCTAACCAGGTTCTGCCCCTTTCTGGCTACACATCCCTGGGCAGATCATCTCTCTGGCCTAGGTTTCTCCATCTGTAAAAGGAATAATAGAGAAAATTGTACTTAGTTGCTATGTGAATGAAGGTGAATGCCTGGATGACATCCGGAAAGTCTAAGGAAAGCTCTAAACAGGAACTTTTATAATTACCGTTAACATGTTGTAAGTGGTCATAAACATTAACACCCTTCCTTCCTTTTTTTTTTTTTTTAAACCCTGAGGTCCTTGGGAACAGCAAGTCTGATTTTTATTTCAGTGCCTGGCAAGGTCTCTGACAAAACAGGAAATGATAATCATGATGCTAATAACAAGAGCAAACACTTTCACTGGTGTATTTCTAATCCCTCTAGGTTTATCAACTTCAAGTTCACAGTTCTGCTCCCTGCGGTGGGGGGTTGCAGGGCTGACTGATAAGTTCTGTTCTCCCCTCCTCCCACCCCACCAGGGTTTCCAGAGCGTGTGGAACTGGCATCCATGTCCCTGTGGAAGCCTGTGGGCAAAAACCTCACCTTGCGCTGCTCGGTGACAGGCGGAGCACCCCGAACTCACCTCTCCATGTTGCTGCTTCGTGGGGAAGAGGTGCTAAGCCGACAGCTGGCAGTTGGTGAGCCCGCAGAAGTCACAGCCACAGTGCTAGTCAGCAGAAATGATCACGGTGCCAATTTCTCTTGCCGCACGGAACTGGACCTGAGGACCCAAGGGCTGGGACTGTTTCAGAACAGCTCAGCCCCCAGCCATCTCCGAACCTTTGGTGAGAAAAGGAACCGCATATTGTGGGTGATGAGCTGAGCCAAAGCTTAGGCCCTGCCTATGCCGCATCTCCTCCCACTTTGGGGTGCCATGGCCATGAGGCTCCTGAGAATGGGCAGAGCTTCTAGGAAGGCCTGCCCTTGGCCATTGGGTGGGCAGCTGTGGGAACTTTAGAGAACTATGTGCAGATAGATGTGTCCTAGGAAGGGGGTGATCCAGGTTGCAAGGTGTCCTGGGAAAGGACCCTGGTTGGGGGGTATGAGTGTGTCACAGGGGAAGGTGAGTCCATGGTTGTGTGAAACCTCCAGCTCACTTTCACTCTTCTCCCCAGTCCTGCCTATGATGCCTCCGTGTCTCATTGTTCCCCGGCTCTTGGAAGTAGGAGCATCCTGGCTTGTGAACTGCACCCTGGACGGGCTGTTTCCAGCCTCAGAGGCCCAGGTCCGACTGGCACTGGGGGACCAGATGCTGAATCCCAAAGTCTCAAGCCAAGGTGACACACTCAAGGCCACAGCCACAGTCACAGCAAACACTGAGCTGGAAGGCACATGGAAGATCATCTGCAATGTGACCCTGGGGGGCGAAAGCCGGGAGACTCAGAAGAACCTGACCATTTACAGTAAGAGGGGGCAGGGCAAGAACTGCTAGAAAGGCAAGAGAGGGCCTGGGCATCATTAGCACAAAGGGCAAGGGACTGGACTCCAAACTGGAAAGGCAGGGCCTGAGCCCTCAAAGTGGGAGGAGATGCGGCATAGGCAGGGCCTAAGCATTCACCTTCATTAGAGTATGGCCTGAGTGTCCCAAGTTGGGGGGCGGGGGTGCAGAGTAGCTAAAAGGCAAGGCCTGGATAACTGGAGGGAAAAGATGCAGGTGGAGGGCTGGGCTTGCCTGATGTGAGGGAGTGGTTAGCAAACCCCCATGAAGTGCCACTCCTTTAGGCTTCTGGGGGCCCATCATGAACCTTAGCGGGACCATTAGGAACCTGAGCAAGCCCACTGTCCTTGAGGGGACCACAGTGAATGTGACATGTGCTGCTGGAGCCCGAGTCCAGGTCATGCTGGTCAGAGCTCCAGCTGTGACCCCGGGGGGGCAGCTCATCCTGCTTCAGCTAAATGCCACCCAGAGGAACGACAAACGCAGCTCTTTTGCAATGCCACCCTTGAGGTGGATGGGATGGTTCCCTTGCACAGATACAGGAGTGTCCAGCTACATGTTCTGTGTAAGTAGGTCACTCTGACCTTTAATTCCTTGCTCCCCTGGAAATACTTGATTCTCTCTTGCCCATGGTACCTCTGGTGTGTCTCATCATTTGGCAGTCCCACAGATGCTCCTAAGATTGATCCAGCCAAATGTCCTCAGCACTTGACAGAACCCACGTCCTGCAGTGACAGGCCTGGGGCAACCCGGTTTCCCAGCTACAGTGTTTGCACAGTCTCCAAGATTCCGGTTTCCATCGGGATCCCATTCTGAGTTAAGTTAGAACATAGTGGTACCTACTACTGCTGGGCGGCCAACTCACAGGGCACGTACAATATCACCGTGGTGATAAACGTTCAGGGTAAGCTGAGGGGGATCCGTGGGTCTAGACGGGAAAGCATAGGAGGGGCAGGGTGTATTTAACTTCTCGCTTCTCTGCACAGCTCGGAACCCCCCCACCGTCACCATCATCATAGCGGTGTTCGTGATCCTGGGCCTTCTGGTTGTCACCGCAGCCTTAGTATACGTCTTCAGAGGGCAGAAGCATAGTGACATCTACCATGTGAATCGGGGGAGCAGCTGTTTGCCACTCTCGTCCAAACAGCCTGATGAGGCGCTGGGAGAGCAGCCATCCTGAGCCTCGGGCCAACGGCATAATGGGCCTACAACGACGGGGATTTGTCTGTATCCCCGGGTTCCGCAACAATAAAGCCCTCAAAATCCGGAGTCTGTGGCCTGATTCCAGCTGCATTGAGGGGCTCTCCCACTACGCTGCGCGTCCATTGAGTGACGTCTCGGCAGAGGAAAGGGGCGGAGACTGTGGCGCCGAGAGAGGGCTTGAACTCTGGGAGGCTGAGCTTTAGCCAATGGGCTAAGGTCTTCGAGAAGGAGGAGGGGCTTCTTCCGGCCAATAGGTGGATGCGCCCTCGTTGCCGCTCTATGCCGCTCCGCCCCGGCTCGCTGGTCCCAGAAGGCGCCGGGTTTCCCAAGATGGCGGCCGACGTGTCCGTTACTCACCGGCCCCAACTGAGCCCGGAGGCTGGGGCCGAGGTTGAAGCTGATGATGCCGCGGAACGCCGGGCGCCCGAAGAAGAACTACCACTACTAGATCCAGAGGAGATCAGGAAACGCCTGGAACACACCGAGCGCCAGTTCCGTAACCGCCGCAAGATACTCATCCGGGGCCTCCCGGGGGACGTGACCAACCAGGTATGGGGGGGCAGTGTGGGAGCGTGGCGGGAAATACCACCGTGCGCGTGCGCGGTGTGGGGGGAAACTAGGCAACACCAACGCTGGCGTGCCCGGGGGAGGGGGCCCTGGCGGGAGAGTCCAAGCGCAGGGTCCAGGAGGGTTTGGAAGAGACCAAGAGAGGGTGGGGGGCGGTGATGGGGGAGAAACCGACTTTGGACTGAGGCAGGACGTTGCTGGGGGCGACCACGGGCTTGGAAGAGACAAAGTGACTAAAGTGTGAGGACAGCTTTAGCCAAATTGGGGGATTGTGAATGGGCAGCTAGACTGCTCCCAGCCCTGATTGTTTTCCTCATTCCCCTCTACCATGGGATGGCAGGACCCTATAGCCAACAATTTCGGGGTTGGCTAGAATATCCTTAGCACGGTTTATTAACTTCTCTTAGGGATAGATCGAAAGTTGTACCAGCTCCTGGGGTCTTTCTTCCCCAAAAGTTCCAAGATTAATTTGGAAAAAGAGGTCTCCCGCCTGCAGACCTGAAAGAGGAAGGACCAGTATTCTGTGGAGCCCCACCTTGGCTGATCTGGCCAGGGGTGCACTTCTCTTGGGGCCTATGTGCAGAGCTTTCCAGTGCTCTTTGGACCCAAGGAGATTGCATCTGGTATGCCCTGCCCTGTAGTGGTGGGATGGGTTCTTTCTTCCTGTTGCTGAGAATTTCTGCTCTCTGGCCCACAAACACTTCGGCCACTGGCTGTAGGTGGCCACATGGCTGGTAGAGCCCCCAGGGTGTTAGGACGGCATGACTTGGGGACAGACCTGGGGCAAGCACCACTAAGCATAATCTGGTTTGTTTTCAGAGCAGGCCCTCCTCCTAACACCTGCCGTCTCTCAGTTGAGAACACATTGTGTCTCCTGCAGGGTGCACAGTGTATCTGGCACAAGCAGGCTCCAGAGCCTCACCCCCACAACCAGTTTAAAAGGAGGAGGCTACGTCAGTAGGAGGAAATTGGGAAGCACATGAAGCCACACAATGTAGGCTTCAAGTACACAGGGTCCCTAGTCAGGTACCCCTTGTTGGCATTCCTGTTGCTACCTTGACCAACCCCATGACCTTCACCTTCCTGAGCCTCAGTTTCCTCATCTGCATAATGGATTTGTTAATACCTAACTTGTAATGTTGTTGAAAACAGTCTTGCCAGTTGAGGGTTGGACAGGTTAAACAACTTCTCTAAGTGTATACGGTGGTGCTTAGACTTGAACTCAGACCCACCTGGCTCTCTTAAGGGTGCGTTGTGTTGGTTAAGAACATAGGGTCTGCAGTTAGACTCTGAATCACACCTCTGCCAGGTCTGGCCTCTATGCCTTTGGGGAAATAACTGCTCTGAGCCTCAGTTTCCTCCTTTGTAAAATGGGGAATAAAATTGATCTGCCTTCATAGCTGTTCCGTGTGAAGGTGGCACTGGATTGCTTCCTTCAGCCTCTGGTGACTCCCTGTCCTTTGGCTTCTGTCTCCACAGGAAGTGCACGACCTGCTCAGCGACTATGAGCTCAAGTACTGTTTTGTGGACAAATACAAAGGGACAGGTTTGTGGGGCTGTGGGATGGGCTAGCAACAAGGAGTGACAGTCCCTAAAGCTAGGAGCTTTCTGGCCCAGCGTCTCATTTCCTGAATTTTGGGCCCAACATTGTTCCCTAGGTCAGCACAGGACAGACTGTTGTCCCAGTTTTTCCTGGATATCCATCATGGAGCAGCCTTGATATTTATGTTCCTTCTCTAGGCCACCCAGCCAGATACCTGAGCACTGGGCTCCCCTGCTTCTCATACCATCCCCTCCCACCCCCCAGCCAGCCAGTCACCCAGGCCTGTCTGGCCACCTTCAAGCCCTCCAGAACAATTGGTGGCCCTCTGCCTCTGCCAAAATGGCAGACTCCCTCTGGCCTTTCTGCCTGCATGATTTCACACTCCTACTTGCCCTTCCAGGGAGCCAGGGTCCATCAAATTTGATCAGTCTGATTGCAAATCTGATTGAAACTAATCCTAACCTGATTGTTTTTCTCTCTCCTCAAAACCTGTCCAAGGCTCCTCCTGACACTGTCTTGCAAGGATGTGCCCCAGCCTTGCCATCTCCTTGGTGGCAAGCTTCCAGGCATTCCATCTGCCACTTAGCTGTTCTTAGCTGTTCCCTCTTCTGTCCAGGTGGAGGCAGGCAGCTCCTCATAGTGCCTTGAGCACTCTCTCCCCATCATAACACTGATTGCTCTGCACTGCCACTGCTGGCTCACTCACCTGCCTCCTGCACTGAGTGGTCATCTCCATGAGAACAGACACAGGTCTTATCGGTCTGCACACACACCCCCACCCCCTGCAACTTGTGTGGGAGGCCCTCACTGGGTGTCTCTGTCCTCTACACATTGTACTTGCAATCTGTAACTTGGTTAAGAAGCAGGTGAGGACTGATGACCCTGGAGACCTACGTGGTGGGCTAAGGTAGTGGTTAAGATCATGGGCCTTGGAAGTAAAAGGACCTGGGTTTGAGTCCTAGTCTGTCCTCATTGTGTGGCCATAGGCAAGTGAGTCAGCCTTTCTGAGCCTCAGTTCTCTCACTAGCAAATTGGGCATGACCTGCTTGGTTTGGCCTTTGGCCACAAGGCCAAACACATTAAAATACCTAAAAAGGCTGTGGGTGTCTGGCACTTAGTAGATGTTTAGTAAACATTGGCAGGGCAATAATTGTCAGGATTATTTACTGAGCACCTCATAAGTATATGTGCTAGGCATTGAGGATCCAGAGGTTAAGTGACTCTTTTGTTAATTATGTCTTTCAATGAATGTTTATTGAGCACCAGTGTGTGCTGGAACTTGAGAACACAGCTGTGAGCCAAATGGAGATGGTTTAGTCTGAGGGGGAGGATGTCGTTTACACAACTGCAGGTGTGAAGGTGACGTGCTTGTGGTACCAGAAGCTGCAGGGTGCTGTGGGAGCCCAGAGCTGGGGTCTGAAACAGGAACAGTCAGTGTAGGCCTCATGGGGGAAGTGATGTGTGCAGTCAAATTGAAGGGTGTATCAGGATTAACCAGATGAAAAAGCAGGGGTCTGTGTTTCATGCTCAGGGGAAAGCAGGTACAAAGGCCTGTGGGGGCATGTGCCGGGCATGGTCCAGGAAGTAGTGGCAAGAGATGGAAGAGGAGGTCAGCAAAGCCGTGGGACCAGGCCACACAAGCTCCCTTGGGACCTGCAGTGAAAAGCCTCTGGATAAGGCCTTGGCACACTCTGATTATCATTTTGAAAAACTATAGCTGTTGAGTGGATAGCAAATCAGGAGTGGCAGGGGGACTGAGGCTACGACGGGTTCAAATGTGAGAGGTGTTGGTAGCCTAGAAAGGTGGTGAGGAAAGGGTGGGTGCAGAGTGGGGCTGTGGAGCTGTCTGCCTGGGTTCAAGCCCAGGTTCCTCCCCTTGGGCAGGAGGGCACATCTTTAGACCCACTTCCCTCCTAGCACAATAGTGGTTATGAGGAGTACATTATGCCCATTTAACAGATGGGGAAACTGAGACCCCTCACAGCCACTTGGACTGGAGTTGAAACATAGGCTTCAATGACCACATGCTTAACCACTACCCTATGTGTCACCCAAGTTACACACTTATTTCCTATGTATCACTTAGCCAGGCACACAGTAAGTAATAAGAAGGCAGGTGAGCTCGTGAGTAGGTTGAGAGCAGGAGTAGGGGTGAGGGCAGGGAGTAGGCCTCCTGGAGGTGGGTGGCACCTGTGTGAGTTGCTCAAGGATGGCAACTGTCCGGTCTGCTGGGGCCTGAGGTGTCCTGGTTGGTCAATAGTGTGACATCACATGTAGTTTAGAGAGAGGTAAGGGTGGGCGGTCATGGGGTCAAGAGCAGGCTCTCAGGGACCCCACTGACCCACTCTTCCTCCTGCTGCAGCCTTCGTGACCCTCCTGAACGGGGAGCAGGCTGAGGCTGCCATCAAATCCTTCCACCAGAGCTGCCTGCGGGAGCGAGAGCTATCAGTGCAGCTGCAGCCCACGGACGCCTTGCTCTGTGTGGCCAACCTGCCCCCCAGCCTCACACAACAGCAGTTCGAGGAGCTGGTACGGCCCTTTGGCAGCCTGGAGCGTTGCTTCCTGGTCTATAGCGAGCGCACTGGCCACTCCAAGGGCTATGGCTTTGCCGAGTACATGAAAAAAGACTCCGCTGCCCGTGCCAAGTCGGACCTGCTGGGCAAGCCCCTGGGCACGCGCACCCTCTATGTGCACTGGACAGATGCGGGGCAACTGACGCCGGCCCTGCTCCACTCCCGCTGCCTCTGTGTTGACCGCCTGCCCCCCAGCTTCAGCGATGTGGAGGCTCTGCGCCGGGCTCTGTCAGCTGTCCACACACCGACCTTCTGCCAGGTGAGCTGTGCCTGGAGTGGGAGCTGGGGAGTGGATGCCAAGCCTGGAGCACCTGGGAGGGGAGTCTTTGGAGTCACCATCCCTCCCCCCAATCTCCTGTGTCCCTTTTCAGTAGTCTTGATGACACCACATTCAGTGGGGTTCTTGTTAGGCCACATGGTGCGGTGGGTGACAGCTCAGATGGGAGTCAGGTTATCGGGGTTCAAACCCCTGCACTCCCTGTAGTGACTGGTTTGACCTCGCTGGCTCTCTCTACCCCTGTGAAGTACAGGTGAGGCTGCCTTTGTTAAAGCTGGGCAGGAGGCTTGTTCATCCCTCATTCACTGTCACATCTGCACTCATATGTTTCTGGAATACCTACTGTGTCCCAGGCCTGGCGTGGAGGAGACTGCTCCAGAGAAACCCAGTCTGTTTAAGGCCTGAGGTCAGGAAGTGCACTTGACCAGATTCATTCTTAAGCAGGGATTCAAAAATCACACATTGGTTAACAAAACAATCCCTGGTTTACCCAAGTCACATATGTCAGGCACTTTGGTATGTGTGCCCAGCCCTGTGGCAGGCACTGTGGGGGCGTGTAGGCCAGGCCTAGCCCTGGGAGAGCCCCAGGTGGTCTTGCCTACAGCTGCTAAGACAGGTGTTCCTTCAGCACCCACTGGATTGTGAACACATTATAGCAATCCCTTTATCCTGTTACAGCCTGGAGAGGCAGATATTATCCTTATTTTCAGGAGGGGACCCTGAGGCACAGAGGGATCAAGTCACCTGCCCCTGGTCTTACAGCCAAGACCTGGTAGGGCCAAGATTGGAATGCTGCAGCCTGGCCCCAGAGCCCCAGGCAGCCTGAAGGAGACCAGTACCTGGCTCAGAGAGGACAGTCCTGGACCCAGACCCCAGCTCTATGGTTTTGGGTGGGGCCCACTCCTCTTATATGGATGGATGTTAGGACCTGGGGAATCAGACGTCTGTAGGAGCTCCTCCCCTTGCTCCCTCAGTGTTCATTCATGCTCCTGCCCCTACTGCATGTCAGGCCCTTGGCAGCGCACAGGACACTGATGAGTTAGCTTGGAAGCCACCTCCTCATGTGGAGTGTGAGGATGGCAAGTCCATAACCAACTACAGGTTCTCTTTCTGAGCCTCAGTTTCCCCCTCTGGAAATAGGGCTAGCAGTGCTTTTTGATTGGGTTATTGTGAACAGCTGCCTGTTTATTCCACTTACATTAGGCATTCTAGTTGAACAGAGGCTGGGTTCCAAAGTCAGGCAGGTTGAGGTTTGAGCCTCAGTTCCCTTACTTAAGAGCCATGTGGCCTTGGTTGCCCTTTGACCCTTCTATTCATCAGAGTCTCTGTTCATTGGTGATGGTGAGAAGACGTGTACCCGGGCCTTGAGGTGGGGCCTGGCCAGAGGTAGGCTGATGGCTGGAGCCTTCCCTACCTGGACACTCAAAGTGGTGCTGGACACCAGCCAGCAGTCTCCCTGAACTGCTATGCCTGGGGACCCTCCCCGGCCCCTGTTGAAAGTCTTATTGAATCCCCACAACCACCCTTTGAGCTAGGTGCAGTTGCTGCCCTATCTTCCAGATGAGGAAACCGAGGGCCAGGGATGGGCATTTGCAGGGCCCTGCCCAGAGTCAAGGTCAGACAGCTGACTCCAGGGCCCGTGCCCTTAACTAAGTGCCCCTACCTCCCAGGGTGGCCAATGCCACTGGGATTTTGTTTTTCTGAGGAGGTGGGGTCTTTATTTTTAACATAATCAAGATGAGACCACCAAGGAGATCCCATAGCAACCTACTCTAGTGCACTTTGCCATTTATTCACAGGGCAATTTACATATCATAATTGCCTTAATTCATTACAGAGTTGCCAAAAAAATACTTGAATGCTATAGATATGTATAAAGCAGGTTTCACAAGACCTTGCGAAAAAAGCCTTTTCCATTTGTTTTCTGAATGGGCAGTCCAATCGCATGTGGAAATTGAGCAAGTTCTGTGTAAAGGCTCCCTGTAAGCCCTCAGCTCTTTTTTCCTGCAGAGACCCCACGCACACCCATCTGTCCTGTCCTTCCAGTGAGATCTCACTGAGCAGCTCCAATGAGTTCCTGCATTCCTCTCTTCTTGACCCAGTTATTGCTGTGCCTGTGTTGGTTTGGCTTTTCCCCTTGTTGTGTCCTGGCCATCTTTCCATGTTCAGACATGAGAAGTTTCTCACCCTTTTGCAGCTGTGCCATATTCCGTTTTATGGAGTCCACTGTTCTGTACCGGTGGGTGTTGCACTGGTCCCAAGCTGCGCTACGCTCCAGCTCTGTGGCCTGGACAAGGGACTGCCCCTCTCAGAGCCTCGTTTCCTCATCTGCAGCATGCTGACAGGGCCTGCATCTGGGTGCAGTGAAGGGCTCGGCTGGGGGCTCTCATGTGGAACCTGCTTGCCCTGGGACAGCCCCGCCCAGAATTCTAGCACCCGCAGTGCCCTGAAAACCAGGAGGTCTGGCAGCAAAGAACCAATGTGGGGCTGTTCGTGGCCTTTCTCTTTGTGTCTTGCTGCAGAGTTACTCGTGTGTTTGATTTTCAGGGTTCTCTGTACCCCACTGGGGTGACTGATATGTAATATATAGTATGTATGACATTCTCTTTTTCTTAAAATTTCTTTAAAATTTTCAGTTCTGGAACACATCTGGCCCCAGGGTCTAGAGGAGGGGCTGTGGGCCTGAAGTATCAAATGGCTGCAGTCAGGGGCAGTGGAGAGACCTCCTGGTCCGCCCGTGACCACACCTGTTCCCTGAGGCTCACTGGCTATGTTCCCTTTCACCACCAGTCTCCATCCTGAGCTCAGAGGCCACCTGCTTTGCTCCCTAGCTGTGTGCCTTCCCAGCCCTGGCTGCAGTGTCTTTGGCCTCAGGCTCCTGATATGGTGGTGCTCCTAAGCCACCTGCCTCTCCCAGTCCCTCTTCCTCCCAGCCCAGCAGCCTCAATGCACCCTCAGTTCACCACTCGATCTCTGTGCTGTCCTGTGCTCAGGAATCACACAAAGTCCCAAAGTGATGGTAGTATGAGGCCCAAGGGAGTTGGGTCCCAGCTCTGCCCTCCCACCAACTGTGTGACTTTGAGCATACTGACCTCTGAGCCTCAGTCGTCCCCTCTGAAAAGTGGGTAGGATGCAGCTTCTCAGGGCCATTGAAAAGAGTCGACCAGCAAAGGCAGGAACATGGCTCAGGACAGTGTTGGGCCCCAAAATATACCCTCTTGGTGTGGGGGTGTTCTCTATCACAATTGGGATCCATGTCTGGTCACAGTTGTCACTCTGTGAGAATGGTCACTGCACCCCGGCACTCACGCCCACCCCCCCACCCCCACCAGCTGGCATACGGCCAGGACGGGCAGCTGAAGGGCTTCGCCGTGCTGGAGTACGAGACAGCTGAGATGGCCGAAGAGGCGCAGCAGCAGGCAGATGGCCTGGCACTGGGGGGCAGCCACCTGCGCACCTCCTTCTGTGCCCCAGGGCCCCCTGGCCGCAGCATGCTGGCTGCTCTCATCGCCGCACAGGCCACAGTGAGTGCCCAGGGAGTGGGGGTGGGGGATCTAGGGGGCCAGGCCCTCCTCCCTTTAGAAATCAAGGTTCCTGGTCTTCATTACCCAGGTTCTGGGGCAACAGGGAGGGACACAGGCCCACGTCTGGCCTACCTGGGCTGTGAACCACCCTCTTCTCTCCTCAGGCTCTCAATCGGGGCAAAGGGCTCCTGCCTGAACCCAGCATCCTGCAGCTGCTCAGCAGCCTGGGGCCCTCCGCCTCCCTCCAGCTGCTGCTCAATCCTCTGCTTCATGGCACCTCAGGAGGCAAGCAGGGTAAGGCGGGTCAAGTGGACAGTGGATGGGGTCCCCAGCCTCTCAGAACCAGGCAACTCCCCAGGACTGTGTTCCCATCTGAGCTCCCAGTGATAACAGCCCCATGAGCAAGAGCTGGGATGAAAATGGAGGTCACCTGCAAGGAGTCATAGGTGGCAGCATTGCAGCCTGCAGTGAGTGAGGCAGGGTGGTAGAAAGCGGCCGTCCTTCCCCAGGGTGAACTCTCCCCTCCCAGGCCCGTCCTTTGGGCTGTTCACTTTCCCTCTCGTGGTTTCAGGCCCAGGGCTGTCTTTAATTGAGGAGGGGGACTTCCATCCAGGAACCACCCCCCATTTCCTGGTCTCCCCCCAGGTCTCCTGGGTGCACCCCCAGCCATGCCACTGCTCAACGGGCCTGCCCTGTCCACGGCGCTGCTGCAGCTGGCCCTGCAGACACAGGGTCAGAAGGTAACATGGCCGTGGACCCTGGGTTCCCTGCTCACACACACATGCTTCTGGTTTCAAACACTCCTTGCGCCTGCCAGTGTCTTGCCCTGGGGTTGTGGGCCATCTGACTGTGTCCCTGGTGCTTAATATGGGGCCTGGCCTGTTGCAGGTGCGCAGGACTCAGGAAGTGGCTCAGTCTGGGAAAGAAAGACCCGGCCTCATTGGGGAACAGAGTGGTCTCTCACCCCAACTCTCTCATGTGAAATCATACAGAAATCACACACGTACACAGACACTACACGACCCTCAGTGCATGGACACAGAAACATACACGGAGATGTGCACACACACTTACTGCCCTGTCTGGGTTGGTTCACTGGGGCCAGGTCAGTGACATGAGGATGATGGTAACTGACAGAATGTGAGGTTGTGGGCTTGGACCTGTGTCTGCCTAATAAGAGACCGACTGAGTCCATGGGTAGCTAAGAATGCCTGCCTCCATGATAATCAGCAAGGGGGCTGGGTGTGGGGTGGTGGGTGCCTGAGGATTGTCACTGTGTATGTCTGAGAGGGACTCACAGTGTGGGGTGATAGCCCCTGACTGCTGAATGTGTGGTCCATGTTCCCTGGGTCTCCCCCAGGGAACTTCCCAAGGTCTCAGGTGGGCCTTGACATGCAGGAGGCCCTTGGCTACCATTGGCTGGCAAGATGGGTGAGAGCCAGGGAGTTGCGGACACTGGGGGACATGTGACCAAGCATGGGCTGGAGTCCGGGTATGCTGGGCGTTGTGATTGCCGAGGCCCTGGGCAACACCTGTTTGCTGCTCAGGCCACACTGCCCCCATCTCCAACTGACTGTGCTCCATCCCCAGAAGCCTGGGATCCTGGGAGACTCTCCCCTGGGCACCCTCCAGCCTGGGTCCCAGTCGGCCAACACCCTCCTTGGGGAGCTGTCTGCAGGTAACAGACCCTGCCCCCTCGTCATCTCTGGGCCCATCCTGCTTCCCCTTTACTCACTGGGTGTGGTAAATTTCCGGCTGTATGGCCTTGGACAAGTGACCTAACCTTTTTGGGTCTCAGTGTCTGTCAGCTGAGACCCAGCCCCTGGGGGCTTCCATGAACATTCTGGGAGGTGATGCACTCAGAGGACTCTGCTTAGTGCACAGCACATAGTTGTCCCTCACCTGCCCACCCTCGTCCAAGCAGATGTGCTAGGACCCTGGGAAGGAAAGGTCCTGTGTGTCTGGGCCACTGACATCCTCCTTCTCTTTGTAGGCGGGGGCCTGCCCCCGGAGCTGCCACCCCGGAGAGGGAAGCCACCACCCCTGCTGCCGCCACTGCTTGGCCCTTCCGGGGGTGATCGGGAAACCATGGGCCTGGGACCCCCAGCAGCCCAGCTCACTCCATCCCCTGCCCCTGTGGGGCTCCTAGGCACTGGCCTCAGAGGCCTCCAGAAAGACAGTGGACCTCTGCCAACGCCCCCCGGGGTGAGGGCCTGTCCTGTGCCCAGCACTGTTCCAGCTCCCTGCCCTGCAGGGTTTCCCCTGTCAGGGACCCTCGCAAATCCAGCCCTCTTGCCACAGGTCTCTCTTCTTGGGGAGCCCCCCAAGGACTTCCGGATCCCCCTGAATCCCTACCTGAACCTACACAGCCTGCTCCCAGCCAGCAACCTGGCGGGTAAGGAGGCCCGGGGCTGGGGAGGCGCTGGGAGAAGCCGCCGTCCAGCTGAGGGCCCCCTGCCTAATCCTCCAGCGCCCAGAGGTGGCGGCGGAGGCAGTGGCAGCAGCAAAGCCTTCCAGCTCAAGTCCCGCCTGCTCAGCCACCTCACCAGCACCCACCTACCCCCTGAACCAGGGCTCCCTGACAACTATGGCTTCGACTACCCCTCGGTGAGTATCAGCCTGCCCTGTGGCCAGCTCTCCTGAGGTGTGCCGCTGTGGCCCTTTGTCCCCTGGGAGCAAGGCATTCGATAAACCAGTATTTCTCTAGGACTGACTGTGCCAGGCCAAGCATTGGGGAGACAGTGTAGAACATGTCAGACAGTCTCTGCCCTTCAGTCTCGTGTCTCTGTCTCTGCCCAGCAGACCTTGCTTCCTATCCGTCTTTCTCTCCCAAGAGGCCTTAGGCTGCACTTCTGCTTTTCCTTAGAGACAGGGCTCAGCCTTCTTTGCCCTTCTCTCTCGTCTCCCCTCTGAGATCCCTGTCTCTGTCCCTGGAGAACTGTTCCTTCTGTGACCCCGCGTCTTCCAGGTCAGATGTTGCAGACTGGCCACTTGCAGGTCACCTGTGTTATGTTTGGCCTACACCGGATAACAAAAAAATAACAACTGAAATAAATGCTAATACCAACATATGCATGTAAACACTGCAAGTGTTCACACAACCCTGATGTTCAGCTTGCCTTGAAAACTCCAAACACTTGGCTCCATTGGGGCCACACGACTTCCTTACAGTCATCGCTGGGTCTGAGAAGTGGAACTGCCCCCTGGGACAGAGCACATCCTGTCTCATTGCCCCATGCACTAGAATTGTCTTCTACTGGAGGGGGCAGACTTTCCTAATGACATCTGTGCTGGGCAGTTCAGCTAGGAGTGAGGTTGGTGCAGACCCCAACCCAAAACACTTTCTCCCACTTTCAGGATGTGGGACCTAGGCGGCTCTTCTCCCACCCACGGGAGCCAGCCCTCGGGCTTCACAGACCCAGCCGACACAAAGTAAGAGGTGCCCTGCGAATCCTGCCTCCTACCACATGTGTATCAGTTAGCTTTTGCTCTGTAACAGGTGGTCCTACCACTTTGTGGTTTAGAACAGCAAACATTATTTCAAACCATTCTGCAGGGCAGTGGGTGAGTGGTTCTCTGCAGTCGCCTTGCAGCTCAGGTGGGGTTCAGCATTCCATAGTGACCTTAGTCATATCTGACAGTAGGCTGGTGAATGGGCCTTAACTGGGGAACTCAGCTGGGATAGCCTATGGTTCCCCAGAGGCAGAAGGGAGGGCAGGTCCCTGTGCTTGCATCTTCACGCTGTCTGTTTGCCAAAGCTAGTCATATGGCAAAGCCCAGAGAAATTTAGGGGTGGTTTACACAAGGGGTGGGGTAATGCAATAATCTGCCTTACTGAGCTGGCCCCCTCTCTGCAGATGTCCCCCCCACCCAGTGGCTTCAACGAACGGAGTGGTGGGGGCAGTGGGGGATCCCTCTCTCACTTTTATTCCGGCTCACCCACTTCTTACTTCACCAGCGGCCTGCAGGCTGGCCTCAAGCAGAGCCACCTTAGCAAGGTGAGGAGCCTCCCCCAGCTGAGCACAGGTTCTCAGGGACAGCCAGGATGCAGGGGACCCCTGTGATCCTCTCAGTGCCTAGGTCAAGGCTAGGGTGGTGGTAGGGGTCAGCTTTGCTCAGGGCCCAGCTGAAACAGACCATCCTTCCCACACCTGTGTGTCTAGCACCTGGTGCTGCCCAGCCTTCTGGGCCTCTGTTCCCTTTCCCAGTAGCCCAGTGGGTGGGATGGTATTAGCTCTAGTTGACAAATGGAAAAAAAAAAAAGCTGAGGCTCAAGGAGAGGGATTAATTTGCCCTCGATCTCATGGCTAGTCAAGAGACCAGATTTGAACCTGAAGCCCTGGCCTTTGCTCTGGGGGATGTTTCCTCTACCTCTCATCTCCCATTTCTGCCAGGCTGTTGGTTCTTCCCCACTGGGCTCCGGAGAAGGGCTCCTGGGCCTCAGCCCTGGGCCCAATGGCCACAGCCACCTACTGAAGGTACGGGGTTGGGGACACAGGGCTGGGGAATGGTGACCCTCCAGGTGGCCCCTGACTTGCCACACCCTCCCCTTTGTCTCCAGACGCCACTGGGTGGCCAGAAACGCAGCTTTGCCCACCTGCTGCCCTCGCCAGAACCCAGCCCAGAAGGCAGCTACGTGGGGCAGCATTCCCAAGGCCTTGGCGGCCACTACGCAGATTCATACCTGAAGCGCAAGAGGATTTTCTAAGGGGCCAGTGCCAGAGATGCTCCAGGGCCTGTACCAAATCGCTTTTGGATTTTCTGGTGTTTTGTGTTTTTGTTTTTGTTTTTTTTTTTCCTTTCAGTAATAGAAAAATCTCTGAAAGACTTTGCTGACCAACCAGCTGGAGCTCAAGGAGTGTGGGAGAGCCTGGGGGCCACTCTGCAGCTCTGGCCTGCTCCTGGCCTGGAAACCCTGCAGCCTTAAGAGAGAGAGCAGGCCAGGGCCCCTTTTGGCCCTCCCCTGGGTCTGCCCATGCCTGCCTCTCTGGGAGTCCTCTCCTGCCTTGTCACTCCTGTATCTTGGCCTTTCGAGTGCCTTGGAGGTTTCCCTAGCCTCCCGTGAGGATCAGAGACTCTCCCCCTTTTTTAACTTTGACAATTGACTTTTGTTTCCTTTTCTAATTTTTAATATTTTTTAAACAATCCAGGATAACCCCCAGCTCTTAAACCTACAAGGTTCAACATTCTGGGCCTCCATTCCACACTCTTCGGTTTGAAATGGCTCAGTCCTTTTCTCTTTCTTGCATGTCTGCTGCAGGCATGGCTGTCTCCCACCCTGCCTGCCCAGTCTGGCCTGTGCTCCAGCTCTGGGTGCCCCATTCCTTGCCATACTCCCCCTGCCTTCTGATGCCTTAAAGCTGGGCTCCAGGCCCCGCTGGCCAGAGCCTCTCAGATGCCAAGCTCTGGAAGCTTGACTCAGGACCAAACAGCTCTGGCCTGGGGATTGGGTCCCTCTACCCAGGAATCCCCACCCTGGGGACAGTAGAAGGCCAAAGCCTTGGTCATGGCAAACCACCTCCATCGTCCCTCTGCCCAGGCCTAGGTGCAGACACAGGCTTTCTCTGCCAACTGAAACCAGACCCCCTGTTATGTGTCTGTGGGAGTCAGGCACTACATCTCACTGAGCCTCTGCTGGCTCCCCACTTGCTGAAGCTGAGCTCCACCTCTCCATCCCCAGGTGACCTGGCCTCCCCTTGGCCCATTGCTGGAATCCGACAACTCCATGCAGATAAATTGCCCCTGTCCACCAGCAAGACCTATTAGCCTGAAGTGACCCTGGGCCCTACCCCTGACCTACTAGGCCACCAGCTTCCCTCTTCTCACCCTGGGGGTCTACATCCACTTCAGGGAGTTCCCCAACCCTCACACAGACCTTTGCTGAATTAAAGTTTGTAAGTAAATGGTTTTAAAGAAAGCAGAGCTGGCTGGTTTTTGAGACAATGGGCCTGGGTAGGAGGTCTGGAATGGCCCCCGCAAATCTTCGTGCGCCGGAGACTACCGCCCCCTTCCTAACCCTCTCAGTTCATTATCTACGCGGACCTTTGCGTTCCTATTGAGGTAATTACGGGTCTTTTTGTGCTTGTGTGCGCCAAAGCGCACGCTCTGTTCCGGGTCACGTGGTGCCTGTCATGGCCGCCTCCGTAACCCGAGGTGGCACCAATGCTGGGTTTTTGCTACGGGTGGCCAAGGGTCCCTGGTGGAGCCGATCCGGGGGATTTTGGGGATCCGGGGAGGCCGCGGCGCCAGCGACGGCCAGAAAATTCCGAGTGACAGGTATCTGGGGTGCCTGAAGGGGTGGGGAGAGCAGTATTAACCCGCCGAATGCCCACAGGGCGCTGTGCGTGGCTCACCCAACTGTGTTTTCCAGGCTCGTGCTCAGCTGGGGAGGAAGAAGCCAGCGGCCCCGAGCGGCCCGGGGACGTGTGAGTGGGGGGTGGGGGGGAGGCACGTCCTCCATTCCTCTTCCTACGAGGTTTTTCTAGTCCCTACCTTATCCTGCACCCTCATCTTTGGGTCCCCTTCTGCTCCGTCCAATTTCCCTGTCCGTCAAGTCCAAACCCGACTTCCTAACCCTAGATTCCATCTGGGGGCATTATCCAGTTCGGCATCCGCATCCCTGTGTGTCCCCAGGGTGAACGTGGTGTTCGTAGACCGGTCAGGCCAACGGATTCCGGTGAGAGGCAGAGTCGGGGACAATGTTCTCCACCTGGCCCAGCGCCATGGGGTGGATCTGGAAGGTGGGAACCAGGCACAGGGAATTTCGGAGGCCCTTATCATTCGTTAAAAAAAAAACACAAATCAGCTGTGTCCACCGATGAACCGTCCCATGGCTTCCCACCAGTCCTGGCGAAAATCTAGATTCCTCACCCCTGCCTCATCCTGTCCCAGCTCTTAATGGACATTCTCGCAGCATGTGTTTATTGAGTATCTATTAGACGTTCCCAAAACTCCTGCCCTCTGGGAGCTTGTATTGTCTTTCTCCTTCCTTCCTGGATTCTAGCCACACTGGCTTTCTTGCTATCCCTCTAACTGCCAACATCATTCCTGCCACAGGACCTTTGCATGTTCTACTCCCAGGTCTGAAGTGATTTTCCACCAGATCTTCTGGTTTCTTTTCAAATTTCAAGTCTGAATGTAAATTTCACCTTCCTGATAATCTGATCCCCCAGTCTCTCTCATATTACTGTGTTTTATTATCCTCATAGTCCTTCTCACCGTTTTGTTTCCTTCTTTGTCATCTGTCCCCAGAGTGAGATGAGAAACCCTGTTTGCCTTGTTCACACATGTCTGTTGCCCATCATGGCATTTAGATACCACAGGTATTAAATCAGTATTTATTGAAGCAAAGATAATAATAGCATACATTACTTTAAGCATGTTAACACTTATTAACTGATTGACTCTTCATGACACCTTTATGCAGTAGGGGAGATTATCTCATTTTATAGGTGAGGAAATTGACCCCCAGGTTACATAGACTTGGTCCAAGGTGAAGTGGCAAAATTAGATTCAAGCCCAGCCAATTTTAGCCACTAAACCTGTGCTGCCCTTCTATGAATATTGAACTTTAGTGTGTAGGCAACAATGTACAAAACAGGTAAGGCTCCTGTCATTTCACACCATTTCAACCTCATAGGGAGTAAATATGTAATTATGTCATCATCAACTGAGAAGGGTGGTCTGAAAAAATGTATGGGGATATTTGTTGGGTGAATGTAATAGGGGGCTGATTTAGTCATTGGAGTGGGGAGCTGTCTGGGGGCGGGGACAGGTCCTGGCAGGCCTATCTCAAGTTTTGTTCTGGAATCCAGTGGCTGGCAGTCCAGGACACAGACTGGAACATGAGTTTTAGAGGCACGTGGCCTCTAAGTTGTTCAGATTTTACCTCTTACCAGTTGTATGACCCTGAGCAAGTTACTTAGCATCTTTGGGCCTCTGTTTTCTCATCTATAAAATGGGATAATTTAGTTCCATCTTGCAGGGTAGCTAAGGAAGATTAAACAGATGTCATGAGCAGTGCTTGGCACCTGACATGTGACTAGGGACATTTATATTAGATAGTCTTGATCTCGAGGGATAGGGGTGCTAGCAAGGTGGGAAACAGGATTGAGAAAGGGATGCCAGAGACTACTTGGAGTTTCGAGCCAACTTTCTCCCGAGGAGACAGGAAGATTGTGCTGGGTCAGGAGGCTGACTTGCATCTCCACCCTCATTGTCCGACATATCTGGAAGAGAAAGGAGAATTCTGTCCCATCATTCACTTATAACAGATGTCTCTTGAGCATCTACAACATGCCAGGCTCAGGGCCAAGTACAGAGAGAGGAGGACAAATGGAAAGGGGACAGGTAAACCCAGAGATTAATATGGTAACTTCAGACTGATAAGTGCTGTACAGAAATTAATAAGAGTTAACAGGAGGGGAGGATAAGAAGCAGGAGATGGGGAAACTGGAGGACAGTTGAGTTCCTGAATACAAGATCTGGCCATGGAAAGAATGGTGAGAAGAGTATTCCAGGCCAAGGGTATAGCAAGGGCAAAGGTCCTGTGGTGTTGGAGTTGAGCAAGGGGGTGGGCCAGTGTGGCTGATGTGGAGTGAGGCGGTGGGAAGATCACCAGGACTGAGTGGAGGAGTTTGGGTTTTATTCTGGCTGTGAAAACCCTCTGGAAGGTTTTAGTCCGGGAGGGCCATTATCCCCGAGCACACTTCTCAGTCACCAATCAGAAGGTTGGACTGTGTCCAGGGGCAATCAGAAAACCCCAGTTTCTGCATCTTCCAACCTTTATTCCCTGACTCCTTCCCCTAATACACTAGGTGCTGAGTGAGCCAGTCCCTCCTTCAGGAGCAGAAGGAAGGCAGGAACACATTGGCCCAGCACAGTGACAGAGTCACAGCAAGGGAATTCAAGGGCTACAGGGGACCTGCTTGGCCTTTCCTCTCTCAGCTACACTGAAGTCAAGTCCATGCTCATTAACTGTCCCTTGTACTAGCCTGGTCCTCAGCTTGCTAGGGAGTCCTTTGGAAATGGGCACCCTGGACATCCCTTTGTAAAACATATCTGTAGTTCGGGATCGGCCACCTGAGCAGACAACCTATACCCATTGGTCACACAGTGGGTATGCAGGCCAGGGAGGGAATGATTAGGGGCATATGGTGAAACATGCCTTTCACTGGATGGCACCAGTCTGATCATGGCACTCACCTATACTCCCTTCACTTGCTGCCCCCTAGGGGCCTGTGAAGCTTCCCTGGCTTGCTCTACCTGCCACGTGTACGTGAGCGAGGACCATCTGGACCTTCTGCCTTCCCCTGATGAGAGGTGAGCAGGGCAGCTCACTCCCAGCTCTGAGCTGCAGGATTGACTATTGAGCCTTCTTGTCCCCGATATCCAGAGGTCCACTGGCAGCCCTAGCTTTTCTCCCTTTTCCAGCTGCTGGCAGGGCACTACCCCCTAACTACTTCCCCTGGACTCTGTCATCCTGCCCCTCCTTGGCCTGAGAGGTGCCCTCTCTCTGCCCTCCTGGACCCTCACCAGCTGCACCAGCTTGCCCACTGCTAACCACTGCCTCCCTTGCCCAGGGAGGATGACATGCTGGACATGGCCCCCCTCCTCCAGGAGAACTCCCGGCTGGGCTGCCAGATCATGCTGACACCCGAGCTGGAAGGGGCTGAATTCACCTTGCCCAAGATCACCAGGAACTTCTATGTGGACGGCCATGTCCCCAAGCCGCACTGACATGGGCAGCTAGACCATCCTAGACACCCATGGACCCCTGGGCCAGGACTGGAAGAAAAGCCAAAGTTGCCAGCCCAGCACAGAGCACAGACAGGCCGGAGAGACATGTTGGAAACACGCAGGAGGCCAAATGCTTCAGAGAGACCCCATGTCCAGGCTCTGGTGGGAACAGAGCCCCTGCTGGGGCTTCCCTCCAAGCCCCTAAGAGTCTGTGTGGATGGGGTTGGAATCTAATTAGAGTGACAATAAAACCATCTTACAGAACTCCAGCATCTTGAGTGTCCTTGGCGGGGAGGGTGTGCAGCCCCCTGGTCCACAACTACATCTTCTAGCCCCTCAGCTCTCCCCTCCCACATCAGTGGTAGGGCCAGTAGGGAAACTGAGGCACCAGCCTGGAAGACAAGAGCCTGAGAGTCCTTGAGTACCCACGTGCTCAGCGTGGCAAGGCCCCGCCCCTGCAACCGCGGAGGGATTTGAAGGGGCCCAGGCCGCCCTTGGCCACTACCGGGTGTGCATGCCATGGTAGCAGAGTCGCGGGGTCTAGCGGAATCGGAAGGGAAAGAAGGGCCAGGGCTGTCCTGAGGGGTGGGAGCAGGCTTCCGGAATCGACCGGCCCCACCCAGGTGGGGTTCATTGCCCCCTCTGCCTGAAGCGCCTGCACCTCCCAGGGTTCGCCTCACCCAGGTGGCGCTCATCCGTGGGCCCGCGGGGGCGGGGCAAGATTAGGGAAGGGGGCTGGGTTGGGGCATGATGGAGGCCAAGCCAGCATCGGATCTCTCGATGATACTGCAAGAACTACTGGCGCCATCCTGTCTGGACCCCGAGCCGCTGCCCGGACCCCCCACCCAGCAGGCGCCAAGCACCCCAAGATGCCTCAGACCCAGTGGCAGGTGCGTTAAGGAGCCGCCCCTTTCCCCAATGTAGCCCAGTGGTCAAGGGGTCATGACCTCTGTTTCCTGGGGTTATTCAGGGGTTGCAATGTTAGTTACTGGTACTTACAAAGAAGAGGTTCTGACCCCCAGGGGTATGTGCGTCATATGTAGTCAGAGGCCATGCAATTGCCCTTGTCCCGTGTCTCTGAGACCTATGTAGGTGCTGCCCAGGGACTGGGGTGACCACATTGCCCCTTGTCCCCAGGTCCTTCTGGCCTGCACCTCAGGACTCAGTCACCACCCTGCACTTCCTCCAAGAAACAGCAGAGGGGCTGGCCAAGCCCCCTGCCCAGGATACCCAGGCCCTGGGGCCCTGCTGGGAGCTGAAGGCCCTGGGGGTACTGGGACCCCCACCTCTGGCCAAGGATACCAGGGCCATGCTGACCCCAATCAGCCAGCAAGGGGGCAGTCTGGGGCCTCTGGGGACTCCCTCAGCCCCTTCAGGCCCACCCCAGAGGAGGCCCCGGAAGCAGTCGAACCCGCACCAGGGTGCCGAGAAAGTGGACCCCCGGTTTGAGGGAGTGACCCTGAAGTTTCAGATAAAGCCGGACTCCAGCCTACAGATCATACCCAGCTACAGGTAGGAACTGGCCCCAGCGAGGGCACCCTCTGTGCACTTAATGATAATGGCAAGGGCAGAGGCCTGTGGGGAGGCACCTCCAGGCCTGGGCCCATGGTCCCCTATACCAGCCCTGCAAGACAAATGGCCCAGTCTCTGAGCAAGACTGGTGCCAGTCACGGCCCCACTGCCATAGCCTCACGTATCCCAGTCTGAACCCGATCTCCCCTTCGTGAGTGGGGCTGAGCCACACTGAAGGCTGCTGCTTCCATTATTTTTCCCAAAGATAGTAGCTGTCATTTGTCAGGATCAACAGTAAGAGGAGACATGCAGCATTTGATGTGTATGGGTTCACTGAAGCCCGGTAAAGCCCATTTTGAAGATTTGGAAACTGAAGCATTGAAGGAGACATCACTTGTCCAGGGTCACACAGCAAGGGCAGGGAGAAATGGGATTTCAGCCTGGCAGGCTGGCCCCAGGCTAACTCCTTCCTCAAATAATTATAATTATAATTATTATCATTTCTACTAATGAGAGATAAAGCCAGGCCTTCCAGGCAGGCGCCAGATGCCTCCTGAGGGATTCCTGATATCTTACATATTTTTTTAATCCTCACCTGAGGACATGTTTATTGATTTTTTTTCTTACTGACTTTAGAAAGAGAGGAAGGGAGGGAGGTTGGAGAGAAAGAGAGAGAGGAACATTGAAGTGAGAGAGAAACATTGATTGGTTGCCTCTCCTATGTGCCCCAACTGGATCTAACCCTCAACCTTGTGGTGTACTGGACAATGCTCCAACCAACTGAGCCGCCTGATCCACCTGACCAGGGTGTGCCTGATATCTTGATCATAAATCTTTATTTTGGGGGGCTTAATGGGACAGGATACAGACCCCCCAATATTAATACCTTGTCTACTCCCCAGCCTGGCCTGCAGCAGCCGCTCTCAGGGTCCCCCTACAGGCCCCGCTGGGGACCCTGAGGTCGACCTAGGAGGCAGCGAGGCCCTGGGTAAGTCCTGGAGACATGAGAGCTATAAATATGGGGGGCGGGGGAGCAACCTTCCATCCTCCCTGTTCTTTCTCCCCATCCTGCTTCCCCATTTAGACCCATCCAGAATGAATCTCAGTGCCCCCCTTTCGGTCTGCTGAGTCACTCCCACCCCCAGCTTCCTCCTCTGCAGAGCTTTGCCATCTGTCTCCCTTCCTGGCTTTCCCTTTGTCTTAGATCTGCCAATATCAGGGGCTGGCCCCAAGCCAGGTGGGGCCTTTGCAGAGATCCTCCCAAATTTCCCCACCCCACATGGGCCTTCTGAGCTGGGACTCCAGGCCTCTGACTTCTGCCCTTTGGCCTCTACCCCTTCAGGGCCCCGACGCTGTGCTTCCTGTAGGACCCAGAGAACCCCACTCTGGAGAGATGCTGAAGATGGGACACCCCTGTGCAATGCCTGTGGTATCAGGTCTGCAGAACGGAGGAGGGAGTTGGGGTGGAGGTCCCCAGATTGGCCTGTGTAGCTAGCATGGGGTATTAGGAAGGGAAAATACCCATCTTTGGGGAAGTGGTTGCTTAATGTGGTTTCTGTGCCCCTGGTGCATCCTGATGTTAGCTTCGTACCCCAACCCCAGGTACAAGAAGTACGGCACCCGGTGCGCCGGCTGCTGGCTGGTGCCCAGGAAAAATGTCCAGCCCAAGAGGTTATGTGGCAGATGTGGGATGTCCCTGGGCCCCCACCAAGGGCCAACCCAGGAAGGGTAAGCCCTTCCTTACCCAGCCAAGCCTGTCCTGCCTCCGTTTCTCTAGGGGGGAAATGGGAAGAAGCCCTCCTAGGAGGCATGGGGAAGGAGCTTGGGTCCCACGGGCTCCAGCCTGCCTCCCCTCTGCCCTCTCCCCATTCAGGGACACCAGACAGAAGACTCAAGCCTCAGGCCCCAGGGCCCCTGTCTCAGGGGGGTCACTGGCCCCCTCCTTGGCCCCTGCTCCACTCAGGCTTGACTGAGCTCCCCTCAGGAAATGTTCTCAGTAGTGAGAACGCATGCTGTTTGTCAATAACAGGAACAATAAAGAGCAGAACTACTCAGAGAATGGTCACTGTGACTCAGGGATCCCAGCTCATGTGCCCTCACCTGCCACTGCCCCAGCCCCAGAATGGGGGCCAGGCATTTTCTCATTGGGGTTCTGAGGGACACACACAGTCCTACATATAAAGGCACCAGTCCCCCACAGGGGATTAGCCACCACACACACAGACAGACAACACATGTAGAAAGATACGTATACAAGACACACATGCATCAACACACACATAAGACACACATGGACAGACACACATGTGCCAACACTCACGTGAGACAAACACACACAGAGACAGGCCACACACAAGACCAAAAGATACATGGATGTGTGGCAGACACACGTCCACTGACACATGATAGACACACATGTCAATAGACACACAACAGGTACACCAACAAAACAGACACGTGAACATGCAAGACACACAGACGACACACATTGGCACACAGTGATAGACACATACGGGCCCTTTATTTGTCACTCCACCCCTCCTGCAGAGTGTCACCTTCTTGCATTCTTATAGGTACCAGTCCCTGCTGTGTCTCCTCCCCCTCTTTCAAGATTTCTTTAACCAAAAGGTGTCCCTGCCTGAAGCCAAAGGCCACGTGGGAAAGGCAGGCCTTGCACAGCGCTCAGCCCTGCCACTATGGCCAGGACACACTGATGGCCAGTGTGTCCTGGGAGGGATGGACGGGAGGGAGGGACAGGTTCAAGTCACAGAGGTGGTCCCTGACTTGGGGTGAGTGAGACTTGCCTGGCCACATGCCCCAGAAAGGCAAGTCCCTGCAAGACCCCCTTTGTCTCTCCTGGGTGGCCTGTATGGAAGGTCTGGGCCCAGATTCCTCAGCCTTCCTATCTCTGAGTCATTTGGTCCCTTCCTTGGTGCAGAACGCTCCCCCTGCCATGACTCTGATAGTTGCTGCCCTCTCACCACTTGGAGAGGAGAGGCTCAGCTTTCAAAGAGGCCCCCACTTCACGACCTGGTCTAAACCAGACACCCCCTTTGCACCCATGGCAGGCTCAGGTGCAGCTCCTTGCTGGTCTGCTTAGAACTTACCAGAATTTTCAGATCTCTACTTCTCCAGGGTTGTTTCTTTCATGTTCCTCCCCTCCACTGGACCATGATTACAAAGGTCCTAGGTTACCACCACTTCTGTGTCCCTCGCTGTGACAGGCCACCCCCGTGTCTAGCATGGAGAACCTCTTCAGGAGCACACACTGAACACACACAGGTCTGAGACTGTGTCTGCAACCCCCCTGGCTATTTGTAGCCATTTATTCCACATTTATTGAGGAACTACTGGGTTCCAGGTCCCAATGGGGGGACTGCACGGTGAATGGAACAAAGGTCTCTGCTCTAGTGCAGTCAATGTTCTGGAGCGACAGTAAAGAAACATTCAGTTGTATCTAATAGAATGTCAAGTAGTGAGTGGCGCTCCAGGGGGAAAAAGCACAGGAGGAGATAAGTTGTTGGGGGCCGACCTCAGCTATGGTTCTCATAGGCCAAGGCCTTTCTGAGGAGGTGGTATTTGCACGGAGACCTGAGGATAAGTAGCTACGGGACTATCTGGGGTGAGGACACTCCAGGCAGATAGAATGGCAAAAGCAAAGTCCCTGTAGCAGGCAGGACTTCGGGGGGTTCAAGGAACCTAGAGGACGTGGGTGGGAGCGGAGAGAGGTGGCTGAGGGGGGTCGGTCAGCAGGGGCTGCACCACTCTTGCACCTTGTTGCCTTCTCTGCTTGGCACCCAGCACTGGCTTGGCCTCTAGTGCCCCCATCTCCTGTTCTCACCTTTGTTCACGAAATGTTTGCAAGGGCAGCTGATGGAGCTGGAGCTGGAGCTATCCAGCCCTGCTTCCTGGATCTGCAGCTCTGTTCCTGTTTTGGAGGGAGGAGGAGACTGAGGGGGTGGGGTGGGGCTGGGGAGAGGAACACAGCTGTTCTCTCCTTCTGCCGTAGGGAGTGAGGGGGGTAGTGGTGTGCAGTGGGGGCTGCAGCTGATACCCCATGTGTCTGTTCTGGGTCACGATGGACTGAATCCAAAGCCAGGTTGGGGGTAAACTGAGGCACTGAATAAAGGAAGCATTGAGAGTGGGGCAGGGACGTCCTGGTGGCTGACACCCATAGCTGCAGCCACTGCCTTCCTCTACCATCTGGGTGAGGCCTCAGGGCAGGATGCCCAGATCCCTGGGAGGGGGGCTCCCTACATCCTGGCAGCCTCAGCTCTGTCGGGAACCAGGCCTGGGGAAGCACCTAGCTTCTACCCCCAAGAGTTAGCTAGATGAGAGGGCAGTGCTGGGCCTAAGAGATAAGCAGCAAGGAGAGGGAGGAAGGAACATGGTCCCCACCCTGGCCCAAGGGTCCAGTGAGTGCAAGAAACGGGGAAGGGAAAGAAGCTCCAGGTCACACCATGCAAAGATGTCTTAGACTGTTCCCAACACACAGTAGGCCCTCAAAAACAAAAACAGTTTTTTGAATGAATAATCCATGGGGTGGGGATTTGAATGCTGGGCTGCTTCAACATTGCAGAGACAGACACAGACCCGAAGTCCTTTATAAAAATTTTATTGGGGGGGTTATAAAATGGGGATGATGCCCTGGAGTTGAATACATAAATAAAGGAATGAATAAATAGAACAAAAATAAGCCCCTCATATGTGTCTAGGGGGTGTCCCCCGGCCTGCGGGGAGAGGGCAGCGGGCTCACGCTGATGTCAGCTGGATGGCGAAGACCTCACCCCCCACCGGCGCCTCTGCAGTGCCCTCAGGTTCTGTTCCACCTCGGGTGCTGGTGCCCCCGCCTGTGCCGCCGCCCGCACCATTGAGACAGACAGCCTCACCCGAGCTCTCGGCTTCCTGCACGTTATACTCGCCCTTCTTGCAGGCGGTGGACTGCACATAGAAGGCCAGGCCGGCCCCTGCGGCCAGCAACGCTGCGCCCCCCACCGCACCTCCCACGGCGACCCACAGCCATGGACCTGCGGGGTAGAACCCCTCAAAGAGGGTGGACGAGCTTGGGGTCCCCCCAACCCTGGTGAGATGCCAAGCCCCAGCCATCCCCAGTGCTGATGTGACTCATGACCCATGTTACATGCCGCCCCAGCACATAGGGATATAAGCCCCTGGCTGAACAGAGATACCCACAGGTCAAGTCTCCTCACCCCTCAAGGGATGTGGGCGTGTGGGGCGACCTTATCATTCCTCTACCTCAGAAAGAACCAAGCTTCAGAGTGACAGGAAGTGGGAAAAGGGGTCTGGTTAAGGGCGCCCCCACCCCTGTTCTCTGCCCTTGGTCCCTCTCCACACTGACACAGTGGAGGATGAATTAGACCAAATCTCCAAGAGGCAGAAACCCTCCCTGCAAGTTAACAAGTCACCCCCCACGGCAGTCACAGCCCTGGAGTGTTCCTTCCCTTGAAGTTCATTCAGCTCCCTCTCCTTCCACCCCCCACTCCAAGCCAGCCATCAAAGCCCCACACGTCAGGACACCCCTGACTTCTACCCTGGCATCCTTCATTCTCTTCTGTGGGGTCTGAGAGCGGGGCAAGGGCAAGGTCAGGTGTCCCAAGGCGCAGGCCACACCCCAGGTGCCACTTACCAGCCACACGCACGGTGATGCGCCGCACGTGGCGACCATGCGCATTGGTGGCTGCGCACTCGTACTCTCCTCCGTGGCTACCTAGAGCGCCTGCCACGCTCAGCGTGCTGTTGTTGCTTGACAGGCCTATGTTGAGTGCCCCTGGGGGTGCACGCCAGCTGATCTGGGCAGGGGGCCAGGCCTCAGCGCGGCAGGTCAACGTGAAGTTCCCGCCTGGCCACACACCTCCTGGAGGTGAGGCAGCCAGCTCGGCCACCACTGGCCGGTCTGCAGGGACAGGAGATTGTCAGTGCTGGCCCTGAGGCTCACCACAATCTGAGACCACCTCTGCTTGGATGCGCAGGCGAGGGATCTTGCCTCACATTAGAGCCCCCTTCCCCTACAATCTGACTGTAGTAGGTACTAAAATCCCGTGCCCTTCTTCACTGAATGGGAGGAGATGGGGACCTGAGCCAGTGCCCTTCTGACCCATGACGAAGGGGGCTGGGTTCCTGTTCCCCAGAGTTTTTGTTACCCTCAGGTTTAGGCCAAACCCCTTGTGCTTGAGAATGGGACTGGGGGAGGTGCCCTTGAACTCCCCTGTGCAGTCCCACCACTGAGAGTCCCTGCTCTGGGGACAGAGGACCCTCTGTCTGCCCCCACTCACATTCCACACCCACGGTAATGGTCCGAGCCTCCGTGCCATGCGGGTTGGTGGCCAAGCAGAGGTAGGTGCCCGCATCCTGTCGGGACACGTGCAGCCGCTGAGGCCAGGGGGCACCCTCCCGGGAGCAGCTCACTTGTGGGGAAGGGCGACCTAGGGCGGCACAGGCCAGCACAGCAGCCTCAGCCCCTTCCAGCCATGTCTGGTGACTCGGACAGGTGGACTCATTCATTTTCGGAGGTGCTGCAAAGTAGCCATGGACGGGGGGCGGGTGTCAGGGGGGAGCCAGATGGGGGCACCCCCTACTCCCGCCCGCCTGGGCTGCCCAGCTCACACTCCACAGTCACAGCCACCATCTTGACCATGGAGCCGTGCCGGTTGGTGGCGTTGCAGGTGTAGATACCAGCGGCAATTTCACTAGGGATGCTGGGGGCTCTGACACTAGGGTCTGGAGGTGCCAGAGGCAGCAGCACCCCTTCACTGGTGCCCTTGGAGCCAATGCACTCCACTCTTGGCTGTGGCTTCCCATCAACCTCACAAGAAAAGAGCCGTCCAGATCCTTCCACCCATGTCCAATTGCTGGGGCAGCTCAGCTCCACAAAACTGGGACCATCTGGGGAGCAGAGGGTCCCGTGGGGACTGAAAGTCAGGCCAGGGTTACCCAGACATACCCTAACTTGCCCCTTGCTGCCTTCACTCACATTCCACTGTGATAGCCACATTTTTGGCCACAGAGCCTCGAACATTGGTGGCTTCACAGCGGTAGGTGCCTGCGTGCTCCCGGGCCACAAGCAGCAGGCCCTCAATAACTTCGGCCTCCCCAGAGCGCACACAGCTCACATTGGGTGGTGGCACCCCGTGTGCCACACAGGTCAGCGAGGCCTCTGTTCCTTCCAGCCATGTGATACGTTCTGGGCAGCCCACGCTGTCCAGGGCTGGTGCATCTGGAAAGGGGAGTGTTGTTGGGTTTGAGGATCATCCTAATGTCCCTAGACCCTCGTTTCTGTTCCAAGGTGGCCACGTAGGGCTGGGCAGGCTATGCTCTGCAAAGGGAATCTGAACCAAAGGGGTTTCATGCCATCAAGCCATGTGCTGTTTTGGGGCCTCAGGAACTACGAGGGGCACCTTGTTCTGATTCCTGCAAAGTGCCCACAGGACCCTCCCCCAGTCTTTGGCTTAAAAATTTGCTAGATGGCTTGGAGCACACACCTTTCCAAGACTGAACGCTCACACACCCCTATAGACAGGCCTTCCCTTTTCCCTCCAAGGTCTTCCCCTAATCTGGAACATCAGTCTATTTCCTTTCCCAAAATCCTACCTGAAGGCATCCCTCAGACCCTGCTCCTGCCCTTCCCTGGAAGGTAGCCACCTCTGGACACTGAGAAGCTGATAGAGATGCACCTGTGCACCCCACTCACACTCCACTGTCAGTGTCACCTCCTTGACCGCCTTGCCCTGGATATTGGCCGCGGTGCAGCGGTAGGTGCCAGCAAGCGTGCGAGTGACAGGACCCAGCAGGCCTAGCGCCAGCACTACCCCGCCATAGGGCCGAGCGCAGTGCACAGAAGGCGCTGGATTTCCGCGGGCCTCGCAACGCAGCTCCTGCTCTGGGCCCTCCGGCCACGTCCAGCTCCTGGGACAGTCCGAATCGTCCAGCCGGGGAGCGTCTGCGGGCAGGGGTGTGGGATAGAGAGTCTACACGTGGACCATGAGAAAGGTTCCACTTCCACGACACGGCCAGAAACTGGTCAGATCTTTGGAGATCTTGAGGAAGAAGGCGAGAGCTCAACTCACATAGGACTCGCAGTTCGGTGCTCTCGTTCTTGCTCAGGATCTCCCCGTCCACCTCGAGGGTCGCGTTGCAGAAGAAGCTACGTCTGTCGTCGTTCACGGTGGCGTTTAGCTCGAGCTGGGCAGGCTGTCCCGGGACTGCAGCTGGAACTCCGTCCAGAGTAACCAAAGCTCTGGCCCCAGCTGCGCAGGTTACTGTCACCATCTTCCCCTCCGGGACGCTGGACTCGCTCAGGGTCAGGAGAGGCGCGGAGAAGCCTGGGGACAGAGCATTTGCCCGGAGTCGATTGATCACACCCCCTAACTGCCGGAAATCTTTGTGGATACCGTGCCCCGCCTCTCGAACTGCTCAGGCTCCGCCCCTTCTCACCCCACCCCTTTGAGGTGGTCAAGCCGTATTCCCGTTAGGGAGGCTCAGACTCCACCTCTCTCACTACTCAGTCAGTCCTCCATCTGCACCGTCCCTTCGGTACTCTCAGCCCCACCCACTCTTTGTCCCGCCTTCACGTTCCACTGGCTCCACCCCCAAACCATAGAGGTCGGGCTTCACTCCCCTTACTGTAGACAGTCACGTTCTCCCGGGTCTCACGGCTCTCGCCCCCCAGGGTCACGTTGCAGACCAGCTGCCTGGTGCCTTCCTGTTCTGCGCTAGCTGTGGCTGTGGCAGCGGCCCTGAGCACGTTCCCCTCCAGGGTGATATCAGGACTCAATCTCTGGTCCCCCAGCGCCAGGTAGACCTGGGCCTCCGAGGCTGGAAACAGCCCATCCAGGGCGCAGCTCACAGGTCTTTCCGAGCCCACTTCCAAGAGCCGGGGGACAGCGAGGCGTGGGGATTCCGGAGGCAGTGCTGAGAGTCGAAGAAGAGAGCTTGAACTTAACTACTCAACACTCGATATGTATGTACTAAGTGCTTTACAAGCACTATCTTATCCTGCTATCCTCGAGACACAAAGAGGAAAATAGCTTTCAGCTGGTGAGTGTTGGCGTGAGGATTAGAATTCACATTTCTCTACCTCCAAACTTCTTAAGCATCGGACCGACCCTTCTGCATCCCCTTCTCCCCACACTCACTCACCGAAGGTTCGGAGCATTCTGGGAGCCGAGCTGTTTTCAAACAGCCCCAGGCCGTGGGGCCGCAGGTCCAGCTCCGCGTGGCACGAAAAATTGGCTCTATGGTCCTCCCTCCGCGCCAGTACTGTGGCCGTTAGCACCGCGCCCCGCGCTCGGGGTGGCTCCCCGGAGAAGCTGCGACGGATCAGCTCCTGGGTGCCCCGCAGAAGAGTCATTGTGAGGCTCCCACGAGGCCCAGCGCCAGGGACCCGACAGCTCAGGGTGAAGTTCTCGCCCACAGGCTGCCAGGCAGGCAGCGGCACCAGCTCTACTCGATCAGGCCGCTCTGCAAGGGAGGAACCAAGGCTCTTGGAAACGCGGGTCTCAGCTGTAGGTGTACTGGTACCCAGGGGCCAAGAGGGGAGGGCTTGGGGATCCAGAGGATGGAGCCTGAAGGGGAGGGCCTCGTGACCCAGGGGGCGGGGCCTGGAAGGCAGAGCAGTGGGGTAAGATCGTGGCTACTGAGAACTCACGAAAAGTACGAATGAGCCCCCGCGCCTGCAGTGTGCGCCGCGCGCAGCGGAAGAAGCAGACCGGCTGGGTCTCCGGCTCTCGAATGTCCACCAGCTGCCGCGCCAGCCAGCGTAAACCCCTCTGAGTCCCATTCCGGCGCAGCGAGGTCTCCAGGCCGCCGCGCTCAGGTCGTGGGCAGTTGGTGCTGCAATTCAGCCACAGCGATCCCCCGCGCTCCACGAGGGCCACGCGGGGCTGCAGGTCCGCCCAGAAAGGCTCCTGAGCGACCACTGCCCAGAGAAATGCGGGCTCAGCATGGGGAGCAACCTCCCTGGCATGTTAACGCCCCTATGCTGAGTCAGGAATTCCCGGGGAAAGAGAAGAGGACAGAAAGAACTCAGGAGTCCCGCGTCCCTCTCAGGCCTCAAATTTGGAGGTGCGCTCCCAAGGTACCAACCTCGAGGGTGTCTCTGGGACATGTCAGCGGACAGCTTTGGTCTCCAAGGTGCTAATGGGGTGATGGGAAAGCATGGAGGGGATGAAGGATGGTGAGAGGAAAGATGGGGTCTTCCACACACAGCAAGCGATGGCTGGCAGGAGGGCACCCCAGGTGGGGGAATGGGAGCGAACTGGTTCTCTGGGTTATCTGGAGGAGGGGAGACTAAGGTTGAGATGAGGGCAAAGGAGAGATGAGAGGGAACCAAGAATAAAGGAGGATTCCAAACCCAGGTGAAGAACATGAAAGAGGGCGCGGGACTAGGCTAATGGCAGGAACCACAGGAACATCGAAGAATTCGGTTGCCAGGGCTCCGGGTGGGGAGGGATCAGTGCCGCTGAGTCACTGCAATTGGGGAGGACGGGTCTTTGCGGACCACAAGTGGGTAAGATGCCAATCCGTGTACCAAGGTGCACAGCAAAGCGTGACGAGGTACCCCGGGAAGGGACAATGGCGACATGGGGTCTCCGGGCTCAAGGTTGGATGCAGAAGAGAACCCAGGACCTCGAAGAGGGTACGGTAGAGATCTGGGCGAGCGAGGAGTCGGGAAGCTGGGTCTCCAGTGTATGTTGAAGAAGAGTAGAAAGCCCAGGTCTCAAGGTGGGGACGGAAGCGTGGGAGCAAGGCGAGGGTGGAGCAGGGAGGGGCATGTGGCCAGGTCAGGAACTCCGCCCACCCCTGTCTACCTGGAGCCGGGACAGGCTCTTACCTGAGAGGTCGATGAGCCCCAGGACGAAGGCAGCCAAGAGGATGAGCAGCACCCAGCACAACCCTGGCGAGGGCCCTGGCATCGCCGCCACGGGGAAAGTACGGGAGGAGAGGCGAGCTTGAGCACTGAGCTGAGCTCGAGGACGGCGCGGCGGGTGGGGTGTGGAGGAGGCAGAATTGTGCTCTGGGATTGGTTTAACGTTGGTAACTTGGTTTCCAAGGAGGGGGAGGCGGCAGAGGCGACAGGGAGGCGGGAGGGAGAGCGTGTGCCAGGCTCCCGCCTTGGTGAAGGCGTGCTAGCTGGAGCTAGCGACCCCCGGGGTCTGTGTGGAAGCCGGCCCCATCGCCCGGGGCCTTCTGGGGGCGGCCGCAAGCTCCCGCGTCATCCTCGGCAGTCGCGATGCGGAGGTCGGGGGTGGGGGCTTGGGCGGCTGCTGGGTTGTCCTTCTCAAACTCCCACTCCACCCCCAGTTTAGATGCTGTGATAAATAGCTGGACTCCGAGCTCCGCCCCCGTATTTTGCCCTTCCCACCAATGCCCCTTGGAATTGATTTGTGGGCTAGGAGAGATTTGGGAAGAGAAGGATAGGTTAGACACAGTTCTAGGGGCGGGTGTGGGATGCCTCCCCCTTCCCTTTTAGACCTGGGAGAGCTGAGGATTACTGCACGGCCCCTAGTCCCCCTCTGGCTCCGCCCCCGCTCGCGACAGAGGGGGCGGGGACCAAAGTCAGAGAGTCAGGAACACTTGTGCTTGCGTGCAGCGTTAGGGCGTCTAAATTAGGGTTGGCTGAGCTCGGGGTCTGTATTTACCCAGCTTGCAGCCCGCACGTGTCTACTCAGCGTGTGCCAGCGTGAGCTGCGGAAGAATGCCCCTGAATTCTCTTTCCGCGCTGTGGGCAGGGCCCCGGACCACATGGGCCCTGCCAGGCATCCAGTGCGGACTCAGATTGTGTCCACACGAGACTAAAAGACCAATGGTGACACTTTTGACCCCGCCTCCGGGTCCTCAAGTGCCCACCAGACCTGGTGACTATCTGAACGTTGTCAGAAAGCGAGTCAGTGCCACCCCCTGTGGGCCACCTGAATGCTACTTTCCCGCAGTCAACACATGGGTACGTTTTCTGCCTATCCCTCAATTTGTCCACGTGACCCTGCCCTTTTGAGCTCCTGTTCCTAGCACTAACAAGTGAACTATAAGAATCAGTTCTATATCCACCCTTGTCCTCCGGGAGAATGGAAGATTAAAAGTGAAAAGGGGGAAGGGAACGGAAAAGTAACATCCAATCAGAGCTGCTGCGTGATAGCGGCTCAGCCAGTCAGCAAAAACCGTCTGGTGAGGACGCCCGCCCACAGCCCAAGCACCCCCAGGGCCCAGGCTTTGCCCATGTGCATCACACTGATAATGTTCACAGGAGAGGTGTTTACTACATGGGCTGGAAATGCGCAGGGATTGGGGAGGCCAGGTGGCCCAACATGAGAAAACCTCAGGTACCTTCAGGGAGACAAGGAACATGGAGAAAGTGATTGTAACAAGGCCTAAAAAGACCACTTCCAGGAGGCAGTGCACTAATGGGGGACCTTCAGGCCGCAGGACAGATTGGCTGAAGAAGGCTTTATTGATCTAGGCGAGGTCTTCAAATTGCTTCAGACTCCTTTTTGCTCTCCCGCTCAGCGGGCATGGACCACCTCCCCTAAGCCCGGGACTGCATCAGTAGGTACTTTCGCAGATAGGCCACCCCCACGGCGAGAAGAATCCCTGCAAGGGCTGCGATGCAAATGGAAGCCAAGGCTTTGGACGTGGGGTTCCAAGCTGGGGGCAGGAGGTGAGAATTATTAGAATGGAGCACTTACAGGCGTGACGACCCACGTGGAGCTCAAGCTTTGCCAAGGCACCCTCCTGGGGCCAAAACCCTTCCCCACCCCTCATCAAGTACCCAGGATTACAAGGGTGCCTCACTCAAGAATGATAGCGCCATGGGTGCTGAGCTGCTGTGGACCACCAGGCCGTCCAGATTGAGATGCGCGTGGCAGGTCACGAGCTGTCCGAGGTCATTGGGCCTAGCCCGGAACGCGTATGTCAGCGTCACGTTGGCCAGATCTAGGCCTGTGAAGCGCTCCAGGCTCTCCGAGTAGATGACCCGGCTGCCACGGCGCAGAGTCACCACCAGGAAGCCCACGGGGAACACGTGCGTCACGTGGCAGCGCAAAGTGTGCTCACTGCCCTCTAAGACCGGAGTCTCCAGGATCACGCTGTGCGGCCGTTCTAAAGCAAGAGGGGATCGTTGAAGAAGGTCCGCGGGCGCCCCCTAGCGCGACTGTCAACTGCCCCATCTCTGTCCCCCTCTCCCTTGTCCCCAGCAAGGCCCGAACCCATATCCCTCACTGTACGCGTTGATCCTGGCCGTGGCCCCTCGCGTTACTCCAGCGCAGGTGACGAAGCAGTGCACGTCGGAGCTCCAGGTCCTTACATCCAGCAGCTGGAACGAGACCCAGTTGGGTCCGCTGAGCGTCTGGCCGCGCCGCAGTCCAGTATGGAGGATGGGACTCTCCAACAGCGGGCAGTTGCTGCTGCAGTTGAGCCATACTGAACTCCCCGGCGCCACGGTCACTAACTTGGGGCTTATGCTCACCCAGAATGGCGCTGTGGTCTCTGAGGGCGCGGGAGAGCTTCCTCTTACCGGGCTTTGAGCCCGTGCAGCTCGGTGCCTCCGCGCGCTCCCACCTTCCGAGTAGGTAGCTGCCAGCAAAACCAGCAGCGAGAGGGGGAGCAGAAACCCCATGGCAAGGAGTGCGAAGTGGGGGACCCTGCGCCAGGGAGCGGAGGCTGGCTCTGTAGATAAGGGAGCCGAAAACCCTGCCTCCTCAGCCCCACCCAGGGAGACAGAGGCTCCTAGAGGGACAGGAGACCTGTCATATATACCCCTCCTTCCACTCAAGAATGGGATTCCAAACCAAAGGTTCCCACGTTTTTCCCAGAGAGGGGTCTTTAATTTTCCTTGGAGTCTCAAAAGGTCCTAATAAGCCCAAATTTGGATCAGGGCCTCAGGTTTGGGCCTTGAACAGCAGCCTTTTCTTGGGAGAGGAAATAGGACAGGGCTGTAGAACAGAAGCTAGAAAGGGCTCCAACTGAAAGTGGCACCTCCCCTCAACTCACACAAGGCTGGGCCGGATGAAAAAAGCGTTATTAGCACAAGGGAGAGGCTTCCCTAGATGGGAGTCAGTCCTCCCCACTGCCTGCAGGACCCTCAGGGATTTGGAGCTGCCAGAGTTCTGTTCTTAACATTATCCCAGTGAGATGGAAACAGGAAGGACAAAGTGGGAGGCACAGGGGTTGGACATACTTTCATGGGAACCTATGGTTTATTTTGCATTTTATTGATTTTAAAAAGAGGAAGGGGGATAGAGAGAGTGATTATTTTGTTGTTCCACTTATTTATGCATTCACTGGTTGATTCTAGTATGTGTCCTGACCAGGGACCAAACCTACAACCTTGGCACATCAGGATGACGCTCTAATCAACTGAGAGCTGCCCTGGCCAGGGCAGGACCCCATGGTTTAGCTGTCAGGGAGTGGGCACTCATATTGAGGCATGCCACTGAGCGTGAGCACTTGCAGAGATGCATGTAGGTGGAGAGGGTGGAGAGGTTAGCACCAGTGCTGGGGATTAAGAGCCCCGTGGGTTGTCCCTGGGCATGTCGCCAGCTAAGCCTTGCCAGTTTGCTAGTCCCCTTTGGGGGAAAGCAGTTTGGCCAATAGAGTGGGAAATTCCACCCAACTTGATTGCTTTACAAGGCGCTCTTGTGCAGTGCAGAGTCGATACAACGGCACCTGACAACCCTGAATGAGATTAGACCGAAAGCTCCCCAAGGGCAGGAACTTCTGTTTGTCTTGTTTACCATTCCACCCCCACATAAAAGGCACCAATAAATATCTGGTAAAAGAACAAACGAATAAATATATCATCTTCCAGAGCTGGGGCCAGTCAGTAGGCAGCATTGCCAGGGGGGCCTCTGTCAGAGGAAGTGTGAGAATTTGTGTTTCGATGCTGCCAGTGCCTGGGCAGGGCCACTTCTCTCTTGTAACTGTAGGGCCTTAGTTCGTGCAGCAGGGGGTGAATTTCAGTGCTTTCCAGATGGCTGTGCCCATGTTGGAGGTATATGTCTCTATCACATCTCTCGGGCCTGGTCAGCCTTCGACACCCCTGACAGGCATGCCCCGAGTCTTGCCCTGGAGTCGTGGCTCAGTTCTGTAGCTACAAGTCAGATGTGAGTCCTGAGTGTGCAGGTGCCACAACCCTCAATGCTGTCTGTCCTCTGGCTGAGGCCTCTGTCTTGTGCTCTGGCATCCCAGGAAGGTAGGTGCAGCTGAATGGCATATGTCCACCACTGTTCAGTGTAGCGCCGCTGCTACTGGTGGAGGCCCTGTCCAGGAACAGGCTCAGGGTGGCGTGTTCAGCTTTATGTTAGACGCTTCCTGGGCCTTCTGTAGCTTGTATTCCCGGATTTTCCGCTGGCGATTATAGAGGTAAGCGGCTGTGCCCACAATGCACGAGAGGGCAGCGGCTGCCACCAAAATGATGATGACCAGGTTATTCTGGCGGTAGTCTGTAGGGAGAACAATAGGACGACATGAGGACTGAGCCAGGTTCACCACCCCTGTCCTGTTCAGCCCAGCCCTGAACACTGGAACACTCACAGTTCACTTTCACAACCACTTCACGGGTGACCACACCATGGCCGGTGGCCCGACACTTGTAGGTGCCCGAAATATTCTGCATGATAGTCCTCAAGACCCCAATGGGCAGCAAAGCCCCATCCCCTATCCGGTGACACTTCACCTGGGGGATGGGGTTCCCCCTGGCTTGGCACTTCAGGATCTGCTGGGAGCCTTCTTGCAAAGTCCAGTTTTCTGGGCAATCACTTTTGTTTAGCAGGGGGCCATCTGGAGCAAGATGAGGGACGGAGGTCAGGGACCAGACTACCCCTCACCACGTAGGACTGGAGGACTTAGATAGGGAACCCAGGGTGGGGGTGTGGTAGGCCCTGGAGAAGAGGAGCTCATGAAGTCTTAGGGGCTGGGCCTTGGCAGTTAGGGGTCATTTTCCCACAGCCCCACTCACACAGGACAACGAGATTCTGGGTCTTGTTCTTGTACACCTTTATCCCGTCCACCTCCAGGACAGCAGAGCATAAGAAGCTACGCCCGTTGTCCTCCGCACTGGCATTCAGCGTGAACCGGGCACTTGAGCCTGGAGTCCCAACTGGGGCCCCATTCAGCGTCACCACGGCTCCAGGATGTGCCTTGCATTCCACTGTCACCATAGTCCCCTCCGGGACCTCCGACTCACTCAGGGTCAGGTTGGGAGCTGGGAAGCCTGGAGGACAGGGCACACAGTGAGACCCACCCCTAGTCCTGCCTCCACCCCTCAGAAGCCCCACCCTGGTCTCTACTTACTGTAGATGGTCACTTTCTCCCCAGTCCTCCGACTCTGGTTTCCCAACGTCACTGTACACCTCAGCTGCTGGATGCCTTCCTCCCCTGCATTCACCCTGACCGAGGCAGTGGCACAGAGGGAGTCACTGCTGTACTTGACTGTGGGTTCCAGCCTCTGGTCCTTCAATGCCAAGTAGACCTGGGCCTCTGAGGCCGGGAACAGCCCATCGAGGGTGCAGTTCACGGGCAACTGTGTGCCCACTTCCATGATTCGGGGAGCAGCAAGGCGTAGGCCGATCTCTGGCAGGACTGACCAGAGAGGATGGGTGTGAACAGAGGGGGACTGAAGCCCTTTCCTATAGCATTTTCATCCCAACACCTGGAACTCCTCTTCCTAGGAGACTCTGTGACCTTGGTCATCTCTGACCCAGGACACTTGGCATCCCTTACCCTGGGTCACAACCTTCTCAGAAGATCCTGTGGCCCAGGCACCCCATTCCCAACACCCCACCCCAGTGGCCAAGAACATGGTCTTCCCAGAAGCCTTTGCAATCTAGGTCACTACCTTCTCGGTACCCTTAGAGCCAGGAGCCCCCTCCTTCCCAGGAACCCCCCATCCCAAGCAGGAATACCACCTGAACCTGTCCTCTTGCAGACTTCCCAATGCCTCACCGAAGGTTCGGAGCTGCCTGGTGGCTGAGCTATTCTGGATCAGTCCCAGGCTTTGGGTCCGAAGGTCCAGTTCCGTGTGGCAAGAGAAATTGGCGCCATGGTCCTCTCTGCGTGCCAGCACTGTGGTGGTGACCTCAGCGGGATGCCCCTCCACAGGCTGCCGGTCCAGCACCTCCTTCCCTCGGAGCAGCAGCACGGAGAGGCTGTTCCAGGGTTCACCTCCCTTCACCTTGCAGTGTAGGGTGAAGTTTTCACCCACAGGCTGCCACTGGGGCAGGGGTGCTAGCTCCACAGATTCTGGGAACCCTGGGGGAGAGGAAAGAAGGAGTGTCCTGTGAGCTGGACAAGACACTCGCCAGCAGGGAGCGCTAGGGCACCACACCTGGGCCAGGGGAGCCTTACCACTCCCCCAGGCAAACATACCCCAAACCACCTAAGCCATACAGGAATGTTAAGAACTTCAGGGGAAACCGGTGAGAAGTGGTTGTGAAGGGGCAAAACAATTCTTTATTTACTGTAGCATCTAAGAGTGGAAAGTGGAAAAGAAACTCAGAGTCTATCACGAGGAGTCCAGTGAAATTGCATACAGTAAATTTCAGCTGCCCAGTCCACTACAGATTGTTTTAGAAAGATCCCTGCTCCCCGTTCTCCTATCTTGGACTCATTTTTCTCCATAGCACTCCTCACCCTCTGACATACAAGGTCATCTACTCAGTGAACTTCTTTCTCCTCGATTTCCCCCTGTGGAATGTCAGTCCAGGAGGCAGGGACTTTTGTCTGCCTCGTCCCCATCATGCTGTTGGCACACAGTAGGCACTCTGTATTTATAGAAAGAATAAGATTGAACCACACACACTGACTCGAGGCCTTTCAGGAGTCTGCTTTTAAGAGAAAGGAGTTCCCACTGTGCTGTGTGATCCCCCGAAACGTTAAAAATGTTAAGAACCCACAGACACTCAAAATGCAACTCTGAATAGCCCCTGAAAACACAGCCTGTGGGCTCAGTCTTTGCAGGCCAGGGTATCTAGTCTGAACCAGATAAGAGAATTCTGAGCCAGTGAAATTTTATAATAGAGCCCTGGTGAGCTGTGACTTAGCACTGAGCCACCCCCCACCCCCTCCCCACCTCACTCCCAGGCTCCCCAGGGAGTCTTGAGGGCTCTGGGTCACTATTCCCTTCCCAAGAGGCCCTGAAATGTCACTTGGCAATGCTGTTAAAATGTCAGGGGCTTGGGTTTGGTTCCTAGTTTTTCTGCTTCTTTGCTATGGACTGTGGGTAAAGGACTTTGCCTCTGGAATAGTTCCAGCCCTCAGGGCTGCAGACACTGAGCCTCAGTTTCCTGAGCTGCAAAGTGACGGTATTGGAGATAGGATTAGAATTAATCCATGTAAGAGGTCAGGAGAGTGACTGTAAATGGGCATAAGATTTCCTCTTAGGGCAATGAAAATACTCTAAAATTAGGTTGTGGCGATGGTTGTACAACTCTAAACACTAAAATTCACTGAATTGCATGCACACTTCAAAGCTTAAAAAAAAAAAAGGCTAAGAAAACCCTCAAACATCCAGCTTTGACATTTAATCATCTGCAGCAAACCCCAGCTCACAGAGCCAGGGGCCCCCTTGAACCTCAGCCCCCATATCTCCAAGCCCAGCTCTTCACCCTGAAAGCCAGACTGAAGGAAGAGGTCTGTCTTGCTTGTACCTCTCCTTGACCCCTCACCTCTGTCCCTTGCCAAGTCCTGGTCACTCTGCCCTTCAAATATTTATCTGCCCTTCCCTTCCTGTACACAGCCGCTGCCCATGAGACGTGTGGCCTGGACCAGGCCCTCGTCCAACTGTTCCCTGGCTTCCCATAAGCCCAGCCTTCTGCTATCTAGATCCCTGACCTTTGAAGTGTGGCTCCCTATCGTCCTGAGGAGAAGGTCCCAACTCCTCAGCCTGGCATTTGAGGACCTGCCAACCTCAGCTCCAGCCTCAATGGTCTGTTGATGTCCCACCCCTCCTGCCCTCCCAACCATAGATCAGCACATTTCCTCCTCCAAACCTTCGCTCATGCTGTTCTCTCTGCCCAGAATGCCAACTCCAGTGCACTCTTCAAGGCCCAATTAGGGGTCACCTCCTGTAGGAATTACCACTCTAAGCTTTCCAGAGAAAGCTTAGCCACCCAGGGATGCCCCTCAACTTTATGCTGAGGGTAGGGCAGGACCAAGCCAGAGTGTCTCCTCGATGACACCCCTGCCACTGTGTGCCAGCTATCTGTTCCATTTCACAGAGGTGAAAACTAAGGCAAAATCCAGAGCCCAGAGTCACAGAGAAAGTGGCAGAGCCAGGACTCACACCTGAAATGCAGGGCTTTCAGCTGTCGGGCCGAGCTGTGGAAGGGCCTTCCAGGAAGTTTCCCTGGGGTTTTCAGAGGCCACCGGGATGTTTGGGGACTTCCCTCACCTGGCCAGCATCTGCTCAAACATGCTCCAAATCAGAAGCAAAGCTAGTATTTGCCCAAAGGCTTCTTTGCCCAGACACCATGAAGATGGAATGTCCTTCATGCCTCACTATGACATTATACCCACCCCAGGAGGTCTCATGTGGAAGTCGGTCATGAAACCATGTCCCCTACAGTCACCTAATTAGTAAGGGTCATGTTGGGACTGGAACCCAAGGCTGTCTAGTCCTAAAGCCACTTGGCCAGTGTCCATCCTTCCTTCCTTCCTTCCTTCCTTTCTTTTTGTTTTGTTCTGATTTGAATTTTATTTATTGCCTACAGTCATAGTAACTCATTCTCACAGTTCAAAATGCCCAAAGGTAAAAAAAAAAAAAAGGCACAAGGAGAAAAAACTCACCTCCCGCCCTTTCCTAGAGCCTCCCACCCCCAACTAATATGGTCATTTCTCTCAGTAAACACAGCCTCCTTCACCCCACTCCAGCCACTCCCTAGTACCCAGGGTGGCATGCCTCTCATTCTGGGCATAACTTACTTCTTTTGAACTTGACCTGTTTAGATCCTTAGAGCGCATTCTCTTTTGGGACATAAGGAGCTTCCTCATTCTTGTACACAGTTGCATACTATTCCATTATTTAGTCAAACCACAGTTTATCTCCCAGACCCCAACATTTGAGTAGCTTGCAAACTTCTGTCCTTTCAAATAACGCGCAGTGAGCCCTGCCTGGTGTGGCTCAGTGGATTGAGAGCTGGCTTTCGAGCCAAAGGGTCACCAGTTCGATTCCCAGTCAGGGCACATGCCTGGGTTGCAGAACAGGTCCCCAACAGGAGGCGCATGAGAGGCAACCACACATTGATGTTTCCCTCTCTCCCTTCCCCCCTCTCTAAAAATAAATAAAATCTTTAAAAGAATCAAATAATGCAGCAGTGAATAATACCACCCCACCCTCAGTTCTGTTGTGGGGGGACACATGTAAGCCCAATTCCCAGGATCTGTGTCAAAGGACACGTGCCTGTGTTGTTTGCAGAACGGAGGCCCCCTTCCCTGCCTGGGGTTGCACTTCTTTATGCTCCCACAGTCAGCAAGGTCCCAGGACAGCCTGCTACCCTGCAGTCTTGTCAGCATAGCTCTTATCATTGTGGTCAATGTGTGAAAAAAGCCACCTCAGGGCTAATTTTAATTTGCACCTTTTTTTTTTTTTTTAAAGTCAGATCTAGGGCCTTTGTCAGAGGCCTAGAGAGCCAGTATTCTCTAATGTGCTGAATCCTTGTTGATACTCTAACTGCACCCAAGGAAGTTCAAGGAGGGGTTTTAAACGACAAGCAGGCTTTCTGAAGATGTGCCCACCGGACCTTCAGTGACACCCTCCCCGGCCCCAGCCCCCCCAGCCAGCATGCGCCATTCAGCCCTGGGCCCAGCCACTCACAGTACACAGTAAGGGATATTGAAGCTCCGGTCTGGTTGGCACCACAGTTGGAGAAGCATATTGGGGCGCTGTCTTCTTGTATGCCACTAAGTTCATAGGTCACCCAGTTGCTCCCATTGTTCACTGGCCTCTTAGTCAACGGAGTTTCAAGACCCAAGGTGGCATTTTGATCACAGGTGGCAAGGCAGGTCACGTTCACGGAGCCTCCTCGGGGTATGATGGCTTTTTGGGGTTGTACTGATGTGTTGGCACTTCCAGCCGCTGGAACACAAGTGTGAAGAGGAGCTTAAGGCATTAAGAATTGGGGTCATCAACATTCCTGGGTACCCAGCCTGTGCTGGGCCACAGCCTCTGCTGTTAGTGTGGGAGAGAGAAAAATTCTTGAGCAAACAAGATAATTAATAACTGATGCTAGGAAAAACTCTCACAAAAACAAAACTGGGTGGTAGAACAGACAGGGACTTCATGACAGGGTGATGTGTGAGCAGATATAAATAATGAGAAGGGCCATCCAGAGACAGGGGGAATGAGTTCCAAGTGCAAAGGTTCCGGGACAGGGTAGCTGGAGCCAAGTCAGCAAGGGGAAGGGCTGGGGGAAATGAGGTCAGGGAGATCACGCTGGCAGCACATGTAAGCCTTGCCAAGGATGTGTTTTTCATTCTGAGGGCAATGGGGAGCCATGGGAGGATTTCAGCAGAGGAGGAACATGGCGTCAGTGTTCTCACTCCCACAAGATCAGGTGGGGGAACCAGTCCTCAGGGGATAGAGGGATTCTGATCAAGCTGGTTCCTCACTCCCTTTGACAAGTGGTCTCTCCTCTTTGGCCTCAATTTCCACATCTGTGAGGTGGGTGAGTATAGTTCACCCAACCCTGATAATGAAAGTAACCCCTAGGGCAGGGCAAGGAGCACGAAGCCCTGGGTAAGGCAAAGGATTGTTAGCTCCCTCGGACCTTGGTGCCTTCAAAGCTAAAAAATGCCTGTCCTGTCTGAGCCCTTCTGGCCTACCCTACCCCCAAAGATTCCTGCCCTCAGCTTTGGGCCCACTTTATCTGGGGTGGGGTGAAAACAGTTCTCTGAGGGTAGTCCTGGGATCATTCTCATCTCACAGAGGGAAATGGTGAGGCCTGAAGAGGGGAAGTTACGCAGCCAGAAAGCGGTAGAATCTGGACTGCAGTCTGCATGAGAACGTTTTGCAGAGCTGGTAATCATGGTCTTCATCTTCCACTCCCCTGCTCCCCAACCCTGACCACCTTTGAGACTCTCTGTCCCTCTTCTCTCCCCCTCCTGGCTGCAGCTGGTGGAGGGCTGCTGGGGAATCTCACTTCTCAGCCTCTGGTCCTTGGGCAAGTCAGGCCTGGAATTCCCCTGAGCAGAAGCAGGTCTGGACTTCCCCAAGGGCAGTAAAGGAGAAACAAAATGTGCTTCGGGTGTGGGGGGTCCCCAGGCTGCTCAGAGAGTAACCACATCTCATACCACCTGACTGCCTCCTGGGGTTAGGTGCTGTGCTGGGTCAGGTCTCAACCAAGGCAAGGTGGTCACGATTACATTCTGCCCTCCATTTTATAGCTAAAGTCAAACCCTTGACAGGGTGGCTTTTTAAAAAAATGTTTTCTATTTATTTATTTAATTTTTAGAGAGTGGAAAGTAGGGAGAAAGGGAGAGAAACGTCAATGTGTGGCTGCCTCTCGTGCATCCCCAACTGGGGACCTGGCCTGCAGCCCAGGCATGTTCCCTGTGCCCTGATCGGGAATCAAACCAGTGACCCTTTGGTTCATAGGCCAGCACTCAATCTACTGAGTCACACCAACCAGGGCTCTTTTAAAAAAAAAAAAAAATTATTTATTGATGAGAGAGAGAGAGAGAGAGAGAGAGAGAGAGAGAGAGAGAGAGGAGGGAGGGAGATATTGAGATAGAAACATCGATTTGTTGTTCTACATATTTATGCATTCATTGGTTGATTCTTGTATGTGCCCTGACCGGGTATGGGACCTGCAGCCTTCGCGTATTTGGAACGATGCTCTAACCAACTGAGCTACCCTGCCCGGGTCTGGCGGTTGACTTTCAATGGATGGCTCTAGCCTGAACTTCCCCTAAACAGCTACCTAAATACAAATGACCTGGTCCCCAGCCCGCCGCGGCGCCCAGGACGCTGGCCCGACGACATCCCCCATCCTCGACTCACCTTGGAGCAGAGCCCCGATCAGGACCAGGAGCGCTGGCAGCAGAGATCCGGTGGCCATGGGAGCTGTAGCGACCTAGGCAGGGAGAAACTAGTAGTCGTGGAAGTGAGGAGGTCGGTTCGCGGGGCGGACTGGGCGCCAAGACTGCTTACGCGTCCTTTTATAGAGCCGTCCGTCGGGGGCTGAGGGGCGGTGCCCTCTTCCCGGAAACCTCGCGCCTTCCCCCACGGAACGAGGGCTCTGGCATTTCCGGATTGGGGTGGCGCCTCACCCCAGCCTGGTTTTGCCCCCTAGCTAGCCAGCCGCTAGCTGCTAGCCGCTGGATCGCCGGAATTTCCGAACTGAAGCAATGAGGCCACCGTGGTGGCAGTGATTCGGGGGCTGCTCCGGGCCCCGGGGGTCTGGTTTTCGGGCGGGGTTAATCTTTACTCTGCGTTTACGCCGTGCTGACAACTACCCTAGAATACGAGGGACTGTTATTGCGCCCATTCCAGAGAGGGGTAAACTGAGGCTCTGAGCTGTGGGAGGATTTGACTCCCCAGCGCCTGCAGGCCTCTTGAACCAAGGGGATGATCCCTCGCTGAGGTGGGGGCCGGGAATCCTCACGGGGCAACTTCCATCAAGTGTGTCCCCCACCCAAGGGGCATGTTCCGTCCCAGCGGGAACCGAGATTTCCCAAGAAGAGCCGGAGCAAGCCCAGACACCTCCAGGCGCCGTCCGCGTAACCTGCGGGCGTCGTCACATCCCGAGATCCGCATCCCTCCACCGATGGGCGCCCCAACTCCAGAGACCTCGCTTCCCCTTTCGGTAGTGGCCGCGGGGGCGTTTTACAGCTTCCAGAAAGGGGAAGGAAGCCGCGTGGTGCTAGGGCGCGGAGCTCCCCAATGCCGTTCCCAGGCTCCGCGGCGGGACGGAGGCAGCGCACCTGGGGGGCGGGGGGTAGGCGCTCGAGGCCTTGTCTAAGGGAAACTGAGGCAGCTCCTAGGCTCCGAAGTGGGACGGAGAGATGAGGACGCTCAAACGCTTGCCTGCACTCGCGGCTCTCGAAACTCGAACGCCAAAACTTGAACTCTGGAACTCGAACCCCGGACCCTAGCATTAAACGTGTGCAGAGCTTTGTCCGGGCTGGTTCCATGCGGCGACGCGAGCGTTGCAAAGGCCTGCGCCCGCCGCGTCTACAGGCCGCCCCCACGTCCAGCATCCCCGAAGTCACAGCCCGTGCGGGTGACCGCAGGACTCGTCATCCACACGTGGAGGCTGCAGACTCGGATCTCCGAAGGCGCCAAGTCGCGCCGCCCAAGCCTTCCTGTTGTGGGACGCAAGCTGCATCGCCATGGAGACCTCTGAGGGGCCAGAGGTTCACCAAGCAGAAGGGGAAGGGAGAGGGCCTGGGGAAGCCCCCGCCCTTCCTCCGGGAGATGGGGCTACGAACCGCTCGTCCTCCAGAAACGTGCCCCTCCCCCGGCCCCATGGTTCCCAAGGAATTTCCAAGGGGATCTTTCTTCCTGGGGCGGGGCGGGGGCATGTGGAGGGTGCTAAATCCCCCCCGCCCCCCCCCCCCCCGCTAGAATGGCCTGGGCAGAGGTGCAGAGTAGGAACTGGGGACGTCCCTGCCCCTCCGAGGCTCTGGGAAAATCCTACACGGGGTGTTATTTTCCGGCGGATTTTTGTTCTGGTTCCCGTGACCGGGACCCTTGGCCTTGAATCAAAGTACGCGGGTCAATAGTTCCACTGCGCGGCCCAGGTACCCACTGCAGCCAGAAAACCATGGTTCTTCTCTCTTCACACCACTGCACAGCGTTCAAGACAGACAAAATTTTTCCCATTGTGCTGAGATGGTCTTAGTGGGGACGACAGACGAGACATAAAAGTAAAATAGATGAATTGTTACCTGGTTATTAGTGCTAAGGAGGAAAAATAAAGCGGGGAAGGGGAGAGGAAATAGGAAGATTAATGCACTTTGAAGTAGAGTATTCTGGGAAAGACTGAGGTAACATTTGAGCAAAAACCAGAGGGAGGTGAGGAGGGAACGGTGACGATATTAAGAAGGTAGCATATCAGGCCGGGAACACTGTAGGAAATGCCTTAACGAAGTCTGAGGCCAGTGCGGCTGCTGAGCAGGGAGGATGGAGGGGAGTTGCAGGAGAGGAGGGCAGGGACAGGGTTGGGTAGAGCAGGCTGGTGCTTGTCCCCTTGGGGAGAGGTGGGGGACTTTGGCTTTTCCTCTCAGTGAGATGGGGACCGTGGTGGGTTCTGAGCAGAGGAAGGACAGGCCAGCTCTGACTCAGGAATTTACAGGCACCCTCCTGAGACTACAGGACCTCCAGCCAGGGGGTGGGAGGACAGGGTGGGAGACGGATAGGAGAGGAGGTGACTGCTCTAGTTTGGGCAAGTAATGATGGTGTCCAGACTGGACAGTGGCATTGGAGAATGCCACTCCTGGTGGAATTTGGCATCTGTTTTGGTGGCAGAGCCAACTGGACTTGCTAGAACATGGGGCAGAGCAGAGTCAAGGATGACTCTTTGGGGTCCTTCTCTGAGACTCAGGGAGGATGGAGGGCCGTTTCCTGAGTGAGGATGGGATGGTAATGAGGGGCAGGTTGGCAGAAGGAGAATGTACTTCCCCATCTTACACTCCCTTTGCGTATTTGCTTTTAAATTTGAATTTTATTTTTTTAAGGATTTTATTTTTTTACTCAGACACAGGGGAAGGGAGGGAGAAAGAGAGGGAGAGAAACATTGATGTGAGAGAGAAACATCGATCGGTTGCCTCTCACATACACCCCAACAGGGGACTGACCCACAACCCAGGCACGTGCCCTGACCAGGAATCAAACAGGTGACCCTTCAGTTTGCAAGGCGATGCCCAACCCACTGAGGCACATCGGTTAGGGTTTTTTGGGGTTTTTTTTTTTTCATGGAAAAGGGAAGCACATGGTACCCAGCCCTTTTCTATAGTCGCCAGGAAAGGCAGGGCTTCCTCCAGGGTGTCAGGCAGTCTCAGGCAGGCCAAGGAATTAGCCCAGGGCAGAAGTATCTGTGCCTAACTCCATGGCATTACGCTTGCTCTCCCCTCACTCTGAGCTCTGGCACGGCCACCTTTTCGTTTCCTCCGCCTGGAATGTTCTTTTCTCATCCCTGACATAGCCTGTCCCTACACCCTGGGCCACACACCCTGTTCGCTTCTGTCATTGTCCTAATGTGTTCATTATTGAAACCTCGTTCACTTGCTGAAATTCTTTGATTTACTTGATTGCCCGTGACTTCCATTTCTGTGAATTCCAGAAAGGCAGGGAACCCATCTTGTGGAATAAATTAACTTCTCTTGTCTCTGAGCATTCTGCTTATGCTGTTCCTCCAACCCAGAATTCCCTTTCCACCACTTTTACAAGAGGTTCCCAGAGCAGTTCACTCATAAGGTTGGCATGCAGGTGGTCTGGGAGGTCACCCCAGGCAACACCTGGGGCATGGGGAAACAGGGAAGGGAGACAGCAAAGGTGAGCATCAGGAGATTTCCCCTTTGGGGACAACTGGAGTTCCTCTCACTGGGGAACTTTAGGTGATGGGTAGATTCCACCAGTCCTGTGCCTCATTGGGTAAAGGCTGCTCCAGAAATGTCAACTCCCCAATACTTCATATATATAATTTTTAAGTCACCATGCTGTGCATTATATCCCTAGCATTTATTTATCTTATAACCGGAAGTTTATACCTTTAGACCTCTTTCACCCAATTCCCCAACCCTCACCCCCATCTCTAGCAACCACCAATCTGCGCTCTGTCCTTATAAGTTCTTTTCTTAAGATTCCACATATAAGTGAGATCATACAATACTTATCTTTGTCTGACTTACTTCACTTAGCGTAATTTCTTCAAGGCCCATCCATGTTGTCATAAATAGCAAGTTACCCTTTTTTATGGCTGAATACCATCTCATTGTCTATATATATGAACCACGTGTTTTTTGTTTTTTACCCATTCATCCATCCCTGGACACTCAGCCATGTCTTGGCTACTATAATCATGAAGATATCTTTTCCAGGTAGTGATATTGTTTCCTTCAGATAAATACACAAAAAGTGGAATTGCTGGATCATATGGTAGTTCTGTGTCTAATTTTTTAAGGAACATCCACACTGCTTTCCATAGTGGCTGCACCAGTTTCATATCTATGTGAAACTGAGAGAGAGATAAATTCATGTAACAGAAAATTCACATGTTTACCTTTTAAGGGTTTTCTCGTATATTCACTATCTTGTACAACTGTCACCATTATTTAATTCCAGGATACTTTCATTACCCCCAAAAGAAACCTAGGACCTCCCCATCCCCCCTCTCCCCAGGCCCTGGCAACCACTAACGTACTTTCTTTCCCTATGGATTTACATATTCTGGTCATTTCATATAAATGCAATTAAACAATATGAGGTCTTTAAAAAAATATGTATTTTATTCATTTGCCCTGGCTGGTGTGGCTCAGTGGATTGAGTGCTGGCCTGCGAACCTAAAGGTCACTGGTTCAATTCGCACTCAGGGCACATGCCTGGGTTGCAGGCCAGGTCCCCAGTTGGGGACATTAGAGAGGTAATCAATTGATGTTTCTCTTGCACATCGATTTTTCTCTCCCTCTCTTTTTCCCTTCTTTCCCCTCTCTCTAAAAATAAAAACAAAATCTTTAGAAAAAATCAGAGATTCTGATGTGATAGAAAAAATACTTTATTTATTTTTAGAGATAGGAGAAGGGATAGAGGGAAACATCGATGTGTGAGAGAAACACTGATCAGTTGCCCCTTGCACACCCCCAACCGGGGAGTAGCCCGCCACCTATACACGTGCCCTGACCAGGAAGAGGCGGCGGTTTCACTTTGTGGGATGGTGCTCTGCCAAGGGAGCCACACCGGTCAGGGCAACATGTAGCCTTTTGTGTCTGACTTCTTTCACTCGGCATGATGTTCAGAATATTCACAATAGAGATTCGTCCATGTCATAGCATGTGTCAGTCTTTCTTTCCTTTTTGGGGGTGCATAATATTCCACTGTGAGGACATACATTCAGTATAACATCTGTATATCTATTCATCTCTAGATGGACATTTAGGCTCTTTCCACCTTCAGCTAATTGTGAATAATGCTCCCATGAACACTGGAATACAAGTATCTTTTGGAGTCCCTGTTTTCAATTCTTCTGGTATACTTCATTCCTGTTTATAGTTGCGTGGTGTTCAATTGCTTGTAGTTATCATATTTTGTTCATCCATTCATTCGTCAATAGAAATTTGGGTTGTTTACACCTTTTGGGCATCATGAATCATGCTGCACTTAGCACTCATGTACAAGTTTTTGTATGAACATGTTTTCAGTCCTTTTGGGTATATACCTGGAAGTGAAATTTTGGGACACATGGTAATTCCATGTTTAACTTTTTGAGGGACTGCCAGACTCTTCGCCACAGTGGCTGTGCCATTTTACATTCCCACCAACAATCGACAAGGGTTCGAGGGTTCCCATTTTCCCACATCCTTGCCAATACTTATTTTATGTTTTATTATTATTAATATTGCCACCCTAATGGGTAGGAAGTGGTATATCATGATTCCCCAGTCCTTCTGACCTTCCCCGTGGACAAGCCCAGCACGGTCCTACAGCATAGGAAGCTGGGGTTTGCCTGGGACAGCGAATGCGAAGGGGATGTGGTCAGTCAGAGTGCTGAGAGCGCCTGCCACAAGCTGTAACCTTGAGCAAGCCACTTTCCCTGGTTGCACCTTAGTGGCCTCAGCTGTGGAATTGGGATAACACATACCTCAAAGGGTAGATGCGAGATTTCAGTCAGATGATTCGTGTGCAGTGCTTGGCATAGCTCTGTGCAGAGTGAGAAAAGATGGTAATATTTACTGTGTTTCCTTAGGACTCAGTTCTGAGAATCCCACCTTACACTTCCACGCTGAAATACAGCTTCCTCCTCTGGATTCCCACAGATCTTCTTCATACTGGCACTACAGCTCCCCCAGTGGCCCTAGCGTGTAAAGCAAGAATTCATGAAGTTTGGGAGTCATCAGAACAACTTTGCTTTTTTTCTAGTGGAATCTTGCCCTACCCTCGCTGAGAATTCTGCCCAGGACTCAGGCCCAGGTCATTACAATTCCAATTTCTAAACTTGACTTGGTGTCTGTTGGGAGCCTTGGGTCAGTCATCTTCAGGCTGGTGGCCTCGATGGGAAAGAAGGGTTTGGTTTCTTTGCCATTGACCTTCTTCCTGTTTGCCTTGACCCCTTTCACCAGCCTTTGGATCCCTCCTGTCCAGATGCAGAGAGGAAGGGAGAGGGGACAAGATGGTTCCTCCTTGGCTAATGGGTTCGCCCCATGATGCACTCATGTGTTAAACTGGTGCCCCCGGTCGATTTGGTGGATACACAGTAGTAGGGGCTCTTTCCTGGGTTCCTCTTCGCTGGGTTCGGGCATCTTTGATCTGGGTTGTGGCTCCTTCTCCAGGCCCTGGGACCTGGTCCTACCATCTTGTCCCTCCCAGGAGGTCTCCGGTCGACTGAGTACCAATATGCAGACCCTCTGGCTCCACCGTCAGAACTGCTTGCCTCTTGCCCTCTGGGTTTCCTGGGAGTCAGATCACAGCTTTCCTAGGCTGAGTCCTAGTGGCCTTAATAAAGGACACTTTTCTAAAGCTGTGAAGTCCCCCCCACCTCTGGGCTCTGGATTAGCCTCTGTCCCAAGAGGATGGAATGGGGACTTGTAGGTAGCAACAGCTCCTCTTGAAAAAATGTTTTCAGCCATCTCTCTCTTTTTAAGGGCTTTTAATTATAGATTTTCAACCATAGGCAACAGCAAAGAGGGCATATGATGAAGCCACATGTGCCAGCTTCCACAGTTCTCACAGCTCCATCTCTCCCCTTACATATATACTGCCATGGGTTCAGCTGTTTCTCCTCCCTGCAAAAGAAGAAGGGAGGGAGGGAGGGAGGAAGAAAGGAAGGGAAGGAGGGAAGGGAGGAAGAAAGGAAGGAAAGGAGGAAAGAAGGGAGGGAGGGAGGGAGGAAGAAAGGAAGGGAAGGAGGGAAGGGAGGAAGAAAGGAAGGAAAGGAGGAAAGAAGGGAGGGAGGGAGGGAGGAAGATAGGAAGAAACTCGTAATTCCTAGTACCTGTGAATGTGACCTTGCTTGGAAGTAGGGTCTTTGAAGACGATCAAGTCAAGATGAGGTCATTAGGGTGCCCTAACCCAACATAACTGGTGTTCTTACAAAAAGGATAAACTTGGACACAGACACATACACACAGGGATCCCATTTGAAGATGAAGGCAGAGATTGGGGTGATATGTCTACCAGCCAAGGGACACCAAGGATGGCCAGCAAATTACCAGAAGCTAGGGGCACAGTATGGGGCCGATTCTCCAACATACGGGTTGATCTTGGACTTCCAGCCTCCAGAACTGTGAGCTGATACATGGCTCGTTGAAGCCCCTCCCAACCTGTAGTACTGTTATGGCAGCTTGAACACTCCCCCCCAACGCGCAATGATTGAAAAGTATGTTCTAGATGTCAGATCTTTTTTTCCGATGCCTTTTTCCATTCTGATCTGGCTGAGGGATTCCAGTACAGGAAAAGTTTCTGGCCCATTTTTTGAAAATGTTGAGCAGGGGTTGGTGTTACCCTGTTTCCTGATGGCTGTGATGGCAACAACTGGGCCCTGACTTCCAGTTATGAGTAGACCAGGCTAGGTGCTATCAGGACAATAGCTGGGTCTTACTTTAAGCCTTGAGGCCCTGCAGGGCCGGCCAGAGGCACAGGGAGAGGCAGGCAAGTTTGGCTGAAGCCCACACAGCATTTCCTGCTCAGGCTTTGCACCCCTTCTTACCAGTGGGTCCAAGTGATTTTTTAACTTAGTCAAATCTGGTGCTTTAAGGATCAAATTTTATGTGCAATGAGGATTTTCAAAGAATGTGTTTCAAGATCTGAAGTCACTCCCAAGAGAGGCATTCCAGAGATGTTTTTGGTGAGGGACAGCCCAGCTGATGGGTGGTCACTGTGGCTGCCTGGCCTGGCTGGCCCCACACACGCAGATGACTGTTCTGGCTGACTTCAAAGAAATCGGCCACATTATTTTACAGTGTTTTATGACTATTAAAAAAATTAACTTGGGGGCAAATAACATCAGCAGACTCAAGAATTAGCGTACCAGTTTGATGTTTTTTTAAAAATGTGTTTATTCTCCCATTTACTGACCACACTGATTCTGAGTCTGTACTCGGGGAAACCTCTGTGATGGAAGCTCAGGTTTGCATATGGCACCTAATTGTGGAATCGAGCCTGCACATGGAACTGAAGGACCCTAACAAATGGGACTACACACCCTGCCAGGAAAGCAAGCATATGACAGTGCCCGGAGCCAAGAGGCGCCAGGAGCAGCTTCCTGGGGAAGGGCAGTGCTCCTGCTCCTCTGTGAGTTCCTGGGGGCTGAGTCACCCCAGGGAATTTGATTCTGGGTCACTTCTGTAAACAGCACTGAGGTCGCCCCTTGAGGTCAGAGGTACCGGCAGTGCCCAGCACCGGGGAAAGAGCCTGACTTGCCAGGTGGAATTATTCACAACATGGCAATGAGCTGCTGTTTCTCCTTTGTAATTAAAAAAGTAAAGTTTATGTTAAAAACAGAAAAGAGAGAATTGGGCAGGAGCTTGATCAGGCTGTCTTCCCAGTCAGGACGCCTGCCTGGCTGGCCCAGCCACTCCTCATGGCCTCAGCTTCCTACTGGGAGCCTGGACTCTTGCAGGGTGGGCACAAGGCCCCCAAACCGGCCAGTTTTGGCCTGGCTCAGAGCAGGTATCTGCTATGAAGAGCGGTGTAGAAAGGAAGGCATCTGATGGGCCCTGGAGCACAGAGTGGGGCTCAGGGGAAGTCAGAGTAGGGCAGGTGGAAGGGGTAGAGGGGCGTGTAGCGTGAGTCGTGCCAGAGCAGCTTCTCCTCCAAGAAGGCGACAGTCTGCAGGGTCAGGACCAGCGTTTGGTGCTTCAGCATGCTGTGCACGTTCAAGCCTGGGGAGCAGGGAGTGCAGTCAAGGTGGGTCTGTACCCCACACCTGGAGCCCCTATCTATCCTCCTGGGAGCATTCCCCCTTAGAGAGACACCATGGTCTGGGATGGGGTTGAGAGCAAGGCAGCCTGGGGTCAAACCCTGGCTCAGCAGCCTACCACTGGGGAACCCTGAGCAAGGGTTCAAACCATCAACTTCTGACTGACAGCCTCCCACGTGCTCAACTCTGCCCTCTGCTTGGCCACGATTCCCACCTCACACTCCAGTGGATGGGTACAGACCAAGGACAGAGCAGGTGAATAAAAACAATGTACTAAGCGTACCCAGGGTGGCTTCAGTTAATGAGCGAGGAGAGGGAGGAGGGGAGGGCAAGGATGGGACAAGCCAGGTCATGCAGGATCTGGTGGGTCTCAGGGAGGACTTGGGCCCTTCCTGAGGGCAGTGGGAGCCATGGAGGGCTGTGGGCAACAGAGGGATGTGCATGGACTCAGGAGCTCACAGAGGCGCCCTCTGGCAGCTGGGGCTGAGAGACAACTATTCCAGGATGAGGGCAGAGGAGGTTGTGCTGATCCAGTCAGGGGGCTGGCCCTGGGTGGTAAGAGGTGATCGGACTCTGGATATGATTGAAGACAGAGCCAACTGGGTGAGCTGACTGAATGAAGTGGAGGGTGACAGTGTGGGGTGGGGCCTAAGCCACTGGAAGGAAGGAGAAGCCAAGATGTCTATGAGACTCCCTTGCACAGCCACCCAGGGGCAGCAGGACATGGAATCAGGAGAGTGGGAGAGAGCTCTGGGGGTTGGTCAGCTCAGTGGTGGGTGTGATGTCTTGGGAGAGGCCTGCTCCTGCCTCGCTGCCTCTCTGAGCAAGGAACCAGGTGGGGACAACCAGTGGCCCTTGCGTTCACTCCACTCCTGGCACTGTGACACGAGCTTGGACAAATGTGGTATCAGAACATTTAAGGAAAACATCATTCTCCGGACACACTATTTGGGCCAGTTGAGGGTCAGCAAGGGTGGTCACTGATGAAGGCCACTCGGTGACTAAGAGGCAGATACAGGATATGAACTGACCTATGCACTCCCTGGGGACCTGGGGGTGGACCGGTGACCTTCACTCACCCACAGCTGGGACCAGGTTGAAGGTCTTAAGCTCCGATGCAGCTGTCACGATGTTCTGAGGCATGTCCTCGTGTGCTCTGAAACAGAGGCCAGGAGGTGAGCCCTGCGGAGGATGGAGCTCAGCCCCCAACCCCTACTCTGCCCTGCATCCTCACAAGTCCACTAGGAGCACGGAATCCCCCCAGCGGCGGTAGCAGGCCAGCTCCTTCAGGTACTGAGGGTCTGCGGTTGGGAGCTCCAGGGAGTCCACGATGTGCAGGTTGTCCTGGTGGGAGGAAAGGACAGATGTCCTGAGCCACCAAAGCCCTCTGTGCTCCCCAGCCCTCAGCCCACACACCCCAGGACCCTAGTGGCTTCCAACAGGATGGGGCTGTACCTGGGCCAGCTTGACAGTCAGTGCCACCTTGAGGCCCTGCACCCGCACCTTCATGGGCAGCATATAGTAGTAGCTTGTGGGGCCCCGGGGGCCGTGTGCAACACCTCCTGTGGGGACAGAGGCGTGTAAACAGGTGAGGGCCCCAGTTGGACTTGGTGGTCAACAATTAGCTCCAATGGGAGGTGTGGGGGTGAGGGTGAGGAGGCTGCCAGCAGCCAGGCTCAACTCCAGCAAAGAGGGCAGCCTCTGCTAGGAATGGACAGGGGAGGCCTGATTGAGCATCACCTGAAACAGGTGACTTCACCTCCCTGGGACTCTATTTCTTCAGCCATCAAGCCCTGAGTGAGGGCTATCTCCTTGTGCATCCATCCTCTACTGAGTGTGGCCCTGGGAGTAGAGCAGGGAACAAGATGGAAGGACCCATACCCCCACACCATTCATGTTCATACAGAGGCTTGACCACAGAGGGAATCGGGGCTGGGCACAGCAGCACAGGACTGGGGGGCTGGGGGGTGGGGGCAGGAATCTGAAGGGCGTCAGGGAGGGCTTCCTGGAGAAGGCGTGGCTCAAACATATCCAAAGGATGAGCAAGTTGGCCAGGCAAATGGGAGATGACTCTAAATCAGTGCTCCTTGGGCAGAATAGGGTCCGAAGCCACCAGTGCCTGGAATGCCAAGGTAAGGAGTTCATATACACACAAAGGCCTCAGGAGATGGGAGGGTTAGGAAGGTCCCTCTGGGTGCTATGTGAAGTGTGTGCCAGAAGAGGCGAAGTGGGAGGTGGAGCCAAAAGGGGTTGTGGCCACAGTCTGATAAGAGAGGCTAAGGCCAGTGCTGGCAGAGGGTGGAGTGGCGATGGGGGTTCTGGGAGATTGGGAGGATGGGGAAAAGTGGATGATCTCAGATCTCTGCCTGCATGTGGGCAGTGAGGTGTGCAGATCTGAGTCCTCCGGCCCCGCCCCCGGTGGGCTGATGAGGAGGAGGGAATGGGACCAACAAGACATCATGCCAGATGTGTGTAAAGAAACACCCAGACCCTGAGTTAGCCTGGAGCCTCCTCCCTGCCCTGCCAGCTTACCTCCTCTCCAGATTGGTGAGCGGATGCTGCCGTGCCTTGCACGCCCGCTGCCCTTCTGTGGCCAGGGCTTCCGGCCACCACCCCGCACCTCAGCTCTAGTCTTGGTCTTGGCATAGCTCTGTGGAGGTCAGGTTTGTGAGACAGATGTCATCTCAGGCAAAAGGCAACAAGTCCAGGATTATAGGGGTGACTGGGCAGATGGGCTTGCCGCCGGGGAGCCAGACTGGAGGCACAGAGATGGGGTTTCCATTGGGACATGAGCACTGAGCACTGAGAGAAGGATAAAGGGATCAGGAGTTCCCTCCTCCACTCCAGTAACACAGGCCTCAGAAAGACAGGGGCTCTGCTGTCTGGCACACAGTAGCTGTTCAGTATTTTTTTAAATGATTTCAATGTGGGTATAACTGAAAGGAAGGTTGAACTTGAGGAAAGTCATGGCTAGAGAGAATGAGAGAGAGGTGCAGGATGGAGAATCACGAGGGACTTTCAATGCCAGGCTGATGACTTCAATCCTAGGGAGCCAGGGTGGGTGTGGGCAACGGGAGAACTCACTAGGCTTCTGAGGTGGGCAGATGGAAGGCAGACAGATCCTGATTGATAATGGCTTCTTCAGTGATCTTGGCATAAAATCCAAGATCCTCGCCATTGCTCCTGCTGACCTCTAGGCCACACTGGGCTGTTTTTAGTCCCTGCCACAGGGCCTTTGCATGTGCTGTTCCCACCACTTCCACCCCAACCCCACTATCCTCTTTACTAGTTACTCTTACTGCACCTCTGAGGTTAAATACCCCTTTCTGTGGAAAACTTCCGTAGTTATACGTTTACAGGTATGACTACTTGATTCACATTCACCTCTCCAACTAGACTGTGAGTTTCACGAGGGCAGGGATCTCTCCTGTCTCATCCACTAGCACAATGCCCAGTGCACAGTGCGTGTTCAGGAAATGCCTGGCAAATGACCCAGCAATGAATGGTTAGGTCAGAGAAGATGTGCCTGAGAGAGAAAACACACTTACAAGGGTTCCTCTGCCCACCTCACCCCACTTGAGACACTCACAGTACCCCACTCTGAACACTTACAATTCTCTTGTAGTTCTTCTGCCAGATGGTGACCTGATGCAGGATGTCCAGCCTATAGAGGAAGAATACATGAGAGGTCTGCCTCCACCTAATACCCTCCTACAGCCCCACCCTACTAGATGAAAACCCAGGCTCCTCCTTTCCACCTCCAGGGCTGTGTGATCCACCATTTTCACTCCCCCCTCCACTCCATTCTGTGAAACAGAGTCTGGCCTCCAGGCCTTTGCACTTGCTACTTCCTCTGTCTGAAATACTCTTCCCCTGGCTGGTTCCTTGTCAGCATACAGGTCTCGGCCTAAACATTATCTCCCAGAGGGGCCCCCTGGCACCTTCCTCCTTTCCCACCACTACAGCTTACTTAATGCCACCTTCTTTACAAATTGGTTTGCCTCTTTAGCCCTCTATTCATACGGTAGACAATGACCCTATGTGTGGCTACCGAACACCTAAAATGTGGCCAGTGCCACATGCTGAAATGACAGTATTTTAGCTGTATCAGTTTAAATAAGATATATGATTGAAATCAATCTCGCTTGTTTCTTCCTATTGTTTTTCAAACTGTGGCTACCAGAATTTGAATCACACATTATGTGGCTATACTGGACATGGCTGCCGGAGCACTAGTCTGTCAGGGGTTGGAAAACTACGGCTGGTAGGCCCCATCTGGCCTGCTGCCTCTTTTTGTAAATGTGTTTTACTGGAACACAGCCATGCTCATTTGTTTATGTATCACCTATGGCTGCTTTTGTACTACATTGGCAGATATCAGTAGTTGCCATGGAGATGTCATAGTCTGCAAAGCCTAAAATATTTACTATCTGGCCCTTTACAGAAAAAAATTTGCTGACCCCTGCTCTAGACATCAACATCGACACTGATGTAAGCAACATCAGTGTTCACTTACTACACCTAGCATGGAATCTGGCACATAGTAGGTGCTTCATAAATATTTACAGAACAAAATATGTTGGTTTCATTATTTTCTTTTTGGTCACCCTCTACTAGATTAGGACTCTGTACAGGTAGGGGCAAACCACCCAAATAACTATAAGAGTAACAAATTAATAGCACTTATTATGTGCCTGACACCATGCACGTGGAGAGGCATCATACACCTGGGCAAGCAGTAACGCATCCCTGGGAGCTGGCCAGCATAAGATTGAGATCCTGGCTCTAAAGATTACAAGCTGTATGACCTTGGACAAATTTTTTAACCTGTCTGTGCTGTTTCCTTACCTACAAAGTAAGGGTAACAGAACCCCTTCCTAGGGTTATGAAATCTAGGTAACTAAAATGTAAATAGGCTGTGCCGTACCCACAGTGAGGATTTAGACATTGTTTGTGATTGGTAAAAGCAATCACAATGTCTAAATCCTTGCAAAAACCACTAACAGCAACGATAATCAACACTTATATAGAATTTATTATGTGCCAGAATTAACTCATTTTATCACCACAGCAACCTCTTCATGTTTGACAGAATGTAGCCACTAAAGCACAATGGGGGAAGGCAGGATTTGAAAGAAGTTCTGCGTCCTTATCCCCTACTGGCTCCAGAGTTCTGCGTCCTTAACCGCCTAGGGGATGTTAGCTCTCAGTTCTCAACCTATCCCTTCTGCAGCAGGGAAAACCGTCCTCCCCTTTCGACAGGGGGAGAAAATGAGGCTCAAGCCCAGATCAACCTGATTCCTAAACCCGCGTTCATCGTTCCTTTGCCACTCAGTTCACCACGTTTCTCTCGTTCACCTGGGCACCGTGGAGAAAACGTCGGGGTGCAGTTCGGCCAGACCCACACGCTCCTGCTCGTAGCCCCGTAGGGACTCGATCCAGGCCTGCACCGGACGCCGGTGTGCGGGTATCGGGAGCTCGCACTTGCGCAGCACCGGTACCTGGAGACCTGACGCAGTTGGGAAGTCAAGAGTCAGGAACAAGGGTTAAAGCTCCCGGGAGCCACCCTGCTAGGGCCACCCGGTCAACCTCACCCGCGCTCGCCACAGGCTCTGGCTTCTCCCGCGGCTGCACTGCCTCCTCCGCCAGTGCGTTCAGGCCCTGTGAACAGTGGGCGAGAGTGAGAGACGACTCCTGGATCCTGCAACCTTTGTCATCCGATCCCGCCCCCAGTCACCGGCCTCACCCGGCAGCCTGCGGACGGATGCCAGGCCCGCGCTCCGACCCGGACTAGCCGCAGCATTGCAGCGAAGCTCAGCACGCTGAGAGGTCAAGACTCCGTGCGGCCTCGCGCGGCGCCTAGCGATTACGTCACGCTCGCGACACCGCCTACCGCTCAGATTCGGCGTCGAAAGCAGACCTGCTAGAGCAAGAACGCCACGCCTGGCCGGCCCGCGTGCCCCCACCGCCACCCCAGGACTAAACGCCAGACCCCAATCTTCACTCCTGGCCCAAAGGGCCCTCTGCGACCCGTGGGAACGCGACCCCACAGCAAGAAGCCCCACCCCTTCCGTAGACCTTGCCCTCCTGGGTCATGCCCCCAAAAAGACTGTGTAAGCCACGCCGCCCAGGCCCCGCCCCCATTTAGCGTCCTAGACTTTCGGAGGTGGTTTTTCTCTATCCAATACCCGGGTTTTGTTTGTTTACGTGATTCAGGCCCTTAACTCCTACCGAAAGCCCTCAGGATTGAGCCTGCCGGACAGTGCCTATCCGCTTAGATCCCCCAGGACAGGTCTGTGTCCCCCCCAATCACCTCAGATTAGGTGTGTGTCTCCCCCTTGAGACCTGACCGGACTTTCGGAGGAGATAGCAACAGATGCTGGATTGCCTCTCTCTCGTTGCCCACCCCCTCAACAGAAATCCAAAAACTCACTTTTAGATTCTTTGCCACGTTCTCCGCACGACCTCCAAGGGGCGCCACAAGCCCACAGGATTCTTCCCTGCGTGATCAGGCCTGATGACTTGCAGGCCAGTGTGGTCTGGACCTAGGTCAGTGGCTGAGAACTTGGTATTAGAGCCATCCTCAGTTTTCCTATCTGAAAAATGGGGCGGTTGTGGGGCTTCAATGAAATAATGGATGCAAAGCGTGCCATGCTTGGCACAAGGTGAAAACTTAATACATAGCATTATTATTGTTGTTAAAGGTGACTTTTGTCATCAAAGTGAGGCAAGAATCAAGGCAGGGATGGCGATAGACCCTGGAGGAATTGAATGATATGCTAAAGATGTGGGGGGGGGGGGTTGCATTTGATATATAACATGGATATTTATATGAAGTGTTAATGAAAATTTACAATGTACTTCATTGTGTATTCTGTCCCTGCAAAAGTAACTGTGAATTGTGTTTCAAACCCCACACTCTCCCCTGGCTGGTGTGGCTCAGTGGATTCAGTGCCAGCCAGTTAACCAAAAGGTCACCGGTTCGATTCCCAGTCAGGGCACATGCCTGGGATGCAGGCCAGGTCCCCAGTAGGGGGTGTGCGAGAGGCAACTGATGGATGTGTCTCTTGCGCATTGACGTTTCTCTCCCTCTTTCTTCCTCCATTCCCCACTCTTTGAAAATAAATAAGTAAAATCTTAAAAAAAATAAAACAAATAAAACTCCCCACTCTGCGATTTAAAAAGTTCTTTTAGTCCTTTATTTTGTAGAATTTTATTATTCATTTTATGTTTTCATAGGTAATCCACATATCTGTTAAAGAAATTTTCAAAAAAACTACAAAAGGATAACTAGAGTGAAAATCTGTCTTCTACAACCTCTGTCCCCGTCTCCCATTCAAGTTTCCTTTGCAGAAGCCACCACCACAAACAGCTGTGTGTTTCCTCTCAGAACCAGTTTATGATTTTACAGGCAGATTTATAAGTCTGTCCTGTGCCAGGGAATTTAGATTTTGTATAGTGAATGATGGAATGACACTTAGCTGCTTCATGATTAGTTAGGCACCTACTGTGTACCACTGGGGAAAATCCAGTAGCAACCCAGGAAACACAGCACGTGAAGAAGGCTGAGGGATCAGAACGGGGGAGGGGGAAAGTCTTCAGGGTGTGTGGGAACCCAGGGAAAGAGCTAACGGGTGAGGACAAGGTCTCAGAGTTGGCTTCTCTGAAGCTGTAATCTGAGAATTAAGGATTGAGAGTCCATCGGCAGTTTGTCCAGAGGAAGAAAGAATGAGTTCCAGGCTGAGGGAACAGAAGTTACAAAGGCCGAAGTGGGGAGAGTATGGCAGGGTGGGGTGAAACTGGACCTTCCTGATGGCTGCCATGTTTTGCTCATCATCTCATTTATGTTGATCCCACCTCGGGGTCTTTGCAAGAATATCCCTGAAAGAATGACTGTGGATGTGTGTTTAAAATTCCACACTCTTCCTTCTGCCTAGAATGTATTTCTCCCAGAGCTCCACATGCCTCAATTCCTCACTTCCCTGGATTCTTTCCTCAAAGGTCATCTCCATTCTAATACGTTTAGAATGTATTTTACAAGGGGTGGCTTCCGCCATCCCGTTTAAAATTACAGTCCCCGCCCCTGGCTCTTTTGACCCCCTTCATGCCCTATTTTTTTTTTTCTGTCAGTATTTATGTGCTAACATCCTATATAATTTCCCTTCTTTTAAGAAAAAAAAATCCCATTTTTAAAAATGCTTTTTGTCTGTCTCCCTCATTAGAGTGTAAACTTCCCCAGGGCAGAAATTTGGCTCCTGCTTGTTCCCTGACATAGCCCAGCACCAGCCCTGTGCCTGTAGCACAGTAGGGGCTCAAAATATGTTTCTTAAGTGAATTCCTTCTTTCATTGCTCTGTCGCAGGAGTTTTATCAGAAACAGAGAAAGCCCTCCCTTTGCCTCTTGGGTCTTAAGGTCTCTATCTGCCTGAAATCACGGGCACATGAAATACCCAATACATGATTATTTACCCAATGGCACTGGAGTCACATAGACACAGGTTCAAATCCAGGGACTACTGCTAATTGGCTGTGTGTTCGTGGGCAAGTGGTTAGCTTTCCTGGAGTTTGGTCTCCTAATTAGTGAGTGTGACACACACAAGCCCTCCCCTACTGAGCTGTGTAGAGGATCAGAGTTCTCTTTCCTTTCATTTACACTCCCCACCATCTTTTTCCTCCCACAGAGGGAACCTATAAACAGGAGTTAAGTCACGTCCCTCCTCTGCTCAGAACCCTGCACATCTCCCATTTCTCTTAAAGCAAAAATCAAAGTCCTCACTGCATCCCACAGGGCTCTGCAGGACCTGTCAATCCTGCTACCCCCCGGCTCCATCCCTCCAGTTTCTGGTCACAGTGGTCTTATCACCAGACCTGTCAATCCCACGCCAGCCCCAGGGCCTTTGCACATGTTATTCCTTCTGACTGGACCAATCTCCCTGAATATCTTCATGGCTCACTCCCTCATTTTCTTGAGGTATTTGCTCAAATGTCACCTTCTCAGGTGACACTGCCTCTAAAATCACTGCTTCCTTCCTACCCTACATTCCTCATCTGCCTTCCCTGGTGTCATTTGTTTCCAGAACATTCACCACATACTAACAGAAAACATGTTCTTATTTTCCTGAGGCTTGCCTGTCTCCCCCACTAGAATGTCAGTGCCTAGATGACAGAGTTCTTTGTTCCTTTCACTGCTGGACCCCATTGCTAACAAGGGTGCTGGGCACCCAGTACGTTCTCCATACATAGTAATTGAACAATGAAATGTAGAGAGAGCGCTTTGCACAGGGCTTCCTTCCCGCACCCCCAACATACTGATTATGAGCCTTAATGAAAGAGAGGTAATGACCTTGAGACCTGTGTACTGAAAAGCTCAAAGTTTGAGCATTTTGGCCTAAGGCTGGGTGGAGGTGAAAGGTTAACATGTCCAGCCCACTCCTGTAGATCAAAGGCTAAACTGCGTCAGCCTTTGTCTCTAGCGTCAGCCTCGAGACCTGGAAAGAATCTCTGCTGGCCATAGGCATGATAGCAATTTAGAGGGCACACACGTCATCGCACACCTGGCCATTCCTAGCCCCCTCCATCACTGTGCAAGGGTTTTCACAGAGGGCAGATGTCAAGGCTGGAATATTGGGTGCAGCCCTCAGGAGATGAAGAACATGGGTGTAGGCTTGATGGGGGAATCTGACCGATAGGGGGAGCTGTCTAAAGTGCCCCTCCACCACCTGCCAGAACATCTGCTCTGTGTTTTCAGCTCAGTTTCTGGGTAATGCCAAGCCCAGGAGGAGGAGTCTACCACTGAGTCACCCCTCCACCCCAACCCCAAGCTGGGCCTGATTTGCATAGCCATTTCCATTCTCTTTTACCGGTAGTCCCCTTCAGTTTAGCCACAATAGGAATTTAGAGGAATAAAGAAAAAGCACTGCAGTCAGGTCTTGGCAGAGATTCAAACCCTCCTCAGGCCTTGAAACCCCAGGCAGAGCTCGGGCTCGCTGGGCCTCAGTTTCCTCCTCTGTCAAATGGGGTATACTTGCCCCTGCTTCACAGGGTTTGTGCCCAGCTTGAGCCTATGTGCCCTCAGAATCACCCATTTCCGACCCTGCCCCCGCCCCATGGCTAGGGGCTGAGCCCCACACACAACATCTCCCTTGTCCACTGGCTTCTGCCCGGGTTAGTGGCAGGCACCAAGGGGTAGACCGGAAAGCAGGAGGCTGGGAGAAGCCAGAGTATCTCTCCCCAACTGCTCCTGGCAGCATCTTCCACCAGACAATTTCTAAGTAGTGTCAACCTATTTACACTTTGGTTTTTTTACTTGTGTAACCCACCCCTGTATTAAATCCCCTCTGTTTGAGGTACTTCTATTTTCCTGACTTAAGGCAGCTGGGAGGAATTTTGCTTGTTTTTTGTTTTAAGATACAGTTGAGATATAATAAAGTCTTCCCTTTTTAGTGTATGGTTCTGCAAGTTTCCACAAACATATGTAGTTACGTAACCACCAGCACAATCAAGATATGTTTGATCTTTTCCAGAACGTCATAGAAATGGAATAATACAGCATGTAGCCTTTTGTGTGTGGCTTCTTTCCCTCCTTATAATGCAATTGAGATTCATCCATGTTGTTATTTATAACTAGTTCCTTCCTTTCCGAACTAGTGTTTCCAAATATATTCCTGAGTGATCTTCTGTGTAAGGCTGGACTGCAGTTTGTCTACTCATTCCCTAGTTGAGGCAGCTGCAGTGAGCTTTTCATGGGCTGGTATTTGCTAAATATTTAGGACAATAACTGGCACAGTATATATGTATCAGCTGTTACTATTATGCTGGGTTGGGGGGTCTTGCAGAGAAGCAGGCCTCTGGTGTTCCCCTCTCCCCTAAATGTGCATGCCTCTCTGGTCCGGAAGAGAGAGCCCACCCTTTCCAGGCTGGAAGGGCCAAGACTGCATCTGGTGCAGACGTGGCAGGAACTGGCCTCTACTGGGAGCCTTCCCAGCCCATCCCTGAAGCTGAAAGTGGGCCCCAAGCCCATGGATGAAGGAGGCGAGGCGAGGCGAGGCAGCTGTAACTCCACCGCCTGCCAAGATCAGCATCTGGAAAGCTTCTCTGCAGCTGGGGCCCCTTCCCCCAGTGCCGGGGTGATGATGAGAAAGTTGGGACCTGTCTCAGACATTTCTTTTTACACAGTTTCTCCTGCCAAAAGCTGAGAGCTGGGGAGTGGGTGGACAGTGGAGGCTCAGAGAGGCTTGAGGCCAGGCCAGGCCTCACTGATTTGGGGGAGCTCACAAAAACCAGAGATCAGAGGGTTCCCCTCACCTGGATTACAGAGAAGAACATCCTGTATTACCAATGACCCGTGTGGTCCTGACTAGTACCTATGACCCTTCTACCCTGACCCTCTGGGGCAGGGAAAGGGGTCACTGCATCAGGACTAGGGTGAGGACTGAGGATGAAAACACTCAAATCCTCCCACTAATGTGTACCTCAGTTTCTTCATCTTTAGTGGTTTTTTTTTTAAAAAAGTATTGATTTACTTTGAGAAAGAGGGGAAGGGAGGGAGAAAGAGAGGGAGAGACACATCAATGTGTGGTTGCCTCTCCCATGCCCCCAACCAGGGACTTGGCCTGCCACCCAGGCATGTGCCCTGACTGGGAATTGAACTGGTGACCTTTTGGTTCTCAGGCTGGTGCTCAATCCACTGAGCTACACCAGCCAAGGCTCAGTTTCTTCATCTTTAAATTGGGGTGATGAGGAAAAGGGAAAACTGTGGAGACAATAAAAAAAAAATCATGTCAGTCATGACCTTGGGCTTGTGGGGGATGGAGGGATGAACAGGAAGAGCACAGAGGATTTGAGGGGAGTGACACTATTCTGTGTAGATACATGTCACTATGCCTCTGCCCAAGAGCCCACAGAAGATACAACACCAAGAGCAAACCACAGTGTAAACTCCAGACTTGGGGTGATAATGACGTGTCAGTGTCGGAGCATCAGTGATAACAAAAGCACCTCTGTGGCACCATGTTGATAGTGGGGCAGGCTCTGAAGCCCTGGGGGCAGGGGGCACCTGGGGAATCACTGTACTTTCCCCTCGATTTTGCTGTGAACCTGAAACTGTTCTAAAAATAAAGCCTATTTAAAACCATGGGGGGATGATGATATTCCCCACCTCCTAGGGCTGTGAGGGTTCACAGGGCCACACCCAGCATAGTCCGTGTCCAGTGAGCATTGGCCATTCTTGTCAGTGGCCCTGTAATTAGTGGAGCCTGGTCTGAGCCTCTTCGCTTCTGTTTTCCTTTCCTAGTAGCTCCTCAAGAGAAGGGCCGTTTCCTTCCCATTCCACTTTTCTCTCCCAGGAACCTCCCTAGAGCAGGGCCCAGCTTTCCGCTTGACCCCCACGCCCAGCCCAGACTATCGGGAAAGCTAGGCCTGCAGTGTTTTCCAGTGCTCCAGTCTGTTCCCCTCAGCTGACCCAGCAGGAGACCTCGTGTTGCCCCAGAAGTGGGAGGTGGCGGGGAGGAGGGGAGACAGAAGTTGCTTGTGGGTGTATCATCTTTGTCTAGGAGCCATGGCCTCCCTAACAGACGCCAGATATGCAGTGGCCTTGACATTACCCCCACCCCCAGGTCCCTGGGGGGATAGCAAACTGCTGAGCCAGCTCAGGCAAGTTAGGGGGGGCACTTCCTCCCCAGCTTCAGGTCCCACAGACGGCTGAGATTTCCGCTCTGATAAGAACGGGACCCAGTTTTCTCTGTGGCTTGTCCCCTGTGTGTTGAACACCTGGTTTGGAGACGTTGCCCAGGCGACACACTCCACTTGGCAGAGGAGTCAGTGAGATTTTGCTAAGGTTCCAGTGGACCCCATGATCTCACACAGAACTGAGTGGACACTGAAATCTGGCTCAGGAAAAGAAGCAAAGTCACTGACTTTCTTATCTCTGCATCAAAGCCCCCCTGCTCTGTGTGCGAACTATCTGGTTTCTTTGTCTCCTTCATCAGACACTCAGATTTGGATGGCCAAGCCCAATGAGCATCACCAAAGCCAGCACAGACCATTACATGCAGTTGCATTATATGAACATACATTCTGCATGCATATGTGTAGCATTAATACATTGATTCTTAATATGCACTTCTTTTTTTAGATTTATTTTTTAAAAGATTTTATTTATTTTACTTTTAGACAGAGGGGAAGGGAGGGAGAAAGAGAGGGAGACAAACATCAGTGTGTTTGCCACTCACGCGCCCCAGCACTGGAGACTCAGCCCACAACCCAGGCATGTGCCCTGACTGGCGGCAATTGAACCGGTGACCCTTTGCTTTGCCGTCTGGCGCTCCAGCCAGGGCCTAATATGCATTTCTTAATAATGCAAACATGTTTATTCTTAACATAAATTTGTTAATATTGATATGTTGAATAATAATATTGATATCTTTATTAACCATGCTATTTGTTTATATTATTGATTATTATTACAGGAATGATTTTTTAATAAATTTATTTTTTAAAGATTTTACCTATTTATTTTTAGAGAGAGGGGAAGGGAAGAAGAGGGGAGAGAAACATCAGTGTATGGTTGCTTCTCGAGTGCCCCAAACTGGGGACCTGGCCCGCAATCCAGGCATGTGCCCTGAGTGGGAATTGAACCCAGAACCCTTTGGTTCACAGGCCCACACTCAATCCGCTGAGCTACACCAGCCAGGGCACAGGAATGATTTTACAACTGGAAGTCTGGTAATTTGTTACCTTTTATTTGATTTTTCAGGTCTTTGTAAATTTTTTGAATTGGTAATATGAGCTAAAAATTTCAAACAGTACCCCAGTGCACAGTATAAAAAGTCTGGCACCTTCTCACCTGTTCCCTTGCCCCCCCAGTTCCCTTCCCTGAGGTTAACCACTGTGACGTGTGTCGTTTTTGGTTTTCATTTTTTCAAGGGACAGCTTGAACACAGTCCCCCACTACCACAAAGTCTGCAGCTGAGTTTCCCACATTTGGGGAAATCCCAGGGATCAGCACATCTGGACGACAATGGGTGAGCCTCACCCTGGGAAAGCCACCTTTGCGATCGTGGCTTCTTCCTTGCCAGGTGAGTATGTGTGATGGGTGTCTTGTGCCTTCTTCCAGAGATGGCCTGTGGGCAAATACACAGGCAAATGTGTGTGTATTTATACAGCCCTTATAAATACACACAGAAGTTCAAGCGAACAAACTGGCCTACATTATGCTTTTTTCAACATGACATATTGAAGACAGTTTCACATCAGTACAAATGAGGCTGCTCCAGCACTGGCTGTGTGGCTCAGTTGGTTGGAATGTTGTTCTGTGCGCCAAAAGGTCATGGGTTCCATACCCAGACAGGGCACATACCTAGACTGTGGGTTTGATTCCTGGTCAGGGCATGTACTGGAGGTAACCAATCAACGTTTCTTTTTCACATCGATGTTTCTCTCTCTCTCTAAAATCAATAAACATATCCTTGAGTGAGGATTTAAAAAAGCAAGACTACCCATTTTAATTTTGTAATATACATTAACGGGTCCATTTTAATTTCCTTTATCATTTTGCTTTTCAGCACTCTTTATGAGGCAGAGTATGCATTCAGAAGAGTACACATACCTCTTTTTTTAAAAAAAGATTTTTATTTATGTATTTTTTAGAGGGGGAATGGAGGGAGAAAGAGAGGGAAACAGCAATGTGTGGTTGCCTCTCATGCACCCGCTACTGGGGAGCTGGCCCGAAACCCAGGCGTGTGCCCTGACTGGGAATCCAATCGGGGACCTTTTGGTTCTCAGGCCAGCAATCAATCCACTGAGCCACACCAGCCAGGTACACCTACCTCTTTCTTATTGGTTGCACTGTCTGAGTATCAGGAAGCTTTAATTTTTAAAATTTCAGCTTTATTGATATCATTGACATATAAAACTCTAAGATATTTAAAGCACATATCATAGTGATTTGATACATGAATACATTCTGAAAAATTCCCCCATTGAGTTAATTGACACACCCATCACTTCACATATTTATCTGTGTTTTTGTGTATGGGGTGTGTGTGTGTGTGAACATTTAAGTTCTAATCCCAGCAAATTTCAATTATATCATACAGTATTAGCAACTATAGTCACCATGTTTCACATCAGATTCTCAAACCTTATTTATCTAATTGCTGAAAGTTTGTATCCTTTTACCAACCTCTCCCTATTTCCTCCACTCCAGGCCCTGCCAACCACTTTCCTACTCTCTGTTTCTGTGAGTTTAACTTTATTTTTTAGATTCCATATATAAGTGATACCATGCATTATTTGTCTTTCTCTGTGGTTTATTTTCACTTAGCATAATGCCCTCAAGGTCCACCCATGTTGCAAATGACAGGATTTCCTCCTTTTTAAAAGCTGTATAATATTCCATTATATACAGGGTCGAGCACAAATAACACCCCTGTTTTATTACAAAATCATAAGCATGTAGTTCTGTAACACAATATCACACTCAAACACACCATATGACATTTTAGGTGAAATGTTCAAATTAAAGCTATAAATGATTACACCCATATTATTACCCTACTAACCACACTCAAACAGGCATTACTTCTTCCAGGCCCTGCATATTTTACATACGTGGAATTATAAGTGGAAAATTATGTATATGGACATATATATCTATATACATATTTCACACTTTCTTTATCCATTCACCCAATGGGGGACACAGGTTGTTTCCGTGTCTTGGCTATTGTGAATAATGCTGCAATAAACGTGGGAATGTAGGTATCTTTTCATCATTTTGCTTTTTTGAAGTATAATACACATGCAGAAGAGTGCGCCTATCCTTCCCCTTCCTTTTATTGCACTGTCTGGGCATCAAGTAGGCTTAATTTTTTAAATTTAATTTATTGTTGGAATGATTACAGATGTTACAATAAACCCTGGCTGGTGTGGTTCCGTGGACTGAGCACTGGCCCATGAACCAAAAGGTCACCGGTTTGATTCCCAGTCAGGGCACATGCCTGGGTCCTAGGCCAGGTCCCCAGCTGAGGACAGGCCAGAGACAACTGATCCATGTATCTCTCACACATCCATGTTTCTCTCCCTCTCTTTCTCCATCTCTCACCCTCTTTCTAAAAAATGAATAAATAAAATCTTAAAAACAAGGTGTTACAATAATATGCACATGTTACAATAGTCAAAAGGATTTGTACAGTGAAAGCAGCCTCTGTCCCATGCCCTGTCTCCATCTTTAAGTTCCTCTTCCAGGAAATTTCCCAATTTCTTCTTCTTGCAATATTCTGGATATTCTGTGCACACCTAGTAGAACATCAGCTCCACAGGGGACAGGGAGTTTTGCCTGTTTCGTTCCTTGATTTGTCTCTATCCTTTAGAGTAGTGTCCAGTACATTCCAGATGTTCAGTGTATTTGGTGAATGAACATATAAACAGATTATACATGCATTTTCACAAACAGTACTCTCCTAAAAGGCTGACTGAGGGAAAGAGGAGTAAATAAGAGACAGACAGATAGCCTGGCAGGGTGTTCAGTTGGTTAGAGCATTGTCCCAGCACACCAAAGTTTCGGGTTCCATCTCTGGTCAAGGCACATACAAGAATCAACCAACGAGCCCTGGCCAGGTAGCATAGTTGGTTAGAGCATGGGTCCAGATATGCCAATATAGTGGGTTTGATTCTGGTCAGGGCACATACAAGAATCAAACAATGAATTTATAAATAAACGGAACAAATCAATGTTTCTGTCTCTCTCTCAACAAGAAAAAGAAAAGAACCAGATAAGGTATTGGCCCCAATTTGCCAGGCAGGGCCCAACCTGGGCTTGCTGGTCAACTGGCAGCAAGGGCAGGACCACCATGGACAAAGGCAGGGTAGGCTGTTGGTTGCATCCCTCTTCTACGGGAGAGAAGGCATTGCCTGAATTATGAGATCCTATCACCGCTGAAAACAGTTCTGTATTTGAGACAGGGCGTGGCACTTGATAGGAACTTGATGCTTTTTTAAATGAATGCACAATAGGCACTTAATGCCTATTTACTGCGTTGACACATAGTAGGTGCTGCATGGCTCCTTGTTGAATAAATAAAGGGGATCCCATGCTGTCCTCCAATTCCAAGGTCTCAGAGATGGGCCAAGAGTACACCTGTACTTGGAGACAGTTGTTTCAGGTTCAGGCCACCTGGCCAGGAGCAACGTAAAGTCACGGGGCTGAGTGACGTCACGCTCCAGCAGGTTCTCACGGGAGGGGGCTGGGAGGAACAAGGCGGGAGTGGGCCGGGGGGTGGGGGAGCGGCGCGGACAAAGGGACCCGCTCACCACCCCCAACGGCCCAAGCGCGCTTTGGGCTCGCAGCTCACATCTGGAATTCATTGCAGCTACCGCCGGAAAGGGGAGGGGAGGAGGGCGGGGCGAGTGGGGGCCCGAGGCGGTGCCTCTCCCCGCCCCCTGCTTCATCCAGGTCCCCAGCCCCGGGACGCAGCCGAGCCCGGCGGGCAGCCTCAGCCCCAGCCGCGGCCGTCCCGGGGACGAAGACGCCAAAGCCCCTCCGGCCAGGGCAGGGACCCGGGCCCGCCTAACCAGGTGAGCTTGCTTGGCGAGGGGGAGGCAAAAAGGCGGCCCGGTCCTCTTGGGTCGCGGGATCCCAGCCAAGGGGCCCGGCCGGGGATCAGGGGCTCACCGCGGCGCGCACGCGCCGCCGTGCTCCTGCTGCGCCGAGGGAGTGGTCGTCGTGGGCCCTCCCCACTAGTCCGGGCGGTCCGCACGGCCTCGACCGCGAACCCCCAGACTGCACTCCCTGCCTTACCCAGCGGCAGGAAGTTAGTGGCGAAAAGGCGGAATCCGAGCTCTTTGACCGGAGACTGGAAGTCAGGACAGCTTGCCCGGGGAGTTTGGGGAGTGTGTAGGAGGCGGGTAGGGCGCCCCTCTTGGCTGACTCCGGCGGGGCAAAAGGTGCTGTACGCCGCAGATCCTCCAAGCCCAAGGGGCGGGTCTCCCGAGGAAGACACTCGCTCACCATCTACACATCTGGCTCTCTGCCTCAGTTTCTTCGAGTAGTCTTCAGTTCCTCCGAGGGGACGTGGCTTTGTTCTGGACGGAAAGGGAACGTGACTGTGTGACTCTGGCGCCTCATCTTTCCCCTGGGGCCCGGGTATGGGACATGAGTGCAGGCGCGCGTGGCACCGGCCCCGCTCGGGCCCGGGCCCAGAAGTGCTTCAGGACCTCGCCCCCTCCTCCGGCACCAGTTGACTCACTCGGGGATTTCCACCCTCTCCCCCAACTCTGTTCTAGTCAGACGCTCCAGGCGCCACGCGCTGAGCCCACGCTCTCCCTCGTGGCGCGACGCGGGTGCAGCATTGGCAGTGCGGCTGAGCCTAGGATCTCCCCCACCACACTCCCCAAGTCCTCTGCGAATATAGATGCGGGGCCCCTGGCGAGACGGAGAGGAGTCCCCTAACCCTAATTGTAGATGTGGAGGTCCCGCGCGTGTGGCGACCGTGAGAGAGAGAAGGTGTGGCCCCAGGGGCCTGGAGTGTGGATACCGTGCATTCCACGGCCAGATAAGGAGGCAGAGACTGTGGCTCGAGGACGGGGGCGGGTCCTGTCGTTGTCTCCGAGGCTTCGCCTGCCCTCCCGGTAAGGAGGACCGCCTGCAATCAGGGGCGTCTCCAACCTCCTTTGCTGTTGTTTGGGGCTGGGCTGAATTTAGGAGCCTCCACCCTCCAGGGCCCACTGGCGCCTTATTCGTTTTTCGTTGCGTTTTTTGTTCCTTTCATTCATCTATACATCCATACATCCATTCACCCATCCCACATGTTTTCTGAGTACCTTCTGTATGCTCACTATCATTGCAAAGGGGCAAACGGACATGGTCGCTGACACTTGCATTCTGCTGTGGAAGCCAGACAGAAAACTTGAAATTATTATACAGTGTTACTTTTCCAAATTGCCAAGTGCTGTGAAGTAACAAAGAAGGGTGCTGTGACAGAAAGCGCCCGGTGAAGGTAGTTTTAATAGGCTGGTGGTCAGAGCAAGTGACCTTAAAACCGAAACTTGAAAGATGAGACAGTCGTTCAAGGTTTTGGGGGGAAGAGCGTGTCAGGTGGAGGACTAGCAGGAGCAAAGGCTCTGAGGAGTGGTTGGCTGGTAGGAGGTCAGCGTGTCTGGAGTGGAATGACCCTGGGAGAGAGTGGAAAGAGGCTAACTGGGCAGGGGCCAGGCCATTTGGGGCAGTTGGGAGCCATGGAAGAATTTGGAGCTGAGTGATACATAGGCGCTCTAAATTAAATGGCTCCCCCTGGCTGCTGTATGGAGAATGGCGGTATTGGGGGTTGGGGGCCTTGACCACGGAAGAGAAACCATAAGAAAGGGTGGGGTACTGTCCTAGGGCAAGAGGCATGGGATCAATAAGTAACCAGGGTGCACTTAACCACAGGGCCTGCCTCTATGGAACTTGAGGGAGGGGCTCCTGGAAGCCTCTGAGCTTCCTCCCACCTTCCTCCCTTCTAATCTCACCCTGAACAATCTTGATCTGTTTCTCTTCCCTCCAAACCCTGTCGCTTGTCCCTCTCGCTCTGGTTTCAGGCCTGGCCATTCCCTGGTTTTGAGCCCAGTGACCGATTACTGAGCCTCTGGGAGGGAGTCAGGGCTGCCTTGCTAAAGGCGAGCTGGAGACAGGCCCTGTGTGCAGCCAAGCCTGGGAACCTGACACAGGGAAGAGAAGCAGGCAAGGCATGCATCTGCCAGACCCAACCCCAGCTGGCTTCCTCTTTCTGGAAAGCACCAACCTTCCATAAGCTCCTGCTTTATTTAGCAAAATCCTAGTTGGGAAGATGAGATAGTATGGGCCTCAGTTTCCCCTTTTCTAACTAGGAGAACCATCCCTCCTGAGGATGCCTGGACAGCCTCCAAGTGAGGGTGCGGTGCCCCAGTCTTCCCCCTTAGGGAAGAAGACAGACTTTTTGGTCTGTTCCTGGGGTTCAAGGCTGAACCCATTTCTTATTTCTTCAGGAAGTGGCCATACATCGTTCTCTTGGCCACCAGACTGGAGAGGGTGTTAGCTCCACTCCATGGAAGGAGGGGGTGGCCATGGGACATGCCCTGGGCTTCTGGCCTCACCAGCAAGGGTGCTTCCCAGGCCTTGTGACAGGGCCTTGATTCTCAATTTTAAACTCCAGGAAGGGCCTAGTAGGCCAGGGCAGCTTGGGGGCGTCTGGTCGGGGTGACCCGGCGGTCAGACCGCAGTTCAAACTCTCCCCAGGGACATTCACACAGCTTTAACTCTCCTCAGAAAGAAGTGAGCTCCAGTCTCCCGGAAAGGACCAGATCGGTAGTGCTAGCTGTAGAGCGCTCCAGACCTGGCCAGTCCGATGCTGAGGATGGAAAGCTCAGGCCAATAATTGAATAGCTCAATGCCCTGGGATTGAAAATAAGCCAGTCAGGGTGCGGGCTGTTTCTGGCCCAACAGTAGGTCTGGTAGAGCCAAGCCGGCTCCTGTCTGGCTGCAGAGGGCATCAGGGCGCCCGAGGCCCTGTCCTGCACAGGAACAAGGGGCCTCTCTGTGTGGAGATCTGGGCAGGGCGGCATTCCCCGGGGAAGCACACAAGCCTTTCACTGTTCCCTAACTAGGACGGATGTCCCTTTGCCCAAGGGGAGCAGCTGCCTCTCTATTAGGCCATGGTCCAGGGCACTCCTCTGACGGTCCAGACAGAGTTGGCCGAGCGACCCCAGAAGTCCCCCATCACTCCAGGGCTCACTAGGAACCGGCCTAACCAGCCTTTCCTGGATCTGGGCTCCTGATTCACATGTGGTTCTTGCCAGGCCTTGCCAAACGCATTTCCAGGGACCTGGGGAGGGCTTTTCCTGTGCTCCATCCCCCACCCTCATTTAGCTAACAGGCTCCCCTCATGAAAGGCAGACACTGCTGCAGCTCCTCTGAGACAGCCCCCGCCCAAGCTGGAGGAAGGCCATGATTTTGGCCTCGCCTTGCATCATCCTCTCTGCCCCTCTTCCTGGCTTTCATGGAAACAAATACTGCTGCCCCCCTCCTGGCAGGGCTGTACGCCCCCTCACCTCTCACAGGACTTCAGCTGCCTCATCTTCCCAGCCAAGACCTCCCAGACTGGTCTCCCGTGGCTCCCCTATCCCATCACCTCCTTCCAGCCTTCCCCACAGCGGATGTGACTGGGGAGCAAGGACTCCACCCTGTTTGTTCTAGGGGCCTCACATCTGGATTTCATCCTGGCAGGGGTGTGGGGGGTGGGTTGCTAGCGCCCTGCCTACCCCTCTGGATCCTCTGTCTAAGGGCAGGGCTAGATGTTGCTGATGAGAACAGGCTGTTGGGAATCTTGCCTGGCTGGCTTAGTCAACATCCTCTCCCAAAAGACTGGGTGGAGGGCACCTAGTCCCAAGCAGTGTGTGGCAGGGAAAGGGGAGCTAATAATCTTTACTGAGTGCTTGCTATGTGCTATGGGTACCTCAGGCATCAATCAACAGGATTTTCTTATCACCCCTATGAAGTGGGCTTTCTTCTCCCCATTACACAGATGAGGACACTGAGTCATTGATTGACTTGGTCAAGATCCCACAGCATGTCAGAGGTGGAGTGGGGTTGAACCCAGGATTGCCTTCAAGGCCTATGTCCTTTAAGATGATGTGACCTCTGAGCTGCTGGAACCTCAAGGCTGTCCTGGTGTCTCCCCGAGACTTTATCTGGGGAGCACCCATGGCCTCAAGGCTTACACCCAGCCTAAAATCTAGGGCAGTGGGTGGTAATGTAGTGCTAGCAGCATCAAGCATCTCTCCGACCCAGGCTGGCAGGTGGCATGAAGCCCAAGGCAAGCCCTCTAGTTCCTGCCTACAGCTTGCTCTCTGGGTAGGTGGACAAGGCTTCTGAGTGCTTTGTGTCCTTCATACCATTCATTTGGGGGAGCTTCTATAGCCTAGACGTTATAGAGGCTTTGGAGCAGGTCTCTTTGGATGTGTCACTTACTAACTTTGAGACGTTGGGAAAGTTAGTCAATTGATGTCTCCAGGTTTCCCATCTGTAAAGCAAGGAATCGTGAAAATTTTGACTTCATGTGGCCATTCAGTGAGGAGTGATGGGCTGGGACTCGACCCAAAGTCAGAGCCCAGGCAACAGCCACAGCACTGACCTGTCTGTCTGTCTGTCTCTTATCTCTGCAGCTCTGACAGCTCCATGGCCCCGGCTGGCCACTGAGCCCCACCATGGGCAACCTGTACTCGGAGTACCTAAGCATCACCAAGGTCCAGGAGCACTACAATTATACCAAGGAGACACTAGTCATACAGGAGACACTCTCCCGGCAGGTGGCCTCAGCTCTCATCATCATCCTGTGCTGTGCCATCGTGGTGGAGAATCTGCTGGTGCTTGTCGCAGTCGCCCGGAACAGCAAGTTCCACTCAGCCATGTACCTGTTCCTGGGCAACCTGGCCGCCTCGGACCTGCTGGCAGGTGTGGCCTTTATAGCCAATACCTTGCTCTCGGGCTCTGTCACGTTGCATCTGACACCTGTACAGTGGTTTGCCCGTGAGGGCTCAGCTTTCATCACACTGTCCGCCTCTGTCTTCAGCCTCCTGGCCATCGCCATTGAGCGGCATGTGGCCATTGCCAAGGTCAAGCTCTACGGCAGCGACAAGAGCTGCCGCATGCTGCTGCTCATTGGGGCCTCGTGGCTCATCTCACTGGTTCTGGGTGGCCTGCCCATCCTTGGCTGGAACTGCCTGGGCCACCTAGAGACCTGCTCCACCGTTCTGCCGCTCTACGCCAAGCACTACGTGCTCTGTGTGGTAACCATCTTCTCTGTCATCTTATTGGCCATCGTGGCTCTGTATGTCCGCATCTACTGCGTGGTCCGCTCCAGTCATGCCGATGTGGCCGGCCCACAGACACTGGCCCTGCTCAAGACGGTCACCATCGTACTAGGTGTCTTCATTGTTTGCTGGCTGCCTGCTTTTAGCATCCTCCTCCTAGACTATGCCTGTCCTGTGCACTCCTGCCCCATCCTCTACAAGGCCCATTACTTTTTTGCTTTTGCAACCCTCAACTCGCTGCTCAACCCTGTCATCTACACGTGGCGCAGCCGGGACCTGCGGTGGGAGGTACTACGGCCACTGCAGTGCTGCCGGAGGGCGGCAGGGGTGCAAGGACGGCGGGTTGGGGCCCCAGGCCACCGGCTCCTGCCCCTACGCAGCTATAGTTCACTGGAGAGGGGCACCCACATGCCCACGTCGCCCACAGTTCTGGAGGGCAACACGGTGGTTTGAGGGACAAATGGGCTGACAACCAGGCCATGGCAGAGGGCGCCGTGGAGAGGTGCCGGGTGACTTCAGACAGAGATGTGGGACTGCCAAGCAAGACGGCCACCTCAGCAGACCTGGGTTGATACTGAAAATCTTTCATACCTGGGATGGTTAGTTGAGGCATTGACCAGTTGGAAGGCAGAGCTGCAGGAGGGTCCTGGAGGCCAGAGCAGTGACTGGCATAACCCCTTCAGAACTGGACTGTGTCGAGGTCTGGGAGACCTGGAAAGGACCCGGGTGACAGCAGGCAGGCACTCAAGCAGAGCTCAGGGCAGGAGCAATTTACACCATGGTACAAAGGATTTTATTGCATGACTGACCCTCCACCCTGTGCCAGACTCTTCTCTGAATTCACCCCCCTTGTCATCTTCTCCTGGCAACTTCAGGCCACTTTCCTGGAACCGCTGTCCCGAGGGGCTGGAGGCCTCCTCCCTGACCATCAGGGCAGCCCCAGCTAACAGCTCCCTGGGCACAAATCCACAGCTTCCCCAAATTTCACCAGCTGACACTTTGGCCACTTCTTCCCTTTCCTCTTACTCCACGAGATGCCAGGAAACCATGGGCTGGAGGGGGAGGGAGCTGAACCCCATTTTCAGACCTCATGGGCCAGTTGCACTGTCTGGGGGCACAGAGAAATCACCAAGGGCTAGAAAAACCTGTCTGGGGCCGGGGTGGTGGGGTACTGAGGAGGCCTCTGGGTCTCTCAAGGGCATAGAGGAGAACTTGAGAATGTCTGGCAGAGCTCTTAGCTGAGGACCCTTCCACCCCCCAAAAACAACCACCCACAGTCTACTTCCTCCTCCAGCTCCAGCTGAGGTGCCAGATCTCCTAAGGCAGGGCAGCCTTGAGCCCGCTGTGCCTCCCTTCAAGGTATATTGGATGGAGCGGGGAGTGGAGGTGCTGAGGACATTTGTGGGGGCTCTCCCCTAACCTGCCCCATAAGGACTTTGCGAAATCCTGTGGATAGATAGAAGAATCACTGCGGTACAAATGTATATTTATGTGTGTCTGTCAGTGTCTGTGTGTGTGTCTGTGTTGGTGTATGTGGTGCCTGTGACCCTCTGTCCCCACCATGTTTCCCCAGAATGGATGCTGTTCTGTCTCCTTACGTCTGTGTTGAAGCTGCCAAAGAGGGGTCTGGCCCCAGACAGACCCCTTCGTAATCGCTGGCTCATTTCCCCACTTGAGAACTGGGCTGCCGCTCACCTTGGGGAAGGAAACATTACGCCTCAAAATGATTTTTTGTGAATGCAAAGGCTGGGAGGGTCTTCGGTGGGGGCAAGGAGCCGGTTGGGGGCTTGTCTCCCCTCATTCAGCTCCCCAGATGCCCCTCCAATGTCTGAGACAAGACCCAGGCCAATAAACGGTTCAATTTCTCTTTCTGTTGCCTGTGTCTTTTCAGGTTTAAGGTGGTAGCCTTTCCCCCATTAGCGCCCTGTGGCTGGGGGTGAAAGGGATGGAGGGTAGCTGCTGCCCAGGCAGCTCACCACCTTTTGTCAGCCTTTCCATTCTGGGCTCCCACCCTAGCCCTGCCCAGACCAGGGCTGCAGTGGCTTCTGAGGAAATGGGACCAACGCTGGCATTTCCCCAGGGCAGTTGTCTGGGTCCTCCTTGCTTTCCTTCAAAGAAAGATTTGGTGGGTGGTGGGGCCCCCTTCCCCATCCCAAATACATGCTCCTCCCTGGGAGCTGGAGAGATAATCTTGGGGACCCCAGGTCCAGATGGCCCTTCAGAGTTCTGTATTCCTCAGAGCAATCACTGACTAAGCACTTTCTAGGCACAAAGAAAGGAAACGGGAGTTACTTTGAACTCCTTTTATGGAGATGTGGGTTCAGAGAAGTTAAGTGAGCTGCTCAGGGTCACACAGAAGTTGGGGTAGCACCTGTCTAGATCTGAACTCAAATGGGCTGATGTGAGATCCTGCCAACTCTACCAGTGGGCCAGAGAAAGTATCCTCAACACCCTCTTTGCCATGGAAATGTGGTCTGCCAGTCCCAGCCAACCCCACCCAGGACAGGGAGAAGCCACGATGGAACGCAGTGAGGCACAGGGTCCGGTGGCTCCTTTGAAGATCTGAGCTTTGATTGGGAGTACAGAGCTCCAAGCTGAAACCTCACCCAGCAACACCAGCACAAATACTAAGGCAGCCAGTGAGAGGGGAGTGAGGTAGACAGAAGTTGGAGGCTGAAAGGCCTGCACCCCCATCGGAATTCCCCTTCCTCCAGCAGTGCAGAGACAACTGGAAACCTGAGCTCTTGCTGAGATTGGGAGGGAGAGGCCTGGGCCAGGCAAGAATCAATAAATTTCTCCCAAATACCCATGTGCTTCTTCCCTCTCCTCCAGGCTTTTGCTAAAATGCCACCTCCTTGTAGAAGCCTGCCCTGATCACCCTCTTCCCTCTCTGTCTAGCTCTTTGCCTGTTTATCACCTGGCAGTGTATTATATAACAGTTTATCTGTCTTCCCCCTTTAAAACAAGAAAAACTTGAAGATAGGATTGCATCCTTGTTATTCACCACTGTATCTAGCATGTTAAACAGCACTTGGCATATTCTCACCACAGGACCTTTGCACCTGCTGTTTCCTCTGCCTGGAATGATCTTCCCCCAGACATCCTTGTGACTCTTCCCTCCTCCTTCAGATCTATATTTAAATATCACAACCCAGGTGAGGCCTCTGGCTTTGCCATGCACGAGTTTCTTTTCCTATCTGCTTGTCTTGCTACTCTTTAACATGGAACACATTTTGCTTTACCCTGATTATTTTCTATCTTCCCCTTTAGAATGCTAGTCCCATGACCGTAGGGGTTGGTGTCTGTCTTCACTGCTTGGTCCCAGAACGGTGACCAGCACATAGTAGGTACTCAATAAGTGTTTGTGAAATGAATGAAAGTAAAAGCAAATGATGGTCATTTCAGTAAGTGTTCAGTGCTGTGAAGAAAAAATAGTGGAAGCAACAGTTTTGGGGTACTTAGGCACTAGCTTAAGCACTCTTCTTTTTTTTTTTTTAATTTTTATTGTTATTCAATTACAGTTGTATGCCTTTTCTCCCCATCCCTCCACCCCACCCCGCATCAGCACTCTTAACAGGTGAGGAAACTGAGTTACAGAGAGGTCAAGTGAACTGCCCAAGGTCACGCAGCATGTGAGCGGAAGTGTCAGGATTTGAACCCAGGCAGTCTTGATTGACGATCGCAATGACGTCTGATCCTCTTCAATATCCTGAAGATCTACTTTACTGATATCTCCAATATTGGGGCCTAGAATGGAAGGGACCAACTTAAAGGGATGCAAGATGATTTTCACTTCCTCTTCCCCTAATGAAGCTGTGGGGTATTAGAAAGCACCAGAAGCATCTGGAAGAACCTATTAAAATGTAGATTCTGCCCTCGCTGGTGTGGCTCAGTAGATTGAGTACAAGCCTGTGAACCAAAGGGTTGCCAGTTCAATTCCCAGTCAGGGCACATGCCTGGGTTGCAGGCCAGCTCCCCAGAAGCAGGTGCATGAGAGGCAACCACATATTGATGTTTTCCTCTCTTTTTCCCTCCTCCTCTCTAAAAGTAAATAAAAACTTTGTTTTAAAGAAAAAATGCAGATTCCTAGGCTCTGCCATGAGAAATTCTGATTGAGTGGGTCTGAAGTGACCCCAGCAATGCATGTTTCTCACCAAACACTTCCAGGCATCGTCTTGGGGCCATAGTCTAAAAAAAGTTCTAGACTCCGTAATCTCAGCAGAACTTCCTGCATTGATGGAACTATGCCATATCTGCCCTGCACACTTGTGGGCAGTTTAGCACTTGAAATATGACTAGCGTGATGCAGGAACCACACTGTACTTTGCCATGTACGATGCACTCCCCTGTATAATGTGCACCTACATTTTTGTGCACTTTATACATGGGATTATTATCCTCATGGCATGTAATTGTTATACCCATGTATAATGCACATCCTTATTTTTCCCTCAGAAATTTGGGCAAAAAAGTGCGCATTATACATGGCTAGATATGGTAAATTTTAACTTTAATTCAAATGCAAATAGCCACATGTGGCCATTAACAATTTTACACTGTGAATTTCTGGTTTCTGTAGCCTCTGGGCGGCTGAACTCTCTTGGCATATGCCGCCAATTCAACAAAAATTCGTGTCTCACCATCATCATTATGATGATGAGTGACATGGCAGCTTCCTTATTTCACTTCATGATTTCTGGAATATTTCTTTTAATAATGATATCGAGATTAGTCTCAGCTGCAAATGACAGAGGACACAAAATATTAGTAACTTAAGAAAGAGAAATGCATGCCTGACCCTTGGCTGAAGACTTCATCCATGCACATCAAACAAATGGACTCTGAGGCTTGGGAATTAAAAAAAAGAGAGAGAAATGGATTTCTCATATAAAAGGGTTTCAGAGGAAATTGGTCCTGGGTAAGAAGGACAGATGCCTATTTATTAGCATCCAGGCTCCTTTCTGTCCATCTGTCCCTCCAATCCATCCATCCACTTAAATCTATCTGTGTATCTATCTATCATATCTGTCGTCCATCCACCTAAATACTTTCTGTTTCCTAAGAACAAGGCACTTTCCTCTATAACCTCAGTAAAACTATCAAAATCGGGAAATCTACAAACCTTACTCAGATTTTACCAATTGTCTCATCACCGACCTTTCTAATTGCAGGAGGAAATCCCAGACCATTTGTTACGTTCAGTTATCTTTTCAGTCTCTTTCAATCAGAACAGTTTCTGAACCTTTATCTTTCGTGACCTTGGCATTTTTGAAAAATATAGGTCAGTTACTTGGTAGAATGTCCTTCAACTTGGGTTTGGTTTGTCTGATGTTTCCTCATGATTCCATTCAGGCTATGCATTTTTTTTTTTTTTTTTTTACAGAAATAACACAGAAGTAATGTATTTTTCTCAATTAGTCTCATTACTAACGATGTTAACTTAGATCATTTGGTGGTGTCTGCCAGTTTCTTCACATTAAAGTTACAATTTTCCTCGTAATTATTAACTATCTTGTGGGGGGGGTATTTTGAGACTCTGTAAATAGCCTGTTACTTATCAAACTTTTACTCCTTTATCATCCATTCTTGTCTGAATCAGTTATTACTCACCAGATATCTTTCAGAAAATTGGAGGACATCACATGATTTCATTGTAGATAAGCCACTTTTTATCTTCAAAAGAAAGCAACACTTTTCTTCAACTTAGCCACAACACCATTTATTAAAAGTATCAGTCAGTGTTAAAATTTCCCTATATGTTTGTTTTTATAGGTGTATCTATTTTTATGCAATCTGTATAAAAATACATTTGTTCATAATCCAGTATATTTATCACACATTTTCTTGCATTTCTGTCCTCTCAACTTGTTTATTGGAATCAACTTTCCTTCAAATTCTCATTCTGATCTTACTCTTGTATGTTAACCTCCTATAAATCATCTAACCACTGTTTTCTTTTTTTAACATTTTATTTATCTGAATTAGAATGCAAATAGGGTCCTGACATGGCATTTAGTGAATATCTTAAGCTTTCCTTGTTAAACAGTAGATTGAATTACCTATTTAACCTTGTTTGACTGAAGTTTAGTAATTCATTTGTTGAAGAAACCAGGGTGTTTGCCCTGGAGAGTTTCCTAACGTGGTATTAATTGATGGCATCCCCTTAGGTCATGTTCCTCTTCCCCAGTCCCATTTAAGATTGATAGTTTTGGCTTCAACTCTTCATAGGTGGTGCTGGAAACTTCCAGTAGGAGAATATGATATCTGGCTGTTTCTCTGTTTTACTGATGACTAAGACTAATCAGGGGCTCAGATGCCATCAGTCTGATCCCGCACTTGTAAATTCCCCATCCAACTGTTCCCTGATGGTATGATCGTCCACGAACAACTAACCATTGCCTGGACGCATCGCTGCATGAGCAGTCTTCAAAGAGTTTCTAATCTTTCTCCCCATCCTCACGTCCTACCAGTTTTCTCATCTGTCTGCAAAGCAAAGGTACTTTCCCCAAATTCAGACATCCAACGTTCATCACCTTTCCCTAAGTGTCTTGTCCAGGGTTAGTTAAATCTGTCAAAAAGGGGAAATGATGGGTGGATGTGATTCATCTCTAGTGACAATTGTGGTATAAATGGTGAGTGCATTCTCTAAAGTAAAGGAAAAAAATAGATTCAAATCTTATATTAACACTTGATAACCCAAGTAGACTTTCAGGCAAGTCACCTAACAAGTCTCAGCTGGTTTCATCATCTGTAAAATGGATGTATTAACAATCCCAACCTGAATGCAAAACGGTACTTCCACTTTGGCAAACAGTTTGGCAGTTTCTTAAAAAGGCAAACACAAGCTTACCACATGACCCAGAAATTTGACTCCAGGGACGTACCCAGGAGCAATGAACGTGCAGGTCCACACGCAGACATATGTGAATGCTCAAGCAGCATTCTTCCCAACAGCCCTAAAGTGGAAACAACTCAAACCTCCATCAACTGGTGAATGGATAAACAAGTGCGGTTCATCCATACAATGGAATAAAATTCAGCAATGAAAATGAATAGTCACACACGCGATAACGTGGATAAAACTCAGTTACACTCAGTGAGAGGAGCCAGACACAAAAGATCATGTATTGCATGATTCCATTACGTAACGTGGCCATAAGAGACAAATCTACAGAGGCAAACCATAGATTAGTGGTTGCCTGGGGCTGGAGGTAGGAGCTGGGGTTAACTGGAAACAGGCATGAGGACTTTTATCGGGGTGATGAAAATATTCTAATCCTGGATTGTGGTGATAGTTGCACGACCTGGCAAATTTACTAAAAGCCATTGATTTTTATGTTAAAATATATGAAATTTTTGTGGTATGTAAATTTTACTTCAATAAGCTTGTTAAAAAGGAATCCAAACCTCTCAAAATACATATTGAATGCCCTGTTTTATTCCTACCCTCAGAGATCTCACATTCTAGACAGTCTATGAAAATAAATATATAATACAATGTTAGAACATTTCCATTATGGAAAACAGAATGGGTTCCGCAAAAGATTAAAAATAGAACTACCGTATGATCCAGCAATCCCACTTCTGGATACACGTCCAGAGAAAATGAAGAGAGTATCTTGAAGAGATATCTGCGCTCCCGTGTTCGTTGCAGCATTATCCATGGCAGCCAAGACATGGAAACAACCTACGTGTCTGTCAATAGGTAAATGAATAAAGAAAATGTGACACACACACACACTGGAATATTATTTAGCCACAATAGAGAAAATCCTGCCATTTGTAACTGTGTGGGTGAACCCGGCTGACAACATGCTAAGTGAAATAAGCCCGACTCAAAAAGACAAATGTCGTATGATCTGATCTCATTTATATGTGGGGTCTAAAAAAATTGAATTGCAGAAACATGGACTAGAATAGTGGTTGCCAGGGGCTGGGGTATGGGGGAATTGGGGAGATGTTGGTCAAAGGGTAAAAACTTTCAGTTATAATTTCTGAGGATCTAATGTACAACATGGTGATTACAGTTAATAATACTGTATTGCATAATTGGAATTTGCGCTCTGGCTGGTGTGGCTCAGTGGACTGAGCGCTGGCCCATGAACCAAATGGTCACTGGTTCAATTCCCAGTCATGGCACATGCCTGGGTTACAGGCCAGGTCCCCAATAGGGGGCACACGAGAGGCAACCACACATTGATGTGTCTCTCCCTCTCTATCTCTCTCCCTTCCCTCTCTCTCTAAAAATAAATAAACTCTTTAAAAATTGGAATTTGCTAAAACAGAGTGTTCTCACTACACATCAAAAATGGTTACTGAGGTGAGGGATGTGTTAATTAGCTGGATTGTGGCAATCACTTCACAACGTATATGTACGTTGAATCATCATGTAGTACACCTTAAATATGTGCGATTTCTATTTACTCATTATACTTCAACAAAGCTGGGGGAAACTGCTTCTTAAACTTTCCCAGGTGGGGAGGTTGTGAAAAAGTAACAGCTTTCTGGGCTCTACCAGGGCCCAGAGAATCCAATTCCAGAGCCCAGGACTCTGTATTTTTATTCTGTACCACTCCTGATGTGAACCACGCATGATTTGCATTTTTCAAAATGCTGTTTGGAGAGCTGTTTTAGGACTGTAAGATAGTGCCTGGAGGAACTATAGGACAAGGTCGTTGCTTTGTCATTTCCTTGAGGCTAAATCAGTCATTCTCATTAGGATGATTCCACACTCCCAGGAGCCATTTGACAATTACGGAGACATTTTTGGTTGTCCCACCTAGGGGTAGGAGCGCTACTGGCATCCAGTGGATAGAGGTCAGACACGTTGCTAATTGCCCTGAAATCACAGGGCAGTCCCCTATGACAAAGGGTTATTTGGCTCCAAATGTCAATGATGCTCAGCTTGAGGAACAACCTGTGCCCCTCTGGCTCCTTCCATCTGGTCAGCTGGGTCAGGAGCCCTAGGCCGCAGCTGAAAGAGTGAAGAAACTTCTAGAGACTCTCCCAAACTCTTTGCCAGGGAGTTTGAATAACTTGGTGATTACCTTTGGAGAGGCGGTTGTAGTTAATTAGTGGTTATTTCCAGGTAGGCGGTACTTCACGTGAAGTCTCTCTGATTTAAGGGTCAGGGCAGGCCCAGTTCTCATCCCTCCTCTGTGTGGTGTGGACGACTTTCTTTGCAGTTCAGGAGCCGATGCTGTTGTGCTTTTTACTTCTTGTCCCAGAAGGTGGGTGACTGTCATCCAGGTCTCACTGCAGTTTTTCTCTAGGGCCTCTTGGCTGCAATGGCTGGTGGCTATAGGACTAGGCAGGCTGATATGTGGGTTCGGTGGGCTGATGGAGGCAAGGTGGGCCATGCACATATGTCTTGGAAGGAATGGAGAAGGGAAGCCCTGGTGATGCATATAAGCAAAATCAAGGGATAATGTGCTCGTTTATGCCTGGCTTTTTTCACACAGCCTAATGTTTTTGAGATGTGTTCTGTAGTGTTGCATGTAGATTTGTCTTTAGTTCTTCAATGCTCACTCCTGATGCTAAATATCAAGGTTCTGCAAACTAAGGCCCGTGGGCCAAATTCACCCCACAGCCTGTTTCTGGCTAAGAATGGTTTTTATATTTTTAATGGGTTGGGAAAAAAAATAAAAACCAAACATTTGTGATGCGTGAAAATAGCATAAAACTCAAATTTCAGTGTCAATAAAGTTTTATTGGAACTCAGCCATGCCCACTCATTTACAAAATCACCCGTGGCTGCTTTCACACTACAACAGCAGAGTTGAGTTGTTGTGACCGAGAGCATGGCCCACAAATTCTAAAATATTTACTATCTGACCCTTTAAAGGAAAAGTTTATGACCCCAGTGTATCGTATTCCACTGTACAAATGACTGTCATCTTTTCTGTTGGTGTTCGACATTTACATGGCCTTAAGGTGTTTCACTATCATGAATACAGCTGCTCTGAACGTTTTTTGTACACGTCATTTGGTGGATATGAGCATGCATTCCAGAGCACGCATTCCAGGAGTGGAGTTGCTGGGTTATAGGGCAGGCGTATATTTAGCTTCAGTGAATAAAGTCAAATTGTTTTCCAAAGTGACTGTACCATTTTGGCCTCCCCCAGCAACACCGAGTTCTGGTATTGCTACCACTTGACAATTTTCCTTTTTTCATTATAAGCCATCCTGGTGTGGGTGGGAGCTGATATTACCTTGAGGTTTCATTTTGCATTTCTCTGATGACTAATGAAGTTGAACAGCTTTCCATATGAGTGTTGGCCATTTGGATATCTTCTTTTGTGAAATGCCTGTTCAATTTTTTTGTCTGCTTAAAAGAGGGATTTGTCTGTCTGTTTATTAATTTGAAAAAGTTCTCTATATATTATAGATATGAGTCCTTGATCGGCATATATGTGTGGCTTGTCTTTAAGGGGTACCTTTAACAAACAAGTTCATTTTAATATAACTTAACATGTTTCTGTGCTTTGTGTCCTGTTAAACACTTGCCTACCCCAAAAGCAGAGATGCAGAACATAGATGTCTTATTTTAAAAGCATTCTTGACTTTGCTTTCCCATGTAGATCTACAAGATGTTTGGAACTAATTTTCTATGTGGTTTGAGGTAGGGATCAAAGTTCATGTTCTTCCATATGGCCATCCAATTGACCCAGCACCATTTATTGAAAAGACTACCCTTTCCTCACAACTGCTCTGCCAGTTGTTTTTGTTTGACATAAATAACGTAGCCACGTGTTCCGGCATTCAAAAGGGCAAAAAGATATTCAGAAAAATTCTTCCTGCCCACTGCTTCCACCCTGCTAGTTAACGTTCCTTATCTCTAGGAAGTTATGTTTCTTTCCCAAGGTTTTATGTATAGACAAGTAAATACACATAATTGTCCCCTCCCTTTTTTACATAAACAGAACACTATGCATTCTGTTCTACATCTGTATTTTATTTTCACTTAGAGATAGAAAACAATCTCTATGATGTTATGTGGGAAAATGCCCTTTCAGCTTTTGTTGTTTTGGGGTCCGTCACCGTACAAATGGAACAGAATTTCTTAGCTAATCATCACTGATGGAGAACTAGGTTTCTTCCTTTTTTGAGTGAATAGCTGTGTCTACTTCTCATTTTGCAAATGTGGGTGAGTGGATCTTAAGAGAAATTCTTGGAAGTGAATAGCTGAATAAAAGGGGGTGTGTATTTGTTTTTTGAAGGATATTGGCAGACTCAGCTTTTAATGTAGGAGTAACAGGCATCCTACCCTAATCCTTAAATACTCCCTAAATCTTAATTGCATGCCAACATATCTTGGGCACTTTGCTGGGCATATGTGGGGATATGGCTGACATAAACCATCACCCCAAAATATGTGATTGCCAGCTTAAGTAAAGGCTCTGAACCAGAGAGCTGTAGTTCTAAGAGTCTATCAGATACCTGGTAGGGCTGAAGAGGAAAGGAAAGGCCCCTTGAAGGAGGTGATGGTTGACACCAAATAGGGAGAATGGTTAGAGATGCTCCAGGTAGGAGAAGTGGAACGCAGAGCAGCAGGACTTTCCAGGCTATGGGAACAGCAAGTGCAGAAACCTTGCTAAAAGTATCTGTGACTGCATAACAAAAAGCCCAAAGTCCAGCAGCTTAGAACAATACCCATGTATTATTCCTCAGGGTTTCTGTGGGTTGGGGATTTGGAAGCAGCAAAACTGAGTAGCTTTAGCTTGAGACCTCTTAAGAGGATACAAATACTGGCTGGGGTTACAGTCATCTGAAGGCTTGGCTGGGACTGGAGGAGCCACTTCCAAAGGGACTCACTCATTCGTCAGACTGAGGAATTGGTTCCTCTTCCCATGGGCCTCCCTATAGGGCTACTTGAGCATCCTTACAACATGGTGGGTGGCTTCCTTCACTAGAACAAGCTGGTGTTGTGATGGCTTCTCTGACCTCGTCTCAGAAGTCATATAACTTTGCTTCTACTGTATTCTCTTGGCCACACAGACCAGCCTTGATTCTGTGGGAAAGAACTCCACAAGGATGTGAATGCTGAGAGGTGAGGAATGTCAAGGGCCCCCTTAGAGGCTAGCTACCGTGGGTCTTAGGCAGGAAGGGGATAGATATATCCAGGATGTATGTACTTCAGCTGGAGTGAGCAAAGGAGTGAGTGGCAAAAGCTGATGTGGGCAGGGCTAGGTGCGTAGGGGTTGGGTTTACCCTAAAAGCACTGAGAAGCCATTCAGGTATGTCGAATGGCTAGGGAGGAGATGATAGGATCAGATTAGGATTCTGAGAAATCCCTCCCACTGCCATGTAGATAATAGGTGGGAGAGGGTTGAGTGGCAGCCCAGGAAAGAGGCTGGGCAGTGTCCAGGAGAGAAGTGAGGATGACCTGGGCCAGTACAGATCAGCTGACTGACTCAACGACTGTTTAAAGGAAAAGCCCCCCGGGCTTGGCAGCAAGCCTCCTGGATCTCAAACAGAAGGCCATCGGCCTGCTCAAGAGCCCTGCTAGTTGCAGACAGGACTGCCCAGCACATTTCAATGTTGGTTTCCCCAGACTGACTCCTGGTCATTGAGACCAGAGAGAGAGCTGCAGGGCCTGCACTCTCTCTGAAGCACTGGTGCTTCTCCTGCCTGGCCTCCTGTCTGAGGTGAAGGGGGCAAAGTGCCCCATGAAACCCTTGAGGGTTGCTGCCTCTGCATGCCTCTGCTGGGCCTTTCACCAGGGGAGAGACCTCAGGGGCTATGACTAATTCCCCAGCATATGGCATGACTCAGCACTGACCTTCTGAATGACCATGGTGAGGACTCGTGACCACCCCTCCACGAGCCCTGGCACTTTGGGCTACCCGGATCTTCGATCTTCCGTGGGCTGGCCTCTGTGGAGTATGGCTCTCCAGCCTTCGTGAAGTGTTCCCTCTCCTGGCCTCTGGAGTGTGGCCCTACAACTGGAGGCTGGAATGTGGCCTGGGAAGCAGGGAGCTTGGGCCTGACAAGTCTTTTCTCGTGAGGGTTTTGTGAAGACTATCAACAGGTGGAGGTGGAGTGAATGCCCACAGGGGCTGAACCTGGTTTTTGTTTGTTTTTTTTTTTAAATTATTTATTTGTTTATTTTAAAGATTTTTATTTATTTGCTTTTAAAGAGAGGAAGGGAAGGAGAAAGAGGGAGAGAAACATCAATGTGTGGTTGCTTCTTGCATGCCTCCCACTGGGGACCTGGCTCGCAACCCAGGCATGTGCCCTGACTGGGAATCAAACCAGCAACCCTTTGGTTCGCAGGCCTGCACTCAATCCACTGAGCTACACCAGCCAGGGTTTGTTTGTTTTTTAAAGAAAAATTTTAAAAAGCCTCACTCGAGAATATACTTATTAATTTTTTTTTTTTTTTTTTTAGAGAGAGGGAGGGAGGGGAGAGTGAGTGTGAGAGTGAGTGAGAGATATGTGAGAAAGAAACATTGATCGCTTATCTCCCATATGAGTCCAGGCTGGGATTGAACCCACAACCTAGGTTTGTGGCCTGACCAGAGATTGAACCTGCAGCCTTTTGGTACACAGGACAACATTCCAACCAACTGAGCCACCTGACTAGGGCCTGAACTGGTTTTTTCGTCCCAGTCCCTTAGCTAAAGGGATGAACCCATTAGTAAGTGGGGGAGGGGGGTCTCTGGGAGTCCTACCAGTCACTGTGGAGGCTCTTGAAACAACGAATATCCTTTCCCATCTATTTAGCTGACATTTTTAATGGTCAGGTGACCACTAGAAAACCACTAAAATCTCTGGAGTGAAGCCAGTGACTTAGGGACTAGAGACCTGACTTTTAATAACAAACCTGACTTTTGCAATCTGAGTTGATTTGGGCCTAAGTTTCCCTGTTTGTGAATTGGAAACTACATTGTTGTGAAGGAGAAAACAGCTTTATACCTACCAACATTTGCCTTTACTCTGCATCAGTCAACCTCCCATGTGCTACCTCCCATGTCCTATATATTAATTTGACTGATATTTGGATTCCTATGGAGTGAGCCCTTGGAGTGTCAGCTGTGAAGGAGGCAGACCAGGTGTTTGCCCTCCGGGGCTCATAGGCTTTGCAGGGATCAGCATTCTAAGGCCCATGGGTTAAATCTGGCCCACCATCTGTTTTGGTAAATAGTTTTATTGGAGAACAGCCACACCTATTCGTTGATGTATTGTCTATGGCTGTTTTCAGGCTATAATAGCACCATTGAATAGTTGCAACAGAGACATAGGGCCCACAAAATCTGAAATATTTAATATTTGATTCTTCATAGAAAAATTTGCTGATCCCTGCTCTGGTCTAGTGGAACAGATAGACTGCAACAGATGTGAAGAAGAGAATCTCTGACAGTGAATGTGATGAAGAAACAGGCTAATAGGATGGAGTGACTGGGGGTAGTGGTAAGGGGTTGCTTCCAGCGGGTCAGGGGAAAGCCTCTGGGTAGCAGCAAACTTTGAGCTGCGTGAATCTCCCAGGAGAGTGGCCTAGGCAGAAGTGACAGCAGAGGCAAAGGCCCTGGGGCACAGAAGACCTTGAGAGACTCAAAGAGGGTCAGCAAAGTTGGAACTCAGTGAGAGGGAGAATGAGCCGCCTCCAGGCAGGACCCTGTGAATGGAATAAAATACTTAGATTTTAGTTCAAGGGCAATGGGAGTTTTAGTTAGTGGGGAAGAAGAAAATGTCATGTTCTGATTTTTTTTTTTTTTTTTTTTAATTGTAAAGCTCTGTGGACACAGTGGTCTGCAGCATCAGAGAGGAGGCTGCTACGATAGCCCAGGTGAGTGATGATGGCAGTCTGGGCTGAGGTGGTGGCAGATAAATAAGCAGAAAGACCTGGGTTATGTTTCAGAGGAAGAACTAATGGATTCCACATGTGTTACATGTGAGGGAAAAGAGGAATTAAATGCCTGGCTTTTTGCCTCGGAGCAACTTGAGAGCAGGTCCATTTGGGCTGGAAGCCCAGCTTCAGCACCAACTTGCCAAAACCTTTGCTCCTTCTGTAAAATGGGTCAATTATCCCTTGGCAAAAGGATTATAGATAATCCACCTGAGGGGGAGCCTCCAATAAATACAGTGCTCTCCTGTGAGCTGAGGCCCCCGAACATCAGGTCTGCTTTCCTGTTTACCCTCCCTTCTCTGTCCTATGAGCACACCTTTTCCTAAGGTAGGTTAGGGGCCCAGATGCTGGCTTCTGACAGGTCTATGGGGCTTGACTCTCCCTCTGGCCAGACTGTCTTCTATCTGTTACCCTCTTTCTGCCCCTCTCCTTAGTCCAGTTCCCCCAGTGTTGTCCCTTTGGCATCTCAGGGCCTGATAGCAGGTCAACCCTAGGGTCACTGCTGTTTTACATTCAGACGCAGGAGCTAAAGACACCTGGATTCATGGTGTCTGCTGCTTACTGTGGTCCCTGAGTTATGATCTTGGGTAAGCAGCCTCTGAGCCCGGCTCTTTGTTTTAGAACTCACCTGGAGATGTTTGTTTGTTTGTTTGTTTGTTTTTAAGAGGGGTTGGGAGAGAGGGAGAGAGGGAGAGAGGGAGAGACATTGGTCAGTTACCTCCTGTACATGCCCTGACTGGGGATTGAACCCACAACCTAGTAAAGTACCCTGACTGGGAATCAAATCCACAACATTTTTGTGTATGGGACAATGCTCCAATTGAGCCACCTGGACAGAAGTGAGTCAGGCTCCTTTGTAAATATATCATAGGCCACAGGAAATGGGGTCCTGATATCTCCCTTAATGCTTAAGACTTAAATAACTCCTTTAAAGAGCCTGGTACAGTATATAAGTACTGATTAAATATTAAGTTAATAGCTGTTAACTTTAGTCCTACTGTTTCAGTTCTCCTGCAACTGGCCATGTGCGGGTAACCCATAGCAACCAGAGGGTCTGAAGTCCACTTCTGGCCAGGCTGACCCCTCCCCACAAGCTGTTGGGGAAACTAGATTTATGCATGTGTTTACAAACACATTCACTTGTACATTTTGTAATACAAAAATATAAAACTATACCATAATTTTTAATGCTGTTCTGGTGCTTTTATTGTTGTTGTTATGACAGATAAAGTATTCTTAAAAAAATAAAAACCCTTAGCCTTACCTCATTGTTGTTTGTTTGTTTTTGTTTTATTGTAAAACACAGTGTTTAGCATCTTAATCATTTTGAAGTATACAGTACAGTATTGTTAACTACACGCACTTGGTGGTGCAACAGATCTTGAGCACTTTTTCATCTTGTAAAATTGAAACTGTTTCTATTGAACAACTTCCCTTTCCCCCCACTCCACTAGCCCCTGGTGACCACAATAGTTCTTTCTCTTAAGAGTCTGACTACCTTAGATACCTCCAATAAGTGGAATCATACAGTATTTGCCTTTTGAGACTGGCTTATTTCACTTACCATAATGACTTCAAGGTTTATCCAGATTGTTTCAAAAGGCAGGATTTCCTTATTTTAAGGCTGACTAATATTTCTTGTATGTACATGCCACGTTTTCTTTATCCACTCATCTGTCTGTCAGTGGACATTTGGGTTGCTTCCAACTCTGAGCTACAGTGAATAATGCCACAGCAATCAAGCTGGGTATGCAAATATCTCTTTGAGATCCTGTTTTCACTTCTTCTGAATATATACCCAGAAGTAGGATGGCTGGATCATATGGTAGTTTTATTTTTATTTTTTTGAGGAACTTCCACAATTTTCTATAGCTGCTGCACAATTTTACATTCCCACCAACAGCACATGGGTTCCAATCTCCACATCTTTGTCATACTTCATATTGTTTTTTTGGATAATGGTCACCCTATTGTGTGTGAGATATCTCATGGTGGTTTTGATTTGCATTTCCTTGATTAGTGATGTTGAACATCTTTTCGTGTGCCTGTTGGTCATTTGTGTATCTATTTCAAAAGGATTTGAAATGGGTATTCAAATTCTTTGCCCATTTTTAAATCAGGTTATGTTTGAGTTGTACGAGCTCTTTATATATTCCGGATGTTAACTCCTTATGGCATATATGGTTTGCAAATATTTTCTTACATTCTATTGGTTGCCTTTTCACTTTGTTGATTGATTCCTTTGCTGTTAAGTTTGATGTAGTCCCATTTGTCTATCTTAGTTTTTACTGTTTGTGCTTTTAGTGTCCTATCCAAGAAATCATTGCCAAGTCCAGTGTCATGACGCTGTCCCCCCACATTTTCTTCTAGTAGTTCTATAATTTTGGGCCTTACACTTAGTCTTTAATCCATTTTGAGTTAATTTTATTTTTTAAAAAGATTTTATTTACTTTTAGAGAGAAGGGAAGGGAGGGAGAGAAACTTTCATGTGTGAGAGTTACATCCATTGGTTGCCTCTTGCAGGCCCAATCCTGGGGACCTGGCCCACATCCCAGGCATGTGCCCTAACTGGGAATTGAACTGGCTACCTCTTGGTTTGCAGGCCAGTGCTCAATCCACTGAACCACACCAGCAGGGGCTTGAGTTAATTTGTTTAAAGATTTTATTTTGAGGGGAAGGGAGAGGGAGAAAGATAGGAAGAGGAACATTGGTGCGAGAAACTTCGATCGATTGCCTCTCAGTACACACCCCGACCAGAGACAGGACTCCAGTCCAGGTTTGTGCCCCGAGACCAAAACCCAACCGAGGCATGTGCCCCAACCAGGATTTGAACCGGTGACCTATGACACCCAACTAACTGAACCACACCAGTCAGGGCTGAGTTGATTTTATATATGGTGTAAGGTAAGGGTCCAACTTCGTTCATTTACTCATGGATATTCAATTTTCCCAATGGCATTTGTTAAAGACTGTCCTTTCCCCAAGTTCTGGTGCTTTTTTAAACACAGACTGTAGAAGTGGCCCGGGCCTCCCTAAACTATGATATCCTTGGTGCTAGTTACATATTTTATGCATCATGGTGATTTTTTTTGGAGTAGGTGCTATTAGCCCCTTTTTACAGATGAGGAAACTTAAGTCTGGGTTCAAATGACCTGCCCAAGGTCCTTTTAGTGAGAGAATAGGTGGCGGTGGGATTGGAACTGAGAACTTAAATTTAAAGCCAGCAAGCCTGAATCCCGCGAGGATCCTCCCTTTTTTTATCTCCAGCACGCTGTAAAGAATGAATGAATGACTGTTTCAGGCAAAGCCTGGAGCAAACGGTGGATCTTGGACAAGCCCATTGCCTCAGGCAGGGGTGCGCACCAGCTTCTCGCATGCGCATTCCCCGCGCACAGCAGGCTCCACTCAGTCTGCCTGCACCTGGTACAGTCTCTTTCAGTATGGTACATCCCGACTTCCCCCGTGCCCAGGCCAGGGTGGTACGCGCCACCTCGGCTCGCAGCCCCTCCCTGTCGGTTTCCGCGCGAAAAGCCAGAGCTGCCTGTGCTGCCGACACCTCTGCTGCAGCTTCTGAGATGCCTGCCCGCACCGCCCCGGCCCGGGTGCCCGCGCTGGCCTCCCGGGCCATCTCACTGCCCGACGATGTCCGCAGGCGGTAGGTGCCGCTGAGGACCGCGAGCTCAGTGGGGTGGCATGGCACTGGGGATGGAGGGTTTGCTTCTCCTCTGGGTAGCCCTTGGCTGCCGCTGACAGACGGGCGCGCATGCGTGGGATAGCGCGGCAGCTGTTGGCGCGGACAGGGTGGGACTTCCGGTCGCGCGCGTCCAGGGCTGTTTGGCGCCAAAATGGGCCAAGGCCCCTAACAGTCCCTCCTGACTAGAAACTTGGGATCTCCCCTAACCTCAAAGTTGGGCAAGCTCAGAGTTTGCTTCGGGGGTCCCTTTCCTAGAACAGCCACAGGCTTGGCTCCTACCTCCTGCTGGTTGCACAGGAAGTGGGCAGCCCTCGGCCTCGGGACACCCCTCAACCAGGCACTTTGGCCTCCACTTCCGGTGCATGCTGCGGGCGGGGGGGGGGGGGGGGGTGCGTAGGGGTGCCTGGTCCCTGAGGGTGTTTCAGGGGACCCTTCTTGGCGTTCCCACACCAACATCCCGATGGAGACCACCGGAGACAAACGTCGCCGGTCAGGGCCCGGGCGTAGCCAGCTCAGGTTTGCGACTCCTGTCGTTTTTGGAGAGCTCCATCTCCAGCTGCTGGGGAAGTAGTATTCTGGAAGAAACTGTTACCATGCACGAGGGCCAGAGCTCAGGCAGCATGAAGACTGAATGGGCTTTTTAGTAAATCTGCTCCTATGAGTCTTGGAATCAAGGAAGCCTTGCTAGGGAAAACTGGCTGTAGTTTCCAGCACGTGCCTGGGGGTGGGGGTAGTGAGGTGCAGTGGCTAATGTCAGGGATGGCTATAGCAATTCTGTGCACATGGGTAGACCGTCAGGTCTCCGCTTCGTGTTTGTGAAGGGCACCAATTTCACTCTTGAAAACTTGCACCCCTCACTTGGAGCATTAGTCACAGGACCCTTGATCAGGCCAGAATACTTCCAGTCGGAAGTGAACCCGACTTTGCCACTTCCCCGTGGTTGTTTGCTGTGGTTGTGCCTGGCCAGGTCTGCTTTGGGCCTTTGGGGGTGGAGAGTGTGTGTGTTGGGGATATCAGGGTCTCCTTAGCAGGTGTTTAAAGTTCCAACTGTCTTTTAAGCAGTTAGAGGGGGTGTATTGTTGAAGAGTCTCTGTTCCCTACCAAGATATAACATGACTTCAAATGGAAATGGAACTATGAAAGTCTGGCTTCATGATGTTGACCCAATACACAGACATTGGGGCCTGGCCTTCTTTACTCTGATGGTGATAACTTTACCTCCGCTGGCTTGTTACTGACCTTGGGCAAGTGTCCCAAGCAAGCTACAGCTGTAGGCTAGGGTTATTAATGTGCATGGAAAAGTGGTATTGGAGTAAATAAGAATATGCCTGACCCATAAAGGCCCACACGTTAACCTTGTATTGGCTAATCTTACTGGCTCAGGGGTTTTATTGGACCACACCACTGTCTTTGTCTGAATTTGAATGTCAGGTGAGTGTTAACAATCTGCCATTTACTCTAGGTTCCTTATTACTTTGAAGTAGAATTGCTTACTGCAGGTATGGAGTTTCAGACTTCTGCTTTAGACCATGTGATAGACATTGCAATGGTCAGCTTATGCTGTCCTCTCAACAGCTTTCCTTACACTTTGAATTTAGTGTGCAAAATACACACATAAACATGGCCTTCTACATTCCCTTAAACTTCGATTTGTAAATGCAAGTATAACTCTTCTTGATTTACAAAAATTGGAGGTGAGTAATCTACTATATGACAGCAACCTTAAGTCCATTAGAATACTCTAGTAGCAAAGTTTAGGCCTGGTCCTTACTTGTGCATTTCTGTCACTTTTGCTAACTTGTGTTTAGATAGCACCTTCTTTTAAAATGCGCATTAGTTAATTCCATTACATATGTAATGACCTGCCCAGTAGTAGAAAGTATTTTCAATGTTTGGTCTTTAACTGACTTCTTTATTGAAGTATTATTTACTGTTAAGTCTTCTCAAAAAGCATGCCTTTCAGGACAAGCCACATTTTTCCACTTGATTTTTTTCTCAGCCCAAGCCACCATCATTTTCCACCACCAACAGGAAGAAAAAGTGATGTCTTCCACTTGTCTTCCTGTTGCCACTCAGGTCTGTTTTCTGAAAGTGGAAAGTGATCCTGTTACAACAGAAGTTGGATCCAGTGGTTTTCCTGCCCCTCCCACTCACCCCCACTGCCTGATATACTTGGCCTGAAGTCCGGAATCCCTCTCCACTTGCCTGAGTCATCTTGTGCTCTTCTCGGAAACCATGCAGGCCTTCTTTTAGGTTCTCAGGACCTGAGGCTATGCAGAGTGAACAAAGTGAGGCTGGGCTCCACTTACCCCTTCATCCTTAAGATTGCACTCAGAAAGACAGCCTCCTTCCCCCGCACTGGAGAAGGGTGTAGAATTCTGTTAGTGCACCTCAGCATTGCCAGGCAGCATGTGTAGTTGGTGATTTGTTGTCTGAGCATGTTTTCTTTATTCCTTGTATCTGCAGCTTGGTGTGCAGTGAACTCATGCTTGCATGCCAAACTTTCCCCTCTAATGAAGCCTGGGTTTACACATATTCTAGCAACCTTTGCACAGCTCTGATTAGCCTTTGTAATTATAATAGCTTTCTTATCTGCTAGTCAATCTGTGATTAGATTAAGCCAGGTCTTGAAGTTCCTTACTAGTTCCATGGCTCCTGCTGAGTAGGTAATGGTATAGGGAAAAAAACTGCCTTACCTTTTCTAGTTCTCCCCTGCAGTAAGATTCTAGAGGTGCAGGCCACTGGGGTTCAAATCCCACCCTGCCACTTGCCAGCTCTGTGGCTAACCTCTTGGTGTTTTGTTTGTAAAATGGGGTGAAGGTACCTCTTCTGCACAGAAACCTAGTGTTTATATCACGTGGTCAGCTGTATATTTCATTTTCACCAGGGGAGCATAATTTAAGTACTAATGTGTAGATCTTATACTGAGGCAGGAAGTAATATAGCATTATATAGTGTAGAGATGAGCTATATGCCTGCTTATTCCAAATTTTGTCTTTGCCTGGTTTCTTGTAGAATGGTCTGGACTTGCTTTTTCTACTACTGCCTTAGCTTTTGTGCCAGCGGTCCACTCCTACTCTTGTTTAGGCATTCTCTTCTTTAGGCTTGAGGTGGCTTTCTCTCTTCTTTCAACTCAGTATATTGCTTTTTATCTTTGGCTTTTGTGTTGCTCTCTCCTATCAGGGAGCCTCTTTCTTCCCTGATTTACCCCTTTCCCTTTCTTTCTTTCTTTCATTCATTCTTGGACTTTTCTCTCTTCTGGTGTGGGACTTCTACTTTCAGCAGTTGGGGTGCCCACTGGAGATAGATACCTCTAATTTTGATGCATCTCTGGAGAGCCAGTTCTAATTTCTAGCTGCTGGATAGCCATTTGGATAGCTGCTGTTCACCAAAACATCACTTCTGAAACTCATGGACTCCTTTTTCTCCCACCAAAAAGTTCTGAATTTCTGATATTGTATTCATTTTTAATTGCTACCGTAACAAATTGCCACAATTCCAGTGGCTTAAATAAAACAATAAATACATTCATTATCTTAATAGTTCTGTAGGTCAGAAATCTGGAATGAGTCAACAGATAAAAACCAAAGTGTCAGCAGCCTATATTCCTTTCTGGAGGCTTTAGGGGAGAATGTTTCCCACTCTTTAGGTAGAGTTTCCCACTCTTTTTCCTTGTGTAAGACTGAAGTTCCTTTTCTCTTGCTGGCTCTAAGCTGAATGTCTTTCTCAGCTTCTGGATGTGATATATAGTTGACCCTTGAACAACTTGGAGGTTAGGGGTGCTGAACCTCTGCACAGTCAAAAATTTATAACTTTTGACTCCCCCCCAAACTTAACTAATAGCCGAATGTTAACCAGAGCCTTATGGATAACATAAATTGTTGATTAACACATGTTCTATGTTACATGTATTATTAATGTATACAGTAAAAGAAGCTAGAGAAAGAAAGTTATGAAAATCAGCCCTGGCCAGCATGACTCAGTTGATTGGAGCATCATCCCGGAACCAAAGGGTTGCCGGTTCGATTCCTGGTTGGGGCATGTGCAGGAGGCAGCCAACTGGTGTTTCTCTCTTGGATCGATGTTTCGCGCTCTCTCCTTTCCCCTGTCTCTTGAATGAGAATAAAATAAAACTTTTTAAAAATCAAAATGAAGAGAAAATACACTTAACAGTATTATTTATTGAAGAAAATCCAGGATAAGTGGACCTGTTTATTTCATACCCATGGTGTTTAAGGGTCATCTGTACTACTACTGTATCTGCAGTCTGCTGAGTGTTTTCTACAGAAAGGCTTTTCTTGACCACCCAAGTTGGGAGGTCCCTACCTGGCAATGCCTCTGTCCAATCATCCAGCTCATTGCCTGGAACATGGCCTAGCATATAGTAGGTACCCACAAATGTGAGTGGTGATCAAAGCTAGAAGCAGGGTCCACATGCACTTGGAACAGCCACGGTGATATTGGTCTGGCAAAGCCTGTTGCTCATACTCCTGGCTTTGCTGCTAATACTTGCCTTCTCGAAAAGCTTTGTTCCCGGCCTTTGAGCTAGTGACAACTGAGTACCTAGTCTGTGGATGCTGAGTAGGTGAATCCAGAGATGGTGGAGGCCTGGTTTCTGCCCAGTGTGCTCCCACTCCACTGACTGCGCCAACCCAGCAGGTTAGAGCTGCTGCCCCACCGCCGATAGTCAGCACACAGGCTTAGGGACAGCCTCTTCACTCACCTCCCTTTCCTCAGTGTCATCTACTCTCCTTCCTTTTTCTTCTCACTTCCCCCAAAAGAGGCAAGATACTAGTCTTAAATAATAAATCAGACCATGATTTTTCCCCAGCCAAACTCATGACAGTTCTGTCCTTCTGAATGATTTCATACAAACATTACAAAGATTAGCTTTTGGGGCAGGTACCTGCCAAGTCTTCTAGCTTCATGCACCTCCCCTGTGTGTGGGCACCCTTGCTGCCTTAATTCCCCTGTTTCATACGTTCCTCATGCGAATACTGCCATCCCCGACCCCAGCTTTTAGGAATGTTAGTCGCCTGTTCCCCACAGCGTTCTGTGGCCCTGCTCCACTCATTCTGACGCCAACCACACTGTGGTATACCTTTGTATTGGCTCTTCTCAGATCCAGGTGGGGGAAGACCTCCTATAGGTCACTTCATTTACAGAAGGAACCCAACTCTGTGACTGGCTTCCTATCCCAGTACCTTTTTAAATTATATATATTGGTGGGCAAAGGTAGGTTTACAGCTGTGCATTTACTTTCCCCCACCCCTGTATTGTTAAAGAACTTCTGCATCATCTCTTACCATCAGAAAAACTGCCCCCCAAAAGGAACCTCCTTTCAATCACAAATGACTTCATGTATAGGCATTACAATAGGCATTCTAGATGGGGGGGAGGTGGCACTGTATTTTTTTTCTAACACTCACATATATTAAATTTACTTCCAAAGTTCTTTAAAACTGTGGTACTGATTCTTAGAGGTAAACTTTCGTAACAAGTTTTTTTCTTTTATTTCCCCCCCAGGCTCAAAGATTTGGAAAGAGATAGCTTAACAGAAAAGGTAATCTCCACGTTAAAAAATTTTTATTGCCAAATGTGACTACTTGACAGATACTCTGTAGCTTGTAAAAAGTTTAAGTGGAACTGTTTTTCTTCCCTCCCATAAAATTTTGAGATAACTGGAAGTAGTTTTGTTTAATGTGGTGCGTTAATATGCTGCTAATAGTAGCTGACTTCGGTAATTCGTTGACAAGTTTCCCAATCAAGCTTCCAGACCTAGACTCTGAACTATCACTTGTCCTGGGCACAGTTTGCAAAAGCCCAGTTTTGTTCTAATAAATTGTATGTGACTCTGTCTTGCCTCTGATCTTTCCATTTTTCACCACTCTGGAGATGGTGTGATATAATCTTAATGGAAACATCAGCAAACCGTCTAGTGAGTACTTAACTTGTGGTTTTTTTTGTTTTTTTGCAGTCAGCATTGCCTGCCATTCGGTCATTGTTACCTGACCAGGCAGCATGATTATTTGTGTATTAGTCCATTAGTTAGTACCTTGGGAGTTTGGGGACTTCTAAACCTATGTCTTTCCCTTAGGAGTGTGTGAAGGAGAAATTGAATCTCTTGCACGAGTTTCTGCAAACAGAAATAAAGAATCAGTTATGTGATTTGGAAACGAAATTACATAAAGAAGAATTATCAGAGGTAAGTCAGTTTTCAGTATCCTGACATCTAGAAAATGTCTCCTGTTGTGTAGCTTGTCTGTGACCAGAGAGGCGGAATAATCCCCAGCTCTCCCTGTTACCTGATAGTTATAAAGGAAATGCATGTGTTTCCTTATTCTCTTACTGCCACTTGTTTACATTCACTGCTACTTAAATTATCCTTTCCTGCTGTAGGAGGGCTACCTGGCTAAAGTCAAATCCCTTTTAAATAAAGATTTGTCCTTGGAGAACGGAGCACATGCTTTCAGTCGGGAAGTGAATGGATGTCTAGAAAACGGGAGCCATTCGAGTGGTGAAAACCGCAGAGTGAGAATGGCAGAGGAAAACAAGTCGCCCAAACCCATGTCCAAACCTTGCACGCCCAGGAGAAGCAAGTCTGATGGAGAGACAAAGTGTAAGAGCCCTTGACTCATTTGACCTTGATGGAGACTGTTACCACATAAGGAAGGGGACAGTCAGACTTGGAGCCATAGGTCCTCCTGGGCACTACTTCCTGATTAGTTTCTTGTGTGTATCTCTAACTAGTAAGTATACTTCCTAACTAGCTTAGGTGTATACTAATCTAAATTTTGTCTTTGACCAAATCTAGAGCCTTAGGTCCCAAAACATGGCTTAAGTTTATGAGTTAGGAGGTATAAGATAAGATGAGCTACTGATACTTTTTAAGCTAAACATTTATCCTTAGACTCCTTCCCAGCGTGTAATCAAAGTAACTCTTCTGGAATCTTTACAAACAAAAGATCATGGACTTGAACCAGGTCCACCTCTCAGCCACTTCCCATTTTGATGGTTGTTTCCTTGTCCTAGTCAGGGGTTGGCCCCTCATATAAGAGCTTGTGTAAAGTGGTTGGGCAAACCGGCAGGTAGGTGCTAATTGCCAACTTTATCAAGACAGTTGTTGATTAGAATGAGAGGGGAAGGACACTTAATGGTCTGCATTAACTTGGTGATGCTGAAGAACTGCACCTTGGCTGTGAACTTTTTTTTATTCATAGTGGCTTTTTTTTCTTTAAACAGCTGAAGTCTCACCTAGCCCCAGGATTACAAGGCAAACTACCAGGCAGACCACCATCACCTCTCATTTCACAAGGGGGTCAGTATATACTGAATTGACAGCTGCCTTTCCTAGGGGCCAACTGCTTTTGGTAAAACATGTATGGAATTAGTAGGATACAATTTAACATTTTTTTTCCACATTGCATAGGTTTTTCTTTTTTTACAATCACTATTATTTTGTTTTAGTTTCAGGTATACAGCATAGTGGTTAGACACTCATAAACTTTATAAAATGTTCCCTCTGCCCTGGCTGGTGTAGCTCAGTGGATTGAGTGTGGGCTGTGAACCAAACGGTCGCCAGTTCAATTCCCAGTCAGGGCTCATGCCTGGGTTGTGGGCCAGGTCCCCAGTAAGGGGCATGTGAGAGGCAACCACACATTGATGTTTCTCTCCCTCTTTCTCCTCCCTTTCCCTCTCTCTAAAGAATAAATAAATAAAAATGTTTTTAAAAAGTGTTCCTCTGATATTTCTAGTACCCTGGCACCATACATAGTTATTACAATATTATTGGCTGTATTCCCTATGCTCTATTTTATATCCCTGTGTGAACAGCATTTCTGAATACCTCATCTATTTTTACTATAGGAAACTTCAAAAACTTGGTAGGGATAGTAAAATGAACCCCCCAATAACCCATCACCTAGTGTTACCAGTTGACTGCTCCTGGCCGTCACTTCATCTGCACCCCCATGTGCTCCAGTGATACTACCCCAAGTGGACCACAACTCCATATACTCCCCTGTTCCCCCAGCTGGACTACTGACACAGATCCCAGATGTGTCATCTTGTCCGTGGATATTCCAGTACATTTCTAGGCAATGAGGTCTCGTTCTATGACAGATTTTAAATTCATATTTTGCTATAATTGCTAACATTTAGTAAACAGTCCTCTTTTTAAAAGACAAAGGATAGCATGTTATTTTTATGCCTTGTAAAGTATAATTGCTTACTATCAGACACATAGCCAGTGTTCACATTTTTCCATGTGTAGCAAACAAAAGTGTTTGGTTGATTTGTTCCTTAAGCCTTTCAAGTTATAGATTCCTCTTTATTTTCTTGCTATTTGAAAAAAATAGGTCATTTGAAAAAAATTAAGTCCAACAGAGTTCCTCGATCTGGCTGACTGCATCCTTATGGTGGTTAATGTGTTCCCTTATTTCCATTTCCTATAACCTGGTACTTAACGACGTCTAGAGGTTGATCAGATTCCAGATTTGTTTTTTGAGACTCCTTTATAGACGGTTCTGTAGCCTTCCACTGGAAGCTTGTAATGTCTATTCTTTGATACCGGCATCTGATGATCAACGTCTAGAATCATGATTTATTAGGGTTTGCAAAGGGGTGATATTCTAAGCCTATCACTTAAAGAAATATTAAACTCGAAGCCTCTTTCAACACCCTGCCAATGAGGCTTCTCCTTGGAGGGAAGAGGGCATCCATGCCCTGAATCTGCCTTTACAAGGGTGGGGGGCGTGTAAGTCGTTCCACACCCACTGGGGGCGAGGGTCTGGCTGAGCTAACAGTTGGCCTTGCTGTGTTCAATAGCCCTGCCAAACGGAAACCTGAGGATGACCCTGAAAGAGCCAAACTGGATGATTCTGTCGATGAAGAAGAAAAAGACCAGGTAAGCCTGGCTCTTTACAGTTTCTTTACTTTGCCTTTTTGGGGTACATGTGCTGATAATTGCAACTGTATATTTGGTCTATCTTGCTTTAAGATAGACTTAAAGCAACTGAGGTATTAGTATCCCTGGACCCAAGGCAGTAGAAGTTTGTCACGGTTAGACCTGAGCGCTCAGCAGGCCCTGCCACTTGCGAGGCAGCCCCATGAAGTCGGAGCCTGTTTCGTCTTCTCCCTTCTTTCCTGCCTGTAGCTGACGAGTTCTGACAATCAGACCAGCAGATGTGACATGCTGAAAGCATTTGCTTGTGATGTTAGATAAGTACCTTTCCCACATCTAATTTCTCTGTAAAAGCAGACAGTTCTACCATTGGTACACGTAGCGTGATAGTGCTGCTTGGACTTTTGAGGCTGGAAAACTGCTGGCTTGCTGAAGACCTTTGATACACAAAATGTCAGTCTTTGGTACTGTCCCGGGACTGAAGGAAGGCCAAACCTATGAAATACCAGATGGTCACACACTGATTCTCATTTCAGTTTTGCCATAGGATTAGCTCTGAAAGTTGAGGGGAAATCTTTGTAGGTTTATGTTCGTGTAGAAAATGCCTAACTGCTACGTAGTGAAGATGAGTGTCCATGATTTGTTCTAGGGCAAGGTTTCTCAAACATGGCATTATTGATTTTTGGGGTCTGGGTGATCCTGTGCTATGGGGGCAGTTTCATGCACTATAGAGTATTTAGCAGCATCCTGGACCTCTACCCACTAGATGCCAGTAGCGTTGCCCCTCTCCCTTTCCAATTGTGACAACAAAGTCATCTTCAGATATGCCAGATACCCCTTGGGGCAGAATAACCCTGGGTGAGAAACACTGGGCTAAGGGGTCACTCAGGGGCCATTGGGCTACCATTAGTATTGCGGTAGGCTTGAGATTCTGTTGTAGGACTCACTAGTTTTCGTATCCCTTTATTCTTGGAAATGTCACTGCTCATGATCTTTATTCAGATATCTGTAGTTAGGTTTAGTCAGACTACACTGAAGTGGGAAACTGAGGCACAGGGGAAACAACTTGTGCAATCATGTGGCCCAGTCTCTTGCCCCCTAGGAAGAATTTTTACAGGTGAAAGCAAGTCAGATCTTATAATGTTATTAACTCTGTTTTTATAAATGCAGTAGTTTTGTACTTTAACCTTTTGGAGAGCTTACGTAGCCTGTTCATCAGGCTTCTAGAGAAACACACGACAAGCCGGTGCACTGGCAGAGTGCTCGAGGCCTTGAGGGCTTCCTGGATGAACACTTGTAAAGAGAGTGTTTATTCCAATACGTTAGAATAAGACTTAGTTTACCAAACTGGACTAAGTGTTATCAGATGGCATTGGTCAAATAAGTAGTAGTATCGACTGTCTTACTGAGTCCGTTTAAAGTCTTGGAATTTATTATGTTTTAAAAACATATACTGGGTGCACCTGGTGAAACTTTCCCGTAGTACTAAACGATGTACAGTGCATGGATCTCCTTCCTATCCCCCCACCTTGAAGCTCTTGCCTGCGTTTCTTAGAGGCAAGCATTATTCAGTGTCTATTCTGTGGTGTTTCGGGTAACATGCAGGGTCTGGCCCAAATAACACCCCTTTTTTATTAGAGTCTTTTATTACAAAATCATAAGCATGTAATTCTGAAACATAACAATATCACACTCAGGCACACCATATGACATTTTAGGTGAAATGTTCAGATTAAAACTATAAATTAATATACCCATATTATTACCCTACCAACTACAGTCAATTTGGCATTACTTCTGCCAGACCCTGTATATATATGTGTATATATAGTATAGTAATAGTATAGTATATCAATATAAAAATCTATATTCAGATTCTCTAGAGAAACAGAACCAGTAGGATGTGTATGATTCATTTTAAATAATTGGTTCACGTGAGTTATGAAGCTGGCAGGTCTGAAATACACAGGACAAGCTTACAGGCTGGAGACCCAGGGAGGAGTTGACGTTGCAGCTTGAGTCTGAAAGCAGTCCGGGGCAGAATTTTATATATGGATGTATGTATGTATATGTTCTGATTGTTTACTATTTGTGTTTCACATAGTACAGAGAAGTTCTGTGTAATTTACCCAACTTCTCCCCAGTGGTAAGATCTCACATAACTAACGCAATAGCCAAACTGAGAAATTGACACTGGTACAGTCTACAGGCTTTATTCAGGTTTCACCAGTTTTCATATGTATGTGTGTATAGTCACTTGCATACATGTGTGAGTTTTTGTAACCTCCACCTCAAATCAGAATCAAATCCGTTTCATCACCGTATATTCTTATCTCTTTTAAATACGTAAATACAGCTATCCTCAGATAGCAGATAATATCAACTTAGGGGGAACTAATGTACTAGAGTATTCACCTAAGAAGAGCTGGTGTCCAAATTAGGTTGTTGTCACTTGATGATGTGAACCCTGATTACCATTTTGTTTTTTTCTAATAGTAAAGACTTCTGACACAAGGTGAAAGGTCTCCGATCTTTTATGCAGCCACTCCAGGCAATGTATAGTGTGTAGACATACCCTGGGGCAACTCCTGCGCCTTTTTGTTTTGAGGGGGTGAGGCATTAGTACCAGGCTGGTGGTTGCCCAGATCTTCTCCCCCAAACCTAGACACCCCCAGTCCCATCCTCTTTTTAATCATATCAAATGTATTTACTTAATACTTCAACTTACGTTTTTGGTTTTGATCTTCTTTTGAAATGAATAGTTTTGTCTTTTTCTTTTCTTCCTTTCTCTCCACATAGGAGGAAAAGAGACGTCGAGTTACATCCAGAGAACTGTAAGAATAATTACTATACCTTTTTGTTCTGTGCAAGCTATAATTCTGATTACTGTAATGATGTTTCAGAAATGTTTGAAAAAGAACTTGATAGTCCTTTAGAACTCTTAAAAGAATTGCAGTGACTGTAGATAGCTTAAGGATGCTGAGTTTGGGGTCAGATCAACCTTTTTAATTCAGGTAGAATTCTCATTAACAGAGAATGAATGGAGGACGCCTGGCAGTTGTTATCAGAACCAGATCTACAGGTCATTGAAATATTAAATGTTAGGGTAGCAGGTTCCTTTTAGGGCCCCTGAGATAAAGATCTCATGTTGGAGTAATAAGGAGGACCTTATGGAAACTGTTTCCAGGGGAGGAGTCTGAAAGTCACCCTCCGGCTATATTGTTTTGCTTGACAGAGTTGCCAGACCACTTTCTGCAGAAGAACCAGAAAGAGTCAAACCAGGAACACACATGGAAGAGGAAGAAGAAAGCGATGAAAAAGTAAAGCATGGTCACCTCCAAGTTTGTCACTTGTACCTTAATCTGAGTCCCCATTTGGCTCTAGGAAGGGGGTGGAGAGTGCATGGGATCAGAATAACTTTCATTAATGACCAGAATGACCATGACTTTGGCTAAAACGCTTTTCAGATTCATTTTTCTGGTGGTTCCCTATGTGGAAGGTGGGTTATACTGCCGCTGTGAAGCACATCAATGGTGGGCCTGGGGTCAGTTGGACCTTTGCTCTCCCATCAGTCCATCACAGGGCTTCAATCAGTCTGTCCCCTTACCCACCTGCCTCTCTCACCCAAGAAGTCTATGCAAATTTCATTTTCAAGCATGTGAGGTACTAAAATTCTACAGCATCATTTAGATATAAAGTTACATTCTTAATTGAGATCAGGCTAGTGGATCTCCAGCTACTTGGTAGAATCAGAGTTTAAGGTTCTATGAAAGCACAAATGTACCACCTGAACCCCCTTGAGGAGGGGGTGGGAGATGGAATGGGGGTTCAATACTGGAAACTTTACCATGGGACAGAGGGCCAACATTGGGTAATCATAGGTGATGGAGCAATAAGGGGTCCTGTTTTGGTTTTCATGTGAAGACATGGATTAGAAGTTTCTTACAAATTTGAATGGCTAGTGAGTGCCTTTATTGGGACCCTGTTAAAGAATGGGTGTCTGTTATTTGGCTCTAATGGAAGGTCATCTAAGGTGGATGCCGATTCCTGAACCATTTGGTACTTGAAGCTAGTCTTTAATTACATTCCCTACCCTGATACTAGTTCAAATAAGACAGCAGTTACAGTTGGGACACATTTGGTCAAGTGCCTTTTAGAAGGGGCAGTTTTAGTGGGCTGGCTCATTCACCCTCCAAAGAAGGAGCTTTGGGCAAGACTGAAGTTGCTTACTCGTGGTCAGACTCCCAGCATCTCTTCTTGCAGTAGGAAGGTTCTCAACATGTTTTTTCTCATAACACCATTGACCTTTGTGGTCTCTTTATAATGTGAGGAGTTTCTGAGGCTGCATTTGACTTGAGCAGTTTTCTGAGAGATGTGCTTAGCTCTTTAAACCGGGACTCCAAACAATGTTATCCATGTTTGAGAGAGAACTCTTATCTAGACTGGGTCACACTGCTTTATTCTTCATTACAGATTCCTAGTTTTGATATAAAATTACTGTCTATGAGGTTGTCAATGTTCATGGCAGGTGACAGGGGCTTGGGGGTAAATACTTGAACTGCAGGACCTGTTCTCTAAGAGTGTCTTTAATTTCCTGCCTACTCACCCCACCAAAAAATTTTGCTGTCTTGAAGGTAGACAGTTTTTACTCCCACCCATCCCTACTCATCCCAGTAGGATCAGTTTAGATATTTTATTTTCATAGACCATTTTAATAGAAAGATTAGGACCAAATGGGGGAAAACTAACTAGTCTTTTTTTTTCCCTACACTTAGGAAAAGAGACTCAGAAGTCAAACCAAAGAACTGTAAGTATAGTAAACATGCCTTTGTACTTTATATTGTGAAACTTACTGTTTTGGTAAAAATAATAGATTGGACAGACCATTAGGTGCATTAATTATTCTTGCAGAATGTGGGTGAGTTCAATTTGTGGAAGATCAGACTACCACAGTGAAGGCTGAGGTCAGTTCAGATTCAGCTGACCTTGGCCCCAGGCCCTTCCTCAGCAGTAATCACACAGCAAGCAATTTTCCAGTGGTGTTTTAAGGGCACTGAATAAGCAGCTGTATTATGTCTATTACCCATAGCTATGAAAACGCTGTGTAACAAATAGCCCCAAAGCTCGTGGCTTAAGACAGTTAACCATTTATTGAGTTCACGAGTCTACAGCTTGGTGGCTGTTGGCTGATCTTGGCCAGGGATGACAGGGTTGACCTGCTACTGCCCCACGATTTGGTTAACGTGGGCACAATCTCACGGCAGCAGCAGACCGTGAGGGCAGAATAGAAAAGCAACACCTTTTCAAGCTGCTTTTGCCATCCATTTGGCTGAAGCAAATGTTGAGACTGAGGCTAAGCCCAGGTGGAGGTGGGAAGAACACCCAAACTGAGTGGCAGGGCCCTGGCAGAGGGGGAGGTGAAGATCTCATGCGTGCAGTTGGCTTTCCTCGGTCGGTGATGCAGATGACACCAGCTCTTGCTTACCTACACAGGGGTGGCCTCGGGCTAGACACTTGCACTGCAGGTAGGGTTCCCATCAGGTCACAAGAAATCAGTGGAGTCCTGGTGTCTGTTTTTTTGTTTTAAACTACTGGCATCTCCCTCATCAACATTTGTATAAAGTGTTGATGGCATTTCTGAGATCATAATTCTGAGATGATCATTGGCCCTTCGGGGCCCTGCAGTGAAGACTTGCCCTTCAGATAGGAAAGGTGACCCATGCTCGAATGCAGGGAGGAGACAGTGCATAGGCCCTCATTGGGCTGCTTGCAAGGGTGTCAGGCTCCCTGAGCTGACGGGGGTGTGTGTCTTGCTTTTGTTTTGTGACAGAACACCTAAACAGAGATCTAAGGAGGAGTCTGACAGAGAAGCAAGTCCAGGCATTCAGGCTGAAATGGATGAAGGAGATGAGAAAGTAATGACTGAGTCTTTGTTACTTTAATTTTTTAAAATTATATTTTATTATTTATGGTATCACAGTTGTTCTGATTGTTTTCTCCTTTTTGCCCACCTCCACCCAGTATGCCCCACTCCCTCAGAAAATACCCCCACCATTGTTCATGTCCATGGGTCGAGTGGATAAGTTCTGTGGCTACTCCGTTTCCTATGCTTTACTTTATATCCCCATGGCTATTCTGTAACTGCCTATTTGTACTTCTTAATCCCCTCACCTCTTCACCCATTCTTCTGCTCCACCCTCCCATCTGGCAACCTTCTGGTAACTAACTTCTTTTCTCTTGCTGCTTTTAAGATTCTCTCTTTATCTTTAACCTTTGGCATTTTAATTACAGTGTGTCTTGGAGTGGGCCTCTTTGCATCCATCTTGTTTGGGACTCTCTGTGCTTCCTGGGCTTGCACGTCTATTTCCTTCACCAAGTTAGGGAAGTTTTCTTTCACTATCTTTTCAGGTAGATTTCCAATTTCTTGCTCTTTCTCTTCTCCTCCTGGCCCCCCTAGGATGTGAATGTTGGACCTCTTGAAGTTGTCCCAGAGGCTGCTTACACTATCCTCATTTTTTTTTTTTTTTAATTCATCTTGTTCTGTGTGGTTTTTTGCTGCCTTACATTCCAAATTATTGGTTTGATTCTCGGTTTCATCCATTCTACTGTTGTTTCCCTGTAAATTGTTCTTTATTTCATTAGTGAATCCTTTGTTTCTGACTGCATTTTTTTAATGCTGCTGAGGTCCTTACTGAGTTCCTTGAGCATCCTTATAAAGTGTTTTGAACTTTGTGTCTGATAGATTGTTTATCTCCATTTCATTTAGCCTTTTTTTCTGGAGTTTTGATTTGTTCTTTCTTTGCCTCCTCATTTTGGCAGCCCCCCTGTGTTTGTTTCTATGTATCAGGTAGAGCTGCTCTGACTCCGTGTCTTGGTAGTGTGATCTGATGTACTAGGTGTCCTGCAGGGTCCAGTGGCACAGCCTCCCCTATCACCCAAGCTGGGTACTTGAGATGTGGCCTCCATCTGGGCTGAGTACACCCTCCTCTTGTAGTTGAGCCTTATTGCCGTTGGCAAATCAATGGGAGGGATTTACCCAGGCCAGTCAGTTGCAAGAATTGGCTGTGACCACTGACCACCAACTTCTGCCCTCATTGAGGGCCACCTGTGCAGGGCCAGGTGGTGGTGCTCCAACATGGTCTGTAGCTGTCCATTGGGTGCTGTGGCCCTGGGGTTTCCCAGGTGGAGCAGGCCAAGGTCAGCCTCCACCTATGTTTTGCTGGGGGCACCCTGCCTGAGCTACAAAGCAATCTGTGTTGGCTGCTATTTGCATTGGGCTTGGAGATTCCCAGGCCAAGCCAAACTGTTATTCTAATCTGGCTAATCTTCCATATTCTAATACAGAAGTTGTGAAGCTTGAGCCTTGAGACCAGCTATTCATAAGGGTGGGCCCCTTAAGTTGGGAGGGGCAGAATCTCTGGGGATCTCCAGGGCTGGTCTAAAAGTGTTAGCCAGGTTGATGTGGAGTCTCAGATTTGGTAGCAGTCTACCAGCTCTGTTGGGGGAGGGCTCAGCAAAGGGACAATATCCTCTGTGTGCCCGGATGCCAGACACTCCAGTTTCTCCCTGTATATCACTGGTGTCTTTCAAACTGCTACCCCTGAGGAACTGCTTGGGCCTCCAGAAGTTTCTTCCAACACAATCTTTGTTGGTTTTTGCAGCCAGAAGTTGTGGGGACTTATCTTCCTGGCACTGGAATCCTGGGATGGGGGGGCCTGGTATGGGTCTGGGACTCCACTCCGGAAATAACCCTCCTGAATTCTTATTCACCACATGGTGAGTGTGGGACCAGCCTGTTCTGAGTCTTCGCCACTCCTACCAATGTGGATGGATGTGGTTTCTTTAATTCCATAGTTGTCAGACTTCCATTCAACTCGAATTCTGATGGTTCTTGAGTGATAGTTGTTCTATATTTTAGTTGTGATTTTGATGTGGTTGTGTGAAGAGGCCAAGCCATGTCTGCCTATGCTGCCATCTTGACCGGAAGTTACTTTATTTTGTATTCCCATTTGGTTGGGAGAAATTTCATGGGGTAGGGCTCTGGGTTCAAATCCAGCACGACCTACCTGTGAGGTGACTCTGGGCAAATTATCTAACGCCACTTGTAGGGGCTGGTGGTTGTCCCTGCATGTCAGTGCCTGATGTGTGGTGTGCGTTCAGTTCAGTTGTCTGTTTACCCATAATGGTGGAGAGGGCCTGTGTGTGCCTTGACTGTGATGTCTTGAACCAGCTGCTCTTATGGTCCTCTCTGCTGAGAAGCCCAGGCGTGTGTCAGCCCAGGCGTGTGCTGCTTTAACAATCAGTCTCCCGAGTTCTGAGTCTAGTCCCCTCCCCCCCCCCCCCCCCCCCCCCCCCGTCCCCACCAGCCTGCTTACCTCCAGGTCAGCTAAGTAAACATGTTCTAAGGTTTAAACATAATACATTGAGACAAGGCCGGGCCTGCATTAAAATACGAGGTAGCAAGATTATGTCCACAGTGCTGCCCTGCTACCATAATTCTCGGAGAGGGAGATAAATCTGCTGGGGACACACCACAGGAGTCACAAGCTCTTTAAGCAGTTTTGTCCCTGTCTGACAGAGAGAGGCTGGACTAGGAGAAGCCCTGGAGTGTCTCCATGGGCTTCTGTCTGTTGAAATCTAGAGAGCTGATCCTTTTGTAGTTCATAAGCGTGATGATTGGGTGTTCACGCTGTTGTGTGACGTGTGCCTCCCACAAGCCTTGTTACGACATCGGCATATTACCCGTCTGACATGAAAAAAAAAAAAAAGAAATCTAGAGAGTAATACGTGAGCCTGAAGTCACATATCACTCCGCCGTGAGCATTCTGACTCCCAGCCTTGTTGGCTGTGGGCATCTCTTCTTGTCCTGTGGCAGATGACTCTCTTGGTGTTCCCACCAGCTTGCTCTAACATCTTATTGTCTGTCACCTTTTCTGTCCAGACATTGGTTACCTTCCTAGAGAGATTTTGGTGGTGTTGTCAGACCACCCGTTCTTCTCAGACAGACTGGCAGGTGATTTGGATTACACAGCTGGCACTTGGCCTTCTAGATGTTGACTCTTCTATTTTAATAGATCCCTTCATAGATTTGTTGCTTTATGAAGATGAACTTTATTATCAGAAAGGTACTTTTTTGTCTGCAAGCTCAGAAGATGCTTGATTGTCCACATAGAGCAAGGAATTGCTAACAGTTTGGAATTTTATTTTTTTAAATCAATTATTTGTTTGTTTACTTATTTTTAGAGAGAGAAAGGAGGGAGGGAGAGAGTGAGAGAGAGAAATGTTGATTTGTTTTTCCATTTATTTATGTATTCATTGGTTGCTTATTGTACGTGCCCTGACCTGGGATCAAACCTATAACCTTAGAGTATTGGGACGATGCTCTAACCAACTGACCTCCCCAGCCAGGCAGAATTCTTATTTTTATTTCTTAATTTTCCATAGTAAATTCTAAGTCCCCACCCTTGACCCCCACTATCTCAATACTTGTCTTCAGTCCTGACCAGATGACAGATGGAGCTATAGGCATTTTGGCCAACATAAGCAAAATTGCTATAATGTCTCCTTCACTGGGACAGTGGCAAACTATGGCCTCCAGGCTAAATCTGGCCCTGTATTTTTGTATAAATCTTTATTGGACCGTAGCCATGCCTTTTCATTTACATATTGTCTCTGGTTGCTTTTGTGCTATAGAGGCAGAATTGAGTAGTTGTGACATGTGGCTTGCAAATCTGAAAATGTTTGTTTTCAGGCTTTTCCAGAAATAGTTGCAATTATTTGATCAACCCTTGTTTGAAGGGGATAGGGAGCTGAGTTAAAAACCTGAAGCCTCATCTCTACCCTGTGTATCTGCTGAGATCCTCTTGTTCTCTAGTTCTGCAGTGCTGCAGCCACTAACTGATACTCCGGGTTTGGTCTAGCTCTTTCTCAGAGGCTAATTTTTTCCCCTTTATCTCTCCATTTCTGCTTCTTCCCTCTCAGGATGAAAAGAGGCACAGGAGTCAACCCAAAGATCTGTAAGTGTTTAATGCTTGCACTTTTGCGCTGTGCTTTGTGTAATTTTAATTACTAAAATAAGTGTTCTAGAGACCTGTGACTATGCAGAGGTTTACAGGGAATTGCTGATGCTATTGGAAGATTGGATCAATCGGGGCAGGGTTGGATAAGAAACCAAACTGAGCCCTCTTACCTCTTAGCCTGTGGCACTCCTGTCACTGCAGTCTGTGTGTCCCTTAGCTTCCAGGACCTCTCATCAAGCCCCCCCACATCTGAGAGGGTCACATGGGGCTTCTGAAAGCCCTGTTTCAGGATTGTGAGTTAGCAACATGCCTTTAGAGCCACCGTGATGTGGGGCTTTCTTTTTTGGATGAGAAGAAAGAATCTTGTTTCCCACATATATTCTGAATAGTTTTTTTTTAAAGATTTTTATTTTAGAGAGGGGAAGGGAGGGAGAAGGAAAGGGAGAGAAACATTGATTGGTTGCCTCTCTCACGCCCCCAATGGGGGACCTGGCCCACAACCCAGGCATGTGCCCTGACCAGGAATCGAACCAGGCGACCTTTTGGTTTGTGGGATGACACTGAACCTACTGAGCCCCACCAGTCAGGGCTGAATATTTTGCTTTTTGATAGGGAGTCATTAGTTTGTTTTTAAATGCGAGTTGGCGATATGGTTAGTTTTTCTGAGCTATATGGCATATTTTGTTAACAGAGCTGGCAAAAGGAGACCTGAAGAAAAAGAGCCTGAAAGAGTAAAACCACAAGTTTCTGATGAAAAAGATGAGGATGAAAGGGTAAGGCTTAGTTCTTAAAATTTTACCGTATTTCATACATCCCATGCGCTAGAATATTGAAATGACTTTTAAAAATTGCGTTTGTGTTATGGAAACATTAAAACATACCCCAAACTAGGCAGAGTAGGTTAGCAGACCCTCACATTCTCATCAGCTTTCAACAATTATTGACTTGTGTGGCCATGTTTTAGCCAAGCCCCACTCACTCTCCTTACCGTCCCTTTACCCCCATGATGAACAAATCCCAGATACATTACTAAAACATTTACAGAAGAGCTACTTGTAAAAGGAAGGGACTCTTTTCAAACATCACCACAATCCCATCATCCTAACATAATAACGAGATCCAGTCTTTGTTCACAAACTTCCTTGACTTTCTCCATTGTGCTTTTACAGTTTGTCTATTTGAAGCAATATGCAAACAAGGTCTACACAATATACTTGGTTATTTGTCCTAAATGTCTCCCCATAATTCTACCCCTCTCCTTTTACTTGTAACATGTGGAAATCTTCAGTCTGTACACATCCTGAATATCTGTAGAGTATCTGGATTCTGGCTTTTGCCATTTACGCTCGTCTTGCGTTTCATAACCTCGCTCTAGCACTGTCTCCTGCAGACTAATGGTAGGTCCAGAGGCTTGACCAGATGCAGGTCTGTTGTTGTTTCCAGAGCACTTCCTGGGATGTTCCATCACACTAGAAGGCACAGTCGTCTTTTTGTGGAGTTCAGATTAATTACTGGGCTCAGGTGCTGTCTGCTTGATCTGTCCATTATAAAGTCCCCCTCAGTTTTCCACCAAATGTTTTCAACAAGCATTGCTTAATTCCATTATGTTCAGAAGTTGCAAGTGGTGATAGTCTAGTTCTATCATTCCTTCACTTAACCAAAATAATTCTAGAAATGTTTCCCCTTGTATTAGTCTGTTTGAGCCGCCATAACAAAATGCCACAATCTGGTTGGTATAAACATATATTTTTTCAGTTCTGGAGACTGGATGTCTAAGATCAAAATGCTGGCCGAGTTAGTGACTGGTGAAGTCTTTCTTCCCAGCTTGCTGACAGTCACCTTCGCAGTGAGCCCTCGTGTGGCCTTTCCCTGTGTGAGCACAGAGGGAGAGTGAGCTCTGGCTCTCCCCTTATAAGGGCAGCAGTCTTGTTGGATTAGAAACCAGCCCTTACGACCTCATGTAACTTTAGTCACTTTCTTTAAAGCCCCTTCACCTACAGTCACGATTGGAGTTAGGGCCTCATCAGTTATGTACTTGAGGTACTGCTTATATAGGAAAGCTAAGGGATTTTTTTCCCCCATTGGTCTCTTATGAGTCTTTTAAGGAAGTCTTTGGTTGTAAGAATTTTGATGATAAGACTTTACACACTGGAGATGGTTTGGGTCTCTGGTTCTTTGCCTTCTTTTCTACCTCTGACTAGGTTTTGTGATAACCATATATATAAAATTCTTATCTCTGAAGCATTATGCACATATAAAATACTTTTTTACCCTTCACTCCAATTTTGTTTTTTCCATTTAGGAGGAAAAGAGACGCAAAACTACATCCAAAGAACCGTAAGAACTTATTTTTGTCTTTATACATAGAGGTGATAATGTTAAAATAATTGTTCTAGAAAGAAAAAGTTTTTTTTTTTTTTTAATTGCCAGACCAGCCTTAGCTTTGAATCTGATCCGGTCTGTGAGCACAGGGCCAAGATGCTCCACTTCTTCTCAGTGAGGCAGGTCCCCTGCATGTGCTAAAGAGACACCTGTGACCTAGCACCTTGCCCCTTATGCAGTACCTGGTACTCATCTGTGTCGGGTGGGCTAGATTCGACTTTGTCAGTGGATTCCGACATGTTCTGAAAGGACTGAAAAAAGAAACTATCTTGTGTTTTGTTCCCAGAACTGAGAAAAAAATGGCTCGAACCAAAACAGTAATGTATTCCAAGGTAAACGCGCGTCTGGGGATAAAAGCGGTGGCGCAGCACTAACGGGGTTGCTTGGCGCCGGCTCTGAGCGCCGTTGTGTCGTGCCCCCACAGACCCATTTTCAGAGGTGCATTCAGTGTGGACAGTATCTGGATGACCCCGAACTGAAGTATGAACATCATCCCATTGATGCGGTAAGTTCCAGCTCTATCTTTAGCCTTCTATTTCCTTGGCTCATGTGCCTCTGCTTAATGGTCCAATGTCTCTCAGGTGGATGAGCCACAGTTGTTGACAAATGAGAGACTGTCCATCTTCGATGCCAATGAATCTGGCTTTGAGAGTTATGAGGCTCTTCCCCAACACAAACTGACATGCTTCAGGTACTGATACGCTCCTTCATTGTGACAGGGCACTTCCCTAAAGATGCCTGAGTGCTTAGTATCTCTAGCACTTTACCTGCGAATTTCTTATGCTGCTAACACTTGATGGGTAAAGGCCACAAAGCCGGTGGAAGTATAGTAGATCTTTGCAGGAGATTGGTGTTTTTTTGGGTGGGAGTTATTAAAACTTTACATGTTAAATCTTCAGTCTGTACACATCCTGGAGGTTATTCATTCCAATGAGGGCCAGCTTTGCTAGGTACTGTTATGTCTGTCAGGTGGTAACAACTATGACGTGTAAAAAGCATGGAAAGCGGAGCGTGGCTAGGAGAAAGAAGTTGTGTTTAGAATAGAATGGTGGGGAGATGACTTGAGCAAAGATTCAGTGGCATAAAGAGAACAAGCTGAGGGGATAGCTAGGGAAAGACATCCCAGGAGGAGGGAATGGCAGGGACAGGGGCCCAGAGGTGGGCGTGTGTCAGCTGTGGGAGACTCACTGACGAGACTGGTGGGGCTGGGGTAGGGAGGGGGTGGGGTGAGTAGTCGGGAAATGTAGTCAGGGAGCAGGGTGCCCCGGGGAGGGCTAGATCATACAGGGTTTTGCAGGCTGTGGCATTGACTCCATATTTTTGAGTGGCGGTCCATGGTATCTGGACTGTATCTTTGGCAAGGCTCAAATGAACCCTTGAGTGAACAGAGTCCTCATGCTCTTCAGCACCTTTCATTTAGTTTGCTCCCTCTTGCTGGAGGTGCAGTGGCTTCATGCAGAAGCAAAGGCTTTGCCTTGTTTTCTTGGTAAATGGCTTGGCTCTAGGACCAGCCCACATCTCCTTTTAGGCCTAGGCACATGCCGTTTCTCTCCCTGGGGAGGTGTTGTAGGGGCACGTGGATCACCTCAGTAATACCTGTTGTAAGCCTCAGGTGTACACCACTTCTGGGCATCCCTTTCTGACATCCTTGCCCCCAGCAGGTTGGGGGTGTTGTGTCCTGAGACAAGACCCCAGTGTATTTCTTCTGTAGCACTTTTCACACTCCCTGTGGTGGGTTGGTTTTATCCCCTTCTCCGCCACAGTCAGGATTTTGTTTCGTTTTGGGGTGCTGTTCATCTACCAGCAACCCCTAGCACGTGTCCCAAACCTCTGCCTGATGGCACAACCAAACATGCTGTGTTGGTATAGCCAGTGTCCGTGCCCTCCGGCCTCCCTGTAGCACTCCTCAGGCAGAGGCTTGGAGAGGGCCTGCTGTGGTCAATGATGTCAGGGCTGTTGTCTTGGCTTCCTCTCTAAGTCGGGGTCTGCTGTAGACTCACCCCTATAGGGTAGGGAGGTAGCAGTAAGGACAAACTTCCCAGAAATAACGTGCCTTTTAGCATCAGGCTGTCAGAGCCAGACTGCCCTGGTTAGTAGGGGACACTGTTTACCTCTGGTACTTGGGCCGAATAGGGTGCGTGGAAGCAGGTCTCAGATGGGGTTCAGCCCGTGAACCCATCAGTCCTGCCCCTACCTGGGACTGGGAATTTCTCCTTGATGCCACTTTTACTGAGAGAGCCCAGGGACAGCCCAGTTGGCTGGGCCCTGGATCTGCATCTTCTGTGGGCTTGCAGCTGGTGCCCCCCCTTGATACATGTCCATCTTTCCCACTGGACTCCAAGTCTCAAGAGCAGGGCTGTGACCCATGTCTGTTACCATGCCTGGCACGTAGTAGGGGAGCTCAGTTCAAGGTGCCCATTTTCGTTTTTTAAAAAGTTTTGTGATATTCCAAGATGAGGATTTCTGGCTTCCAAGGCCCTAGACTGGGAAAGTGGGGACAGATGGTCTCAGGAAACCTGCAGAGGTCCCTGCTTGGCCCGACTGAGGACTCTGAGGGATGGCCTGGCATCTCTTGTGCAGGACAGTGGTTTTGAGACCAGCATGAGCAGGTCCATAAGATGAACCTGTGATTCATGTTGTTCTTAAGTGTGGCATCCTGCTTAATGAGGAACACCCTCCCATATGTCAAGGATTGTCTCTGGATGGTGGAACCATGATGCCCTTAAACCTGAGCTTTACCTAGAAGAAGGCAGAAGCTATTATATAATATGCTTTATTTTACTAAACTTTTTGAGGTGAAACTCACATAACACAAAACTAACCATCTATTTTGAAAAGGTAAACCCATAGAAACAGAAAGCAGATCTGTGGTTGCTGGGGTTGAGGACAGAATAGGGAGTGACTGCTTAATGAGTAGGAGGGTTTTTTTGTTGTTTGTTTGCAATGAAACTCTTGGAGCTAGGTAGAGGTGACGGTTGCACAGCTGTGAGTAGAATGAGTTTAAGAGCTGGTATTTCTCTATTAGCAACATGCCAAGGGAAGATGTAGCGACTTGCTCTCTCGTGAGACTGCTTGCCATTCTACTGTCTCACTGATCTTTTGATGTTGCCTTTGCAGACACTGTAGTCTTGATGCACAGGTGGAAGCTGTTTGGGTGAGAAAACACTGTACTGATCTAGTGGTCTGGTGACCAGAAATATAAGAGTCCAGGAATTGCACGTAGTCCTGTCACCTTGTGTCCGAACTCGACTCTGTGCTGTGACTTGCCTTCACTGGTTAGCTGGTTAACGTGCTCTTTGTTGCCTGTCTAGTGTGTACTGTAAACGTGGTCACCTGTGCCCAATCGACACTGGCCTCATTGAGAAGAATGTTGAACTCTTCTTTTCTGGTTCAGCAAAACCAATATATGACGATGACCCATCTCTTGAAGGTAAGTGGAACATCCCAGCTTATTTTTGAGACAGATATTTTAAAAACAAATAACCCACCCCTAAAGTAATATTCAGCTGGAACTCCTGCCCCTTAAAGATAGGGCTTGAGACTGTGCTGTGAACAGCTCTAAGGATGTGCGCTCTGATGTCTGATGAGGACTGCCTGGCTTGCTGTAAGGGGTGTCAGCTCAGGTGGGCACTTCAAGTGCCACTTGGTCCAGCTGAGACTTTGATGTGAGTCATAGCTCTGTGTCCCTTTCCTTTCAAGAAATTGGTTTTCTTCTTTTCCATCTCTTAGGTGGTGTTAATGGCAAAAACCTTGGCCCCATCAATGAATGGTGGATCACTGGCTTTGATGGAGGTGAAAAGGCTCTCATTGGCTTTAGCACCTGTAAGTATGTGGCCAACTGTGGACTGTTCTGGGTTATGAAAGGAGCCTTTGCTTCTGTCTTCCCTGGGGCTTGATTGGGCTTCGGGACCTCTCAGTAAGCTCATGTGAACACCACGAACCTTGTGGTGACCACATGGGGTTCTGGGATGGCCTCTTGTATTAGTTACAGCTGGCCTTGGAATTGACCCTTCAGTTATACGAGTAGGTCATATTCTTGCAAGTCAAACCCAGACTAAATTTCAAAAATCAGAGATGAGCTAAATGAAAGCCCCTCAACAAGATCTCTAGTCAGTCCAAATAGGCCGCTTCTGAATGAGATAACTGTGCACTTTACGCTTTTGACACTTGGGTATGGAATGACTTAGACTCCTCATAAGCTTCATAGACTCTGCCCTTTGGCCACCATAGCTGCCATCAGGTTCAAACCGCTGTCTAAAAACATCTTCTGTTCACTCCAGCCTTTGCTGAATACATCCTGATGGACCCCAGCCCAGAGTATGCCCCGGTGTTCAGCGTAATGCAGGAGAAGATCTACATAAGTAAGATAGTTGTTGAGTTCCTGCAGAACAACCCTGACTCAACCTATGAAGACCTGATCAATAAGATTGAGGTACAAAGTTTTAAGTTCTTTCTAATGTGGCATTCACACCTATTTACATGCAATATAGGTATTGCTGAAAAGCTCATGTCTAAAATTAGTGGAAACTTTTTAAGTTCAATTAGAACAGTTTGGCCTAAGTCTAAGAAACTTCTGGTGTTGTTTTTTTCCTTAAAGACCACTGTTCCTCCTTCGGTGCTCAACCTGAATCGGTTCACTGAGGATTCTCTCCTTCGACATGCTCAGTTTGTGGTGGAACAAGTAGAGAGTTATGATGCAGCTGGGGACAGTGATGAGCAGCCCATCTTCCTGACCCCCTGCATGAGAGACCTGATCAAGTTGGCTGGGGTCACCCTGGGAAAAAGGTAAGGACGGAGCAGGGGTAAAATCGAAGACCTGAGAGCAGAGAAGGCAGAATGTCACGCTAACATGATGGGAATCTCTCTCCTAGACGAGCAGAGAGACGTCAGACCATCAGTCATTCCACCAAGGAAAAGGACAAAGGCCCTACTAAAGCTACCACCACCAAGCTGGTCTATCAGATCTTTGACACTTTCTTTGCAGAGCAAATTGAAAAGGATGACAGAGAAGACAAGGAGAATGCCTTCAAACGCCGGCGGTGTGGTGTCTGTGAGGTAACCTCACCTGGGATGAGCTCCCCGTGTAATCTAAGCGAATCACTCCCTTCTCTTTCTGGCTTGAGATGCTCACTGTTCACGTGTGAGCCCTAAAACATAAGCTGGGAGAAAGTTGGTGATCTGGGGAGAATTGAATGCCTCACAGACAAAACAGATTAATAAGACAGCTGTAGAAATTGGTGGGCTCAGACACCTTGCTGTTAATGCTACTGTCACTAACCAAGAAGCCTAGCTTCCCCAGTGGCGTTTGCTCTGCCTGTGTCTCACTGTGTCTGAAGGCCCAGCCTGAGGGCAGAGGGCGTGACTGCCCCACAGAATCGCTGCTTCCTCCAAGGGAGCAGAGCCTCCTGGGAGCTTGCCTTGTCTTAGGCTGTAACTTTCCCAGAAAAGTGGGGACTCTGTCCAACTCAGATTTGAGGCCTTAAAAGACCTCTCTTTGTGATTTTGGAGGTTTTTTGTTTTTTTTTTAACTTCACTCTGGAGGAATTAATCCCCCAAATCTTCTATGACCCAGAGATCAAATATATTTTGGTATCTATTTGACTTATTTTTGATGAAAACTTAGATACAAAAATACAGCAGCTGCCTTCATAACCACCCTGTGTTCACAGTGTCCGCTGGAGTTGGAGCTTTTCCTGTTGTCTTCAGACGCAGCCCTTAACGGGAATTTGCATGTGCTCACCATTCTTGTTTTGATTTTACTTTTTATCATCTAGCACATGTGTATCTAAGCTTTAAAAATGTCTTTAAATATATAGAACTGGTATTTTTGTAACCATGTTACGTGTTGATATCGGTAGATCTAGTTAATTCATTCTGACTATTCCATTAGTACTTCATTACCTGACATCCCAACTTACCCCTCGGTGATGGGCCACTTTTGATATTATAAATCGTGCTGCAGGCAGCATCCTTGAATGAGACTTCTGTGACTGCCTCTATTTAGAAGTAGAATTGCTGGGGTGTGGGTTAGATACTTCACTTTGATCTAGAAAACTGCTCTCCAGAGTGGTGTTACTAATGTAAACCCTTTGAGCAGTGCTGGTTTCCCCACACCTGTTTCACCACCGCAGTAACCTTCGCTGATCTGGAGGGTAGGAAGGGTACCTTGTTCCTGACTCTCATTTCCCGTGTGTCTCATGAGGCTAGACATACAGCTTCTAAAATTGTAATTCCCCAAAAACCTGGTTATCAGTTGTTACTAATGGCCATTTGATTTACTTTATCACTATCTTTCAGGTTTGTCAGCAGCCCGAGTGTGGAAAGTGTAAAGCCTGTAAGGATATGGTTAAATTCGGTGGTAGCGGACGGAGCAAACAGGCCTGCCAAGAGAGGAGGTAGGCCCGGCTGACCTTTGTGCTGGTTGCAGAGGACAGTGCCTGCTGATGGCTGGTGCTCTCTGTGTGGCTTGGCTACGTTGAAATGTGCAGAGCAGGCAGGAGTGTTTTATCTAGCGGTGTCCCAGGCCAGTCCCTGTTATCTGACTAAAACAGTCCCAGTCGGTTTTAAAAGGTGGTAAAAGGGACCTTGCTTATACAAGTGATTTTGTAGGTGTCCCAACATGGCCATGAAGGAGGCAGACGATGATGAGGAAGTGGATGACAATATCCCAGAGATGCCTTCACCCAAAAAAATGCATCAGGGGAAGAAAAAGAAACAGAACAAGAACCGAATCTCTTGGATTGGAGAAGCCGTTAAGGTAACCCTGGAGCAGGCTGTCCGTAGTCTTTCTGCCACCCTCTGAGAAGCGAGTTGTGTCCTCCTGTCTTGCCTCCAGGCCTCTCAAGCAGCCTGTATCCTCTCTCTCTTGCCTCATGAGAGGAGCAGAGCCAGCTGCGAGGCCCAGGCCTAGGCCCACAGTCACCCAGCAAAAATGTGGTGGTGTTTGTGTGCCAAAGACTTAAGAGTCATTAGAGTCCCAAAGTGGGTATTTGACACAGTTCTAAGGGTGTCGGGCTGCTTCCCCTTCACAGCTTGTTTTGAAGAGAGGTGTTAACCTCTCTGGCCTGGGAATGGGTGTCTTTGGGGCACTAGCAGATTGCCTCCTGGTCACTCTGGTCAGCTCCACAGGTAAGGCTCAGCTCCATTACCAAAGCTGGAAAGCCAATGTCCTCAACGCTGCTCCCTTGGTGTCCATAAGTCAAAGATACAGCCAGTTCACTCGGCAGGCGTGAGGCCACTCTCTTCCAGGTGTTGCTTCAGGCAGACACCCCTGCCCTGTGGTGCTGATGCTCCAGGAGGACAGATACACGTGCTACTGGGCAGGTGGAGAGCTGGAAGGGGGCTGGGGCCGTGAGGCTTTCCCAAGGAGGTGACCTCTGAGCTGGGACCCAGAAGGTGGGAGAGGAGCTGCCCCATAGAGATCTGGTGAAGAACCAGGGCAGAGGCTCTGACATGGGAACCAGTTTTCCTTGTGGGAGAAAAAGAAAGAGGCCTGTGAGGCTGAGAGAGGAGTCGGGGATGGGATGTGGTTTTAGGACCATGGTGAAGAGATGGGACTGGTGCTGTTAACATCGAATACTGGAACCTGGTTTGCTGCTGACTGGCAAGGGCAGAGCTGACAATAGAGGCAGATGGGTGTTCTCTACAGGAGTCAGGCCAGTATAGCTCATGACTTGACAAAATCAGTATGGGTTATGCCTTTATATTAACAACATGCTGGTCAAGCCTAGCACAGACCTTTAAACCCTTCTCCAGCTGAAATAAGCTCTGTTTGTTTTCAGACTGAGGGCAAGAAGACTTACTATAAGAAGGTGTGCATTGACTCAGAAACCCTGGAAGTGGGGGACTGCGTCTCTGTTATTCCAGATGACTCCTCGAAACCACTGTACTTAGCAAGGTTTGTATCTTTCCCTTTGCTTGACTTCAGCACACACTTTCTCTTGAACAAGTAGGAGATGCCTGTTTGCAAGAATAGCAGCAGCAGCTCTTTGTTCTACACTGAAACAAAACAAACAAACCCAAACCCTCCAAGTTCCCCCAGTAAACTCAAAGCAGATCTGCTGGTGAAGTTAGGACTTTCTTGCCTTCTGCTCTTCCGGCTCCAGGGTCACGGCATTGTGGGAGGACAGCATCCAAGGGCAGATGTTTCATGCCCACTGGTTCTGTGCTGGCATAGACACAGTCCTCGGGGCTACGTCAGACCCCCTGGAGCTGTTCCTGGTAGACGAATGTGAGGACATGCAGCTGTCATACATTCACAGCAAGGTGACAGTCGTCTACAAAGCTCCGTCACAAAACTGGGCCATGGAGGTGAGTGCCCAGCGCCCTCGTGTGCCCCTCTCACTGTGTGGGGTCATGCCTGACACAGCATCTCTGTCCCCAAAGGGAGGCATGGATCCTGAGGCCCTGATGGCAGAGGACAATGGGAAGACCTATTTCTACCAGCTGTGGTACGATCAAGACTATGCAAGGTTTGAGTCCCCTCCAAAAACTCAGCCGACGGAGGACAACAAGTACAAGTGAGTGCTAGCCCCGGGCCCTGGTGTTGTCACCTCCTTGGAGAGGACACCATGCCTCTGTGTGAATCACTCTAGCTTTTCACATGCTTCCATCTGCTGGGTTTCCTTCCCAAACACCATCCAATCGTTTTCCTTGTTACCCCAAGCTGGCCTGGCTTTGTTTCAATGGCTTTAGGTATATGGTACCCGGGCATGGAGTTACCTTTATGAGAAACGCTAGTGTCCAGGAGCAGGATTTATCTTTGCATTTTCAGCCTTTTTGCATGTTCTTCAGTCTCTGTACCACAGATTTCGTGTGTTCTTTCATTTCTTAGGTATCTTTTAAGTGAGATCTTTGATTCCATTTTACTCTCACTGGGGGGTGACTGCTTTTAGGGAGTCTTGCTTTTTTGAATGCTTAGTGCCCCATGCCTTCCTTCCTAACCTCTGTACCTGCCTTGTTTTGACTGAAAGTCGCCCCATACCTCTAGAGCAACAGTGAAGCTGATGGGGCGAAGCCTAGGAGGGCTCACTTAGACGCTTCTGGTGTTTCTCTAGTTGGCCTGGTGCTGCCTCTTGACTCTATTTTATTTTTAGAGAGGGAGAAAGAGGAGAGAAACATCAGCTGTGGTTGCCTTTTGCGTGCCCCCTACTGGGAACATGGCCCACAGCCCAGGCATGTGCCCTGACTGGGAATCCAACCAGCTACCCCTTGCTTCATAGGCTGGCACTCGATCCATTGAGCCACACCAGCCAGGGCTGATCTCCATTTTTAAGTCGGACTCCCAGTCTCCTTTAAGGAATAATGTTGAACTTCACCAAGTACCTATAACCTTTATATAGATAATGGTATGAGCCTGCTCTGATATTTTGAGTTCCTGATTGAACCACCCTTTGTATTCTTGCTCCTGGTGTATTTTTCACCATATTCTAGATTCTACTTGTTAATGTCTTAGGGTTTTTATAGCAAATATTGTATTTAAAAGTGGGATAGGTTTGACATTTTTCTGTGTTTATATATCTCTGGGCTTTGACCCTAAGTAAGTGCTTTCAGTGTATGAACACAGCCCTGGCTGGTGTGGCTCAGTGGGTTGGGTGCTGTCCTGCATGCCAACGGGTCGCTGGAAGGGTCAGCAGTTTGATTCCCAATCAGGGCACATGCCTGGGTTGAGGGCTAGGGTGTCATTTTGGGGGTGTGAGGGAGGCAACCAGTTGATGTTTCTGTCCCTCACTTTCTCCCTCCCAATTCCTCTCTAAAAACTACATGAGATCTAAAAAAAAAAAAAATGAACATAAAGTACAGGAAAGACACTTCCTTCAAACATCTGTAGAAATTTTCTCTTGGTCACCAGAGTCTCTGAGTTAAGCCAATGGCTTCTTACTACAGTCATTACCTGCCACCTCAGGGCCTGTTGTCTTTTGTCCTTTACTGCTTCAGATTCTGTGCAAGCTGTGCCCGTCTGGCTGAAATGAGGCAAAAGGAAATTCCCAGGGTCGTGGAGCAGGTTGAGGACATAGATGGCCGGCTTTTCTATGGCTCAGCCTCCAAGGATGGTGTCCAGTATCGAGTGGGTGACGGCGTGTACCTCCTCCCTGAGGCCTTCACATTCAAGTGAGTGACACCTTTGCCCAGGTCAGGGCCAGGACCCTTGGGTTGGCCGTTGTACCAGGCTGTTGCCTGTGAGCCATTGTCACTGGTCAGTCATACTGAACTACCTACTTTTTAAAGTTTAATGTTCAGTTACATGTAATTTTTGCTTCTCTTGCAGCATCAAGATGTCCAGTCCTGTGAAACGCCCACGGAAGGAGCCTGTGGATGAAGATCTGTATCCAGAACACTACCGGAAGTACTCGGACTACATCAAAGGCAGCAACCTGGACGCCCCTGAGCCATACCGAATTGGCCGCATCAAAGAGATCTTCTGTGTCAAGAAGAACAACGGCAAGCCCAATGAGACAGACATTAAGATAAGACTGAACAAGTTCTACAGGTCAGTGATGGCCTCTGCTTTTCCAGGAGGCAGCAGGCTCTTCTATAAAGTTCTGCCTGAAATGGGGTTGTAACATAGCACACACAGTGGTGTTCTAAGAGTCAGATAGAGGTAGCTGTTTTTTCCAGGTGTTTCTGATTATCTGAGTGCTGACAATGATGGAATTCTATTTCATAGCCTTGCTTTTCGTCCTTATTTTATAGCTGCGGGTTCTTTCCAAGGAAATCCCAGAGGTGGAATGTGCCAGCCTCTGTGCCTGAGGCAGCCCCAGAGAACTTTGTTCTTTTACAACCTCTTCGTTCCACCTCCGCCCCCTTGCCCCTCCCAGCACTCATCTTCCTGCTGATTTTCCTGGGCCCTCCTTTCTGTTGCTGGGGTTTCTCTCCGCCTACACTTTCTCAGTCTTGGGTGCACTGGGTCTTTTTCTGGAACCCTAGTAACTGGTAGTAGTTAGGAGCTAACCTGAAACTAAGCCATACAGGTAGCTGTAACATAGCTTCACTTGGCTAATGTATATCAAACACTTTCTGAAGTCCTTAAAATAATAATTTGCAAGAATGGGAAAGAAAGGAGAAGTCTAGCTGGTACAGATGAGAAAAAGAAGCTCTAGACATGCTTCTTAACAGGAGGCGGCCAGCCAGTCTTGACACAGGGCCAGTCTAGCCTGTTTGGGCTGCAGTGGAGGCATGAAGAGGAAGCGAATCATTCAACATACTGAACTACGTTAAGGTTTAATGTTCAGTTACGCATTATGGTTGCTTCTCTGCAGCATCAAGCTGTGTAAACATCTATGGAAGGAGCATTTGTTTCCAAGAATCCCACTGTTTGTAGTGTCTAATGGCAACTAAGGAGGATAGTGATCAAGCTGACCTAACTGGGAGCCATGGTCTTTTCCCATGGAGTCCCACAGCACCCCCAGCTGGGTGGTACCACTTAACTCACTGAATTGCTAACAGACTCTCCTGCTTGCAGGCCAGAGAACACACATAAGTCTACTCCAGCAAGTTACCATGCAGACATCAACCTGCTTTACTGGAGCGATGAGGAGGCGGTGGTGGACTTCAGCGCCGTGCAGGGCCGCTGCACTGTGGAGTACGGGGAGGACCTGCCTGAGTGCCTGCAGGACTTCTCCGCAGGCGGCCCAGACCGCTTCTACTTTCTTGAGGTTGTTGCCCTGGGCTTGCCGGAGGGAAAGGCTTCGGGTCAAACTCCCAGCCCCCAAGAAAGCACTTTAATTATTATACAGAGTACAAATTTACGACATTCAAAGCTGGAACTTAATACTTTTGGCTTTTTCTTTTTGTTTCCTTTTTGTAAGACAGCAATTGCTGGGAAGGTCTCAAATGCTCCTACTCTTCGTTTCTTAAAAAGTACAATGATAATATCAGTGTCCTAATGCAACTAAAATTCATTTGAAGACTATTAGGCCACCTCTGCTAGCTTGACCAGTGCCTTAGTGTGAGTTAGGGAGGGAGACCTCTTCCCCGGGGAGACACAGTCCTGCCCCTTGTCCCTTCAGCCAGCTGTCTGCCTCCGGCCAGGGCTACACACTGCAGTTGGCCCTGAGAGAAGATCCAGGAGTCTGTTAACTAAACTGATCACTTTTAAATTGCCTGCGCGTGGCCTCTGTGTCGGCTCACTTGAAATAACACGTTCCCACGTTTCCCCAGGTTTCGGTGTGGATAGATAGCCTCATCAGACTGGTGTCTTGGTGTAACACTTCTGCCTGTTTTTAGAATGAGTAGTCCAGGCACTTATCAAAGCAGGAATGTCAGTGTAGACCATGTGAAATATTTGTATTAATACAATTTAAAAGATTTTCCAGTGTAGTAAAATCAGAGTACTCTTGTTGGTGGCTATTTGCTTATGGCAATATTCAGGGAGAAATTAAGTAGATCTTTATCAAATTAATTTGTTATAGAAGACCAATGTGTTTTTCTGCCAGACTATTGTGGTTCTTCCCTTCCCAGGCCTATAATGCTAAAAGCAAAAGCTTTGAAGATCCTCCCAACCATGCCCGTAGCCCTGGAAACAAAGGGAAAGGGAAGGGAAAAGGTATGTCATTATCCCCTAGGGTTCTTTTCAAGTCCGTCTTCTATAACTCAGGCTACTTAATGTCTCTGAATCAATAAGGTGTTCGAAGCAAGTCAATACTCTGGTCTAATTTGTGGCTTGTGTCCTCCAGGGAAAGCCAGGGTAAAGTCTCAGCCATGTGAGCCAAGTGAACCCAAGGCAGAAATTCAGCTGCGAAAACTGCGGACCCTGGATGTATTTTCTGGCTGTGGGGGATTATCGGAAGGATTCCACCAAGCAGGTAAAGGCCAGGAGGTTCTTTCTCTGCACAGCTAATAAAACCAGACCCGGCACATTCTGCCTGGAGAGTTTTCTGGCTCTGGTCACCTTTCTGACTCATTCCAGGTTGTTTAAGGCCCTTTTGTCTCTTTCTGCCAGGCATCTCAGAAACGCTATGGGCCGTTGAGATGTGGGACCCTGCGGCCCAGGCATTCCGGCTGAACAACCCTGGGTCCACCGTGTTCACGGAGGACTGCAATGTCCTGCTGAAGCTGGTCATGGCCGGGGAGGTGACCAACTCCCGCGGCCAGAAGCTGCCTCAGAAGGGAGATGTGGAGATGCTGTGTGGCGGGCCACCATGCCAAGGCTTCAGTGGCATGAACCGCTTCAATTCTCGTACCTACTCCAAGTTCAAGAACTCTCTGGTGGTCTCTTTCCTCAGGTAAACGGGGCAGAGGCCCCTCTGTGTTCAGTGCTGCCTGTGGCTGACCCCACAGCCAGCCCTGGGGCTGTGGGACTGAGGGTGTGCCTGGGCGAATAGTCACTGCTTTATCTTTCCCAGCTGCTGGTGGCCATGTGCTGAGGTGAAGCGCCTGGTCTTTGCCTTCAGGAGCTAATGGCTCACTTTCTGCTGAGGAGAGAGTGACCTTAAGAATTGGGAGGGTCTGTTTCTAGGCAGCCAGACATTGACCATTTGGGAGTGGCTTTTGATAGAGCAGGTCTTTTTTTCTCTCAGTCCAAATGGTGACTCTCGTGCCTCCCACAGCTACTGTGACTACTACCGGCCGAGGTACTTCCTCCTGGAGAATGTCAGGAACTTCGTCTCCTTCAAGCGCTCCATGGTCCTAAAGCTCACTCTCCGCTGCCTGGTCCGCATGGGCTATCAGTGCACCTTCGGCGTGTTGCAGGTGGGGCCCCCAGGGAATGGGGCACGGGTTGGGGCGGGGGTGGATGTGGTCAGGAGGCGGGTCACTGCTCCCTGGACTGACTGCAGTGGAGTGTCTCCGTCTGAAAATAAGGCTCAAAGGGCCAGGCCTGAGAGTGACAACCAGCTGTGCTGCCGAGGGCAGGGAGATAGCCGCCGGGGCCCCCACCTACCACTGGGAAGCCTGCAGCCTTTCGATCTGAAAGCTTGGAGCCGGTGTCCCAACACATCCACCTCTTAGGGTCTTCTTGTGTGCCTGAGGAGGGGCTGCATTCAGGGGGGCTCTTGGCTGTTTCGTTTGTAGCTCACTTCCTTGATAGGGAACGGTGGTGGCCAAGTATGATGCTCTAGGCAGCCTTAGATCCCCACGGCGGGGTGGGTGTGGCCAGGTCGGCAGAAGTGCACACAGACCAAACTGTCAATGGGGTAAAACATGAGTGTTTCCTCTGGGTGAATGCATGTGCGTACAGACACCTAGAGAGGGCAAAAGTCACATTCCAGGTGGCTACCAATGGCTATGACCGCAGGAGTTGCAATTTGGGATGACCCATCGGGAGCATGCCTTACCTGAAGGCAGCCTCTCTGTGTATATCCTTTTAGTCGTTGTTGGCATAACTAATGCTGAGAATAACTAACACTGAGATGACTGTCAAAATGGGAGGGGAGGTTGGCTGGAGAGCCGTGAGTGAGTGGGTACCAGTCACATGGCTCTCCCCAGTTCTCTGGGGTGTCCAGGCTCACGGGTCAAGCCTGGTTGGCAGCCATGTTCTCTGTCCCTGTGACCACGGGCTGCCAGGTAGGTGGCTGGGCTCTGTGCAGTCTCCTCTACCCTCTCCTCCTCAAGTGCTGTGACCAGAAGTCCCTGCAGTGCTCTATAAAGAGCTGGCTGGGTCCCCAGTGGAATTTACTCCATCCTCTCCGGTAGCCACCACCTGGAATCTTAGGTTTTCATCTGGTCTCTTTTTTTTTTTTTTTTCCTTAATTGATTTGATTGAGGTGCGGGGGAGAGGAAGGAAGTGATTGAGGGAGAGGGAGAGAGAAGCATTGATTTGTTGTTCTACTTACTTAGACATTCATTGGTTGATTCTTGTGTGTGCCTTGGCGGGACTAAACCCACAACCTTGGCGTATTGGGATGATACTCTAAACAGCTGAGCTACCCAGCCAGAGCTGGTCTCACTTCTTGTCAGGAGTAAACCCGATGGGTTAATTTTGAGTTTTCTGGGTGAGCTGTGCTCCAGCCAGCTGCTCCAGAAAGTGGGGTATCACTGATCCCAGACTTTGGTTCAGCCACTTGGAGTGCCAGTTGACCTGTGTGTATGGCTGTCCTGTGCACAGGCTGGTCAGTATGGTGTGGCCCAGACACGGAGGCGAGCCATTATCCTGGCTGCAGCACCTGGGGAGAAGCTCCCCCTATTCCCAGAGCCACTGCACGTGTTTGCGCCCCGGGCTTGCCAGCTGAGCGTCGTGGTGGACGACAAGAAGTTTGTTAGCAACATAACCAGGTAGGAGCCCCCCGCTCTCCCTGTGTCATGGTGTTTGTGAGTGTCACCCAGGGAAGTTCAGCGTTGGACTCTGCCACCTCCACTGTCATGTTCTGACCCCCGAGTAAGCACTGTGTACAAAGCAGGGGCCAGGTACCTGGCTGTAGTCATGAGCAAAGCCCAACTAGAGCCTCTCTCCTTCCCGGGTGGAGTCTAAGAAGAATGCTGCCCATGTGACCTCAGGCAGCCCTTTGACCTCTGAGATGGGATGTCCCCTCTCTAAAGAGGGCAGTGCCAGCAGTCGGGATGGCAATAGTGCCTGGAGGAACAGTGGCAGTATGCGTCCCCAGAAGTGTCAACTGTCTGCCACACTCTGTTGCAGGCTGAGCTCAGGTCCATTCCGAACCATCACTGTGCGCGACACGATGTCTGACCTTCCTGAGATCCGGAACGGAGCTTCGGCCCAGGAGATCTCGTACAACGGGGAGCCTCAGTCCTGGTTCCAGAGGCAGCTCCGGGGCTCGCAGTACCAGCCCATCCTCAGGGACCACATCTGTAAGGTAACATTGCCCAACAGAGGGGCCCTCCTTCAAGCTGCCTCCTAGGAACAATAGACCTGGGGGAGCCCAGCCAAGGTTTGGGGTGGGAAGCAGGATCTGACCCCAGCCCCACTCCAGCTGCCTTTCTGCTCTTGGCCCCTAACCCAAACCACTGTCATCTCGACTGGCCTGCAGCCTCACTGCTTCCTGCTTCTCTTCTTGCCCCCACTGCCCATGCCCCCTATGGCAGCACGTAGTCACGTAAAGCCTCGACTAGAGCTGTTGCTTTTTGTGGAGTAGGCCTGGAGTGGTGTGTCTGGTCACTGCCCCTCTGGTTGACCTCTGTTGCCACTCCTCTCTGCGTGTTGTCCCAAACATGCCAAACCTGGCCTTTTGTGCCCCCAGCTGCTGCTGCGCTTTGTATGGTAGCGCTCAGTTCAAGCACCCTCTCCATGCTTATCCGGAAGCTGTTACTTCACCTGTTCCCCCCACATTATTCCTCATCCCTGCTCTATCTTCAGGGCTCACGTGTGGGCCCTGTCCAAGCTGTCCATTTGGGTAACTCATCTGCCCGAATGGGAGATGAGCCCTTTGGGGGTTCCTGATTGCTGTGGTGTCCCCAGAGCCTAGAGCAGTGGTGCCCAGCCCACCTCAGATGCTCCCTGGGCTGGGTCACAGCTGGGCCTTGCCACACTCCTTCAGGACATGAGCGCCTTGGTGGCTGCCCGCATGCGGCACATCCCTCTGGCACCGGGCTCAGACTGGCGCGACCTGCCGAACATCGAGGTGCGACTCTCTGATGGCACCATGGCCAGGAAGCTGCGGTACACCCACCACGACAAGAAGAATGGGTGCAGCAGCACCGGGGCGCTCCGAGGGGTCTGCTCCTGTGCGGAAGGTAGGACCCCTGTGTGTGCCCTGGAGGTAGCTTCCTTCAAGTTTATTGTGAAGCCCTGGCCCCTCAGGTCCTGGTTGCCCCACAGCAGTTGGTTGGCTCGGGTGAAAAGGTGCTGTTATATGGGGTTCCCCAGCAGGACCTCCTGGGTGCTGCCGCTCACTAAGCCAGTGGTTCTGGGCACGGCACACATGCTAAGCCTGGGTGTCCCCCTGGTAAAATTGTGCCCAGGGAGCGGAGACTGTTGACTGCTGTGTTCCTGGATGGGCTCCGAGTGGCACAGGTACCTTCCTGGGCTTTTCTTCCTATTCCATAACGTCAGCCTCATTGCAACCCTCTCTTCAATCAGGCAAAGCCTGTGACTCCACGGCCAGACAGTTCAACACCCTCATCCCCTGGTGCTTGCCCCACACCGGCAACAGGCACAACCACTGGGCTGGCCTCTACGGACGGCTTGAGTGGGACGGCTTCTTCAGCACGACTGTCACCAACCCTGAGCCCATGGGCAAGCAGGTAGGATGGAGGACCCTGGTCAGGCCTGGGAAGGGGATCAAGGCACAGGCTTAGCAGGTGGGGGTAGCCTGTCAGGAGCTGGCACTCCTTACCACCTGCCTCAGTGCTGATGGAGACAGGTTCACTGGCTGAGGCCTAAGGCTGGACTTCTCCACGGCACAGTTTTCCACCCTGCCCACAATGGCAGGTCTTGTGCCCTGCCCCACCATGCCTCTCGCCTGCAGGGTCGTGTGCTTCATCCTGAACAGCACCGTGTCGTGAGCGTGCGGGAGTGTGCCCGCTCCCAGGGCTTCCCGGACACTTACAGGCTGTTTGGCAATATCCTGGACAAGCACCGTCAGGTCAGTGCAGTGGAACAGAGTCAGCTTGCTTCTCCTCTGGCCTTGAGGAGGGGCTGGTGGGAAGGGGCCCCCTCTCACCCATGAACAGGGTAAAGAGTGGTTCAGTGGGGAGCACAGCTCCCACAGGGACGCAGATTGGCCTCAGCACTCCCAGCACGGGGACAGCCAGGAAGGACGGTCCCTGTCCCTGGGCTCAGAGTACTTATGGGTCAGACTGAGTCGCTAAGCATGTGTGTTGCTGGTCACAGCTCTGAGGTGGATTTACCCCAAAGGAAAGTTTTAATGCAATGAACTTCAGAGAGGGAGCAGACTAAATACATAGTGGGGAAAATTCACTATTGCTAAGGGTTGAAATGAACCAGCAGTTCCTCTCTGATTGCTAGGGGGTTAGGTTGGCTTCTTGAATGAATGTATTTCCACCCAAGTAATGCACACACAGCTTAAAAAGCCAATGGTGCCTAGGGGTTATAGGGGAAAACGCCTCTTTCACCCTGTACCCCAGTCCTATTCTCCAAAAGCACCCGCTCAGCTAGAAATGAAGCATGGTGGCTTTCACATCTGGATCTTTTTCTAAAGTCCTTTAAAAAAAAAAAAATTCAGTTTTGGAGAGAGGGTATGGGAGGGAGAAAGAGGAGAGAAATATCAATGAATGTGTGGTTGCCTCTCGTGTGCCCCCCTGCTGGGGACCTGACCCATAACCAAGGCATGTGCCCTGACTGGGAATTGAACCAGTGACCCTTTCGTTCTCAGGCCAGCATTCAATGCACTGAGCCACACCAGCCAGGGCTTTAAAGCCCCTTAAAGGTTCCCTTTTCTGTGGGTGGTTCTTGACATGTTGGAGTTTGGGGTGGGAGGAAGAGCTGATTGGCAGGTCAGAGGGTCATCATGGTGAAAAGGCTCATGTGAGCATGAGACCAGGGGCCCAGTGTCCTCACTGGGCAGAGGCTGGTGCCGACCCCAGCTGTGCCAAAGTAGGCATCACCCTCCTTACTTCCTTCCTGCAGGTGGGTAACGCCGTGCCACCGCCCCTGGCCAAAGCCATTGGCTTGGAGATCAAGCACTGTTTGTTGGCCAAAGCTCAAGAGAGTGCCTCAGGTATGGTGGATGTGGGCAGGCTGGGGGCAGCCAGGGTGTAACTCTAGGGTCGGGGACTTGGGCAAGTCACACACCCTCCCTAGTGGCCTCACTTCTCTCTGGGCAACTGTGAGATGGGATGAGTCACGCATGGCTGGTGCTCAGAATCGGTACCCTGCACATAGTGAGCAGTTGGGTCTCTGGGCACTTTCCCCTGTCCCTCTGGGTGAGCCCGACTCAGGTGGGCCTGCCTCAGCCTCTAACACAGGCAGTTTGGAAACTTCCTAGGGGACACCTTCGAGCAGCGCTCAGTCTTCCTGAATGTTCGTTCAGAGCTGCTACAGGTTCTTTTACAGTCAGCCATTAATACTGATGCCTAGGCATTCAGGTAGTTCTGATTTTGTGTATTTGCTGTGCTTGCCTGTTGTAGGGTGATGTTGTATATATTCCCTACAGTGACTTTCCATTTTCTCTCCCTTCAGTTAAAATCAAGGAGGAGAAAACTATCAAGGACTAGTATCACCCTCCCGTCGCCCTTGTGTCTGGCACCAGGGATCCCCAATGTGCACTGATGTTGTATTTTTAACATGTTGAGATCTGTCAGTTCAAATGTGTTGTACACGGTGTTTGTGGCCTTGGCTGACATGCAGCTGTTCTGTAAGGTTTGCTTATCAACAAATGACTTAGTGATCAAATTGTGCAGTACTTTGTGCATTCTGAATTTTAAAAGTTTTTTATTATGCATTATATCAGATCTACCACTGTATGAGTGGAAATTAAAACTTTATGTAGTTTTTATATGTTGTAATATTTCTTCAAATAAATCTCTCCTATAAATCACCTTGGCTGGTGACTCATGATTTACAAGGGGCTTCTGGCTGTCTCTCAGCTGAGGCTGGGTGAGAATGGGCTCTTCAGTGCTGATGGTGATCACACAAGAGGCATTGGTGTGAAGTTAGGTCACTTCATGTGTCCCATGTGCATATTAGGGGTGGGGGTTAACTTGTGCGACTCAGTTCTGGCCAATGAGGCGCAAGTGGAACTTGCTAGTGTAGCTTCCAGGAAGGTCTTTTAAAGGAATAGTCTTAGTTGGCCTAACTCATGGCCTTGTAGGCCTTCTTTGGAGTGGGCTGTGATGCCTGGCAATGCAGCAGCCATCTTGTGACCATGAGGTCAGAGGCCCCTTGCAGTTGATGGTGGAGCAAGAAGAGAGGAGTCAAGAGCCCTGGCCTGCCACCCCCAGACAAACCCCTTATTTGTTTAAGAATCTACTAGGTGGGCTTTCTGTGCTTTCAGCCTAACCCAACCCTACTGAATTCTAAGACGAACAAAACTTTGTGGTTTCTCTTTTGGGAAAGGACTTGCTATAAAATGTCGTCAAAGCACAAGCAGACAAACATCAGTCTCCAGCCCTCATGACCCAGAGAACCACCATTAAGATGTTAAGTGCCACCTGCTCCACCACCTGTACGTGTATTTTCATAAATGGTATCCTCGGGGGCACTCCCGACTGTAACTTCCTACTCAGCGAGTCCCAGGTGTTTCAGTCATAAGACTATAGGACTAAATATAATTCAAATGCAAACTTCACTAAGTTCCTTATAGGTAGTTAGGTGTTCGCCTTTTTTTTTTTTTTTTTTTTTTGCTGCAAACAAACAGCACTGCACTGAACATTCTGTACATTTTCTTCCATCATCTTCAGGGAACTATCTCAAGAGGTTCTGAGACTACTGAGTATAAAATTTTAAACATAGTATTACTGTTTAACTTTTTGAGGAACTGTCAAACTTTTCCAAAATGACTGTACTATTTTATAATCCCATCAGCGATGTATGATGATTCCAATTTCTATACATCCTCTCTAACACTTATTATTTTGCTTTTTTTAAAAAAAATAATCATCCTGCCCTGGCTGGTGTGGCTCAGTGGGTTGAGCGCCGGCCTGTGAACTGAAAGGTTGCCAGTTTGATTCCCAGTCAAGGCACATACTGGGGCCATTATCTCTCGTACACTGATGTTTCTCTCCCTTTCTTTCTCCATCCCTTACCCTCTCTCTAAAAGTAAGTAAATAACATCTCAAAAAAAAAAACCCTAATGGGGCCCTGGCTGATGTGGTTCAGTGGATTGAGCACCTGCTTGTGAACCAAAGGGTCACAGGTTTGATTCCCAGTCAGGGCACATGCCTGGGTTGCAGGCCAGGTCCCCAGTAGGGGGCATGCAAGAGGCAACCACACACTGATTTCTCACCCTCTTTCTCCTTCCTTTCCCCTCTCTCTACAAATAAATAAATAAAATCTTAAAAAAGTAACTAGTTTGTTTTTTTTTTTAAATCCTAATAGGTGCAAATTAGTATCTCACTATGCTTTGGATTTGTGTATTATATATGTTTATGTGTTAATTTTTTGAACACTGATAAAAATCATAACAAAATCTACCATCTTAACTGTTTTTAAGTGTACAGTTCAATGGCATTGAGTATATTCACATTGTTTCACAACTGTCTCTGCCATCCATTTGCAGAATTCTTTCCATCTGCAAAACTGAAACTGTCCCCACGAAACACTGACCCCCCCAGGCCCTGACAGCCACCATCTACTTTCTGTCTCTATGAATCTGACTCCCCCAGGGACCTCATGTAATTGGAGTCATACAGTATTAGTCCTTTTTGTGACGGGCTTATTTCATGAGCATAGTGTCCTCGGGGTTCATCCATGTGGTAGCGTGTGAATTTCCTTTTTAAGACTAAGTAATATTCCATTATATGAATGCAGTGCATTTTGTTTATCCAGTCACCCACCACTGTGTTGCTTCTCCTTGTGGTTATTATGAAGCACGCTGCCATGAACACGGGTGCAAACACCTGTCACATCACTACTTTCAGTTCCTTTGGTTATATGTCCAGAAGTGGGATTGCTGGATCATGTGGAATTTCTGTGTTTAATTTTTTGAGGAACTGCCATACCAGTTCCCATAGCAGCAGGTTGTTTTTTAATGAAGTAACTTTCAAGGCATGGCTGAAACCCCTTTGCTTGCCTCCCAGGTCCCCATCCTCGCCTCCCACACACAGCCACTGAGAGAATGTGGCTGTGTCTCCTTCCTGCCCATGGTTTCTGGCAGTTACCAGCTTTGTGTGTGTCCATAAATGTTGTATTCTGTGTCTTTAAAAATAATAAATAAATGCTATTCTACTGCACATATTTCTCAGCAACCTGCTTTTCTCCCTCAAGTGTGTTTGGAGCTTTTAGAGAAAAGCCAGCTATAGAAAAAGAACGATGAATTGCAAACAACCAGAATTCAGGCCAGCGCTTGTCTCCTTTCTGTATCATGAGGAAGCCTCTCTAACACCCTGTCCTTGTCAGAGTGACCGTCCTCATGCGCATGTGTAATGTGCCAGTGGGTTTTGTGTACATTCACATGCAGCCGTCTGCTACTACTAATAGAAAACTTACATAGTGGCAACCGATCATCATTGGCACCAATTCACGGCCAATGGGAACCCCCAAATTGGGGTGTGCTGAAAAAGAAAACTTTATTCGGTGAAAATCAACTCAATTGCGACACAGCCTGGTGGAGACACAGCCCTGGGGGCCAGGCCCCCCTCTGGGTAGGCAGCTCTGCACCCTGCTGGTCCACTCTGCTCCCTGCCAGTCTGCACTGCTCTGCACTGGTCTGCTCTGCTCTGCTCATCAGTGTTTCACCTCAGCCAGGGAAGCTCAGTGTTAAGTTAAAAAAGGGAAAGTGCGCTCACAGAGCAGAGGGGAGCTGGCGTACATAGGCAGGAGTCCACGCTCCTGGTCCTTGATTGGTCCATCCTGGTGCAAATGAGGACTCCCAAACTTCGCAGTTTGATTGATCCAAGTGGCACTGTCCTGACTGGTCAGAAATGAGCTGCTCTGATTGGTGGATGTTGATGGGAGCTATAACAGCGCTGGTCCAATTGGATGGGGAAGCTTTAGTCCTATTGATCAAAGTAGGATTCCAGGAGCTCTTGTAAGAGCTGACTGGGATGGCAGGAGCGCAGTGTGGGCAGTTAGTGCAGAGGCAGGTAGTTTAGTACAGGCTTCTCCCCAAAATGCAGTTTGCGTGAGAAGGAACTGTGTAGAAACCGCTGCTAGGCTCTGTTTTTGAAAATTTGGCATGTGAGAGGCAACCGTTTCTCTCGCACATGTTTCCGTCCCTCTTTTTCTCTTCCTTTCCCCTCTCTCTAAAGTAAATAAATGAAATCTTTAAAAAATAAATACATAATATTTAAGCCCAGTTAGCCACAAGGAGCCCTTCTTAGTAAGTATCTTCTTTCTCAGGGTCCACAGTAGACAGTATCAGACAAACACTAATCCAGTACTAGGTCTACTCTAGTCCCGGTTCTGGGGCTGGACGCAGAGCAGTGAGACAGACCCACACCTGCCTCAAGAACAAGGCAGGCAGACAAACCCCACAACAAATGAGGTGATTTTTAAGAGTGAGAAATAATTAAATACAAATAATTAAAACAGAATTGGGATAAATGATTCTGAACCTTGCTTCGTTCCCCTCCAACAGGAAAGTGCACAGATCTTATAGGTGCAGTTGGATTCTTTTTAAAAGTGCATTTGCCTGTGTCACAAACCAGCAAAACCAAAATGTATAAAATTCCTGTCACCCTGGAAGGATGCCTGGTGCCCTGCCCACTAAGAGATCAGCACAGTTCTGATTTCTGCTACTCTAGGTTAGTTTTGCTTATTTGAGAATTTCCCACAAATGGAACCATATGCTGTCTAGCCTTTGTGTCCTGTATTCATGTCATTGCGTGTATCAGTTTCCCCCTTCTTTATTGCCATATAGTATTCCACTGTACAGATGGACCACAGTTTATTGTTTGTCCCTTCATCTGTTGATGGGCTTTTGAGTTGTGTTATGGGTTGGTTGTGGGCCCCCCCCCCCACCAAATTCATATGTTGAAGCTCTAACCCCCAGGACCTCAGAATGTGAGTGTATTTGGAGATGGAATCTTTACAGAAGGCACTGAGATAAAATGAAGTCATTAATCCAGTATGACTGGTGTACTTGTAAGGACCATGTGAAGACACGGAGAAAACAGCCATCGATGAGCCAAGGAAAGAAATCTCAAAAGGAACCAACCCTGCTGACACCTTGATCTTGGACTTCCAGCCTCCAAAACTGCAAGAAAATAAATTTCTGTTGTTTCAGTCACCCAATCTGTAGTGGCGTCTTATGGCAGCTCTGGCAAGCTGATGCAAGTCGTTCCTGGGGAAAGCTGCTATGAATATTCGTGTGTGTATTCTAACACAGCTTTTTGTGGACACGCGTTTCCATTTCTTACGGAGAATGCCAAGAGGTGGACTCCATGTCTTGAGTTATAGCCCTGAAGCTGCTGCGGAGTTTCCAGGGGACTGCATACCGCCTCACGTGCACCACCAGGCTGGTTTTGCTCTGTCCTGTGAAGAAGCTGGATGTGGGAAGAATGTGGTGCCACCAGGAAGAACCTGAGGAGGGGCTCAGGGCCTTTTTCCCCCGCTCATCCTTGCCTGGGGTTCTCCCCACTGCCCTATGCTCCCTCAGGCCCTCTTTTACTTAGCCTTGGGTAATACCTGACTTTTTATAAAAATATTATATACTTGATGTTGCAGAAAAAGTATTCCATACAGAAAAATACCAAAAAGGAAGTCAAGATGAAGCCAAATTGAAACACCCAGAAGCATCCATGTTGAGTGGTGGCTAATGTCCCCTGGGCTGGTGCTTGCACGGACGAGGCAACATTTTAGCTAACTCCTTACTCAGGATGGCTGCATAGTTTTCAGTTTTCCAATCGTTTAAACCAAACTGTGCTGGACCCTTTCTTACAACTTAATGCACTTGCCTGTGTATTTCCTTAGGGCAGTTCTAGGAGAGGGAATGCAAGTTAGCAGACATGCAAAACCTAGTGCAATATATTTATATGTTACATCTCACATATATTAGGTAACTACATGCTACATATTAATATCTGAAGTCTATAAAGTAAATAATTTTATATTTATGTTGAAATCAGAGTAATATTACACATGGTAAAAAAATTAAATATAGCAGAAAAGTCCAAAAAATAAGCTTTTCTCCCTTGATGCTTTCCTCTCAAAGCATGAGTCAGGAACAGTTTGATATTTCTCTTCTGAAAATAATTTGCATATACCAACATATCAATGTGCTATTAAAGATTTACACAAATTGATTCCTATAACATATGCCATTTTACATCTTGCTTCCTCTTCTCAAATTGGAGATTTTTTGTTATTTTACATTTTTAAAAAGATTTTATTTATTCATATTTAGAGACAGGGGAAGGGAGAGAGAAAAAGAGGGAGAGAAACTGGATGTGTGGTTGCCTCTTGCACGCCCCCAACTGGGGACCCAGCTCGTAACCCAGGCATGTGCTCTGACTGGGAATCGAACTGGCGACCCCCTGATTTGCAGGCCAGCACTCAATCCATTGAGCCACACCAGCCAGGGGTGGAGTTTTTTTTTTTTAATGTGAGCACAAATGGATGTACTCCCTGAAAGACTGTGTAGCATCTCATAGATTATGGCAGAGTATACTTTCACTTGAAGCAGCCCCCGTGAATAGACACACTGGCGGTTCCCGGTTTTGCTCTCATGAACAACACTGCGTGGATATTTTGTTCTCACATCTTTGCAAACATTCACAAGTTTTTACCACAGGTTGAGTTACCAGTTGGCTCAAAGGAAGATACATCTGTGCAGTGTAAGTTTTAGTAGATGTCAAATTTCAATCCAAAAAGTTTGCATAATTGCACACACTAACAATGTGTGTGTCTGTTTCCCTACATCTTTGTTACCACTGGGTAATATCCCGTTTTTAAAGTTTTGCCCAAGTGTTATGTCATTTTGATTTTGCATTTCTTAGAGTAAATTTGAATAAGTGCACAAATGTTTATTGGTCCTTTGTACAAACTTTATACTTTCATCCTTATTTCCAGAACACCGTTTCTTTCATTCACTTTCCCAGTTTCCCTCCAGGTCTCTTGCTAATTTATCCCTTTCCACTATTCCTTCTTCAGGCTTCTAGAATAATCTTTCTCCCAAGAAACTCGGGTCACATGGAGTTACCACTGAAAACATGTCAGTGACCTCACCCACACCACAGCCTACAGGGTAAAGAGCCTACACTCTTCGGTCTGGTTTAAAAAGTCCTTTATAATCTGGTTCCTGCCCTGCCCCAAATGGTCCTTAATTGAACACTTACTACATGCAGGTGCCCCGTGGGTGCTGGGACCCACAGGGGAACAAAACAGGCAAATGTTTGCGTTCTGCAGTTGACATTCTAGAGCAGTGTTTCTCAAACTTTTTTTCATTACTGCCCCTCTAAAGGAAAAAATGGATTATTTTAAAATTTAAATCAATCAATTTCAATCTAATTACATTCAATTACTCCCTAATTGTGGAAATTGAATACTTAGTAATAGTATTTTATTTGGGAGGGGTGACTTTAGAAGGTCACAAGCCACTGTAATGTTTGAGAGTTTTTTGCCCCCCCCAATAATTAATTTTGGCCTCCTTGGGGGCCAAACCACTCACATTGAGAATGCATGCTCTGAAGGGAGAACTGGACAATAAACAGATAAATGGAAAATATCATATCAAGAGAGTCAAGAAGGTTATGGAGGAAAGAAGTGAGAGTGGTTGAGAGTGCCGCTTGCCATCTTCATCATCTGAACCACAAAAGTTCTTTCCAGACGAGGAAGTAACCAGCCTTGATTTATTTCATCTGCAAAATGGAAGCAATAGTTTCCTCCTCACGGCCCCTGGCATACAGCAAGTGCTCAATGAGTGGGCTTTATTGTTATTATTAATTATTTTATAATTATTATTAAGGTATAATTGACAATTTTTAAATTTTATTTATTTATTTATTTATTAGAGATGGGGAATGGAGGTAGCAAGAGAGGGAGAGAAACATTGATTGTTGCCTCTTGTATGCACCCTGACTGGGGAGCGAATCCACAACCCAGTCATGTGCCCTGACCAGGAATTGAATCGGTGACGTTTCACTTTGTGGGACAACACCCAACCAAATGAGCCACACTGGTCAGGCTGACGATTAACTTTCTTTTTTTTTTTAAAGATTTTATTTATTTTTAGAGAGAGAAGAAGGGAAGGAGAAAAGAGAGGGAGAGAAACATCATTGTGAGGTTGCTTCTCACGTGCCCCCCCCCCCCAACACACACACTAGGGACCCGGCCTGCAACCCAGGCATGTGCCTAGACTGGGAATGGATCCGGTGACCTTCTGTTCCGAAGGCCTGCACTCAATCCACTGAGCTACCCCAGCCAGGACCGACAATTAACATTTTTAAGAAAGATTTTATTTATTTATTTTTAGAGAGAGGGGAAGGGAGGGAGAAAGAGGGGGAGTGAAACATCAATGTGTGGTTGCCTCTTGCGTGCCTCCTACTGGGGACGTGGCCTGCAACCCAGTCATGTGCCTGGACTGGGAATAGAACTGGCAATGCTTTAAAACTTTTTAAAATATTTTTTTATTTTTTAAGTTACAGTTGCCATACAATATTATATTAGTTTCAGGTGTACAATGTAGTGATCAGACATTCATATAACTTATGAAGGTGATCTCCCCAATAAGTCTAGTACCCATCTTACACCATACATAGTTATTGCAATATTATCGACTATATTCCCTATGATGTACTTGACATCTCTGTGATTGTCTTTATAACGGGCAATTTGCACATCTTAATCCCTTGCTCCTTTTAACACATTCCCACAACCTCCCTGCCATCTGGCAACCACCAGTCTGTTCTCTGTATCTATGAGTTTGCTTCTGTTTTGTTTGTTCATTTGTTTTGTTTTTTAGGTTTCACAGATAAGTGAAATCTGACTTGTTTCCATAATATGCTCTAGGTTCATCCATGTTGTTGCAAATGGCAAGATTTCACTCTCTTTTATGGCTGAGTAATATTCCATCGTGTGTGTGTGTATATATATATGCACATTTGTCATTTTATCCATTTGTCATTTGTCTTTTGACAGACATTTAGGTTGCTTCCATATCTTGGCTATTGTAAACAGTGCTGTAGTGAATATAAGGGTGCACGTATCTTTTTGAATTAGTGTTTTGGGTTTCTTCAGATAAATACCCAGAAGTGGGATTTCTGGGTCTCTCTTTGTGTCTTGTTATAGCTTTTGTTTTAAAGTCTATTTTGTGTGGTATAACTATTGCTACCCCAGCTTTTTGTTGTGTTTCCACTTGCATGAAGTATCTTTTTGCATCCCTTTATTTTCAGGCTGTGTGTGTCTTGCAATCTGAAGTGAGTCTCTTGTAGACAGCATGTGTAACGGTCTTGTTTTGTTATCCACTCAGCCATCCCGTGTCTTTCTAAAAAAATCATCACCCAAGGATATTATTTGATGATTTTAGAGAAAGAGGAAGGTAGAAATGGGGCGGGGGGGGAGAGAATCATCGATGTGTGAGAGAAACATCTATCGGTTGCCTCTTGCACACCCCCAACCAGGGACCTGCCGTGCAACCCAAGCCTGTGCCCTGACTGAAAATCTAACTGTGTGCGACCTTTTGGTTTGCAGTCAACATCCAGCTCACTGAGGCACAACAGACAGGGTGTTTATTACCGTTTTTAAAAAAGATTTATTTATTTTTAGAGGGGGAAAGGGAGAGAGAAAGAGAAACATCCCTGTGTCGTTGCCTCTCATGCGCCCCCTTGTGGGGATCTTGCCTGCAATTCAGGTATGTGCTCTACCTAGACTGGGAATTGGACTGGCGACTGTGGTTCGCAGGCCAGCACTCAATCCACTGAGCCGCACCAGCCAGGGCTATTGCCATTTTATTTTTTGAAAGATATTCATTCATTCATTCATTCATAGAGAGAGGAGAAGGGAGAGGGAACCGAACCCACGAGTCTTGGTTTGCAGGCCACCCCAGCCAGAGCTATTGCCATTTCATTATTAACATTTCTAATCTTTTTTTCTTCTTCCTAAAGAAGTTCCTTTAACATTTTTTTGTAATGCTGGTTTGGTGGTGATAAATTTCTTTAGTTTTTTTCTTGTCTCGGGTGAAAATAAATTTTTTTTAATGTACTGGGGTGGGCCCTGAGGTGCGACTCTTGGGTACCAGGGCCCAGCCACTTACACAGGGGACATCTCCGGCTGCAGGGGGCGCTGCGGGCGCCGGATGGGGCTGGTGTTGGCCACGGAACCGGAAGTCTCAGTCTTCCCTTACTTCCGGTCTCTGGCGAGGCTTTGGCTGCGTGGAGAAGGTTTTGCGATGCCCACTGGAGACTTTGAGTAAGTCGAGGGCTTGGGGGAGGGGCTCTGGGGGCGATTTGGGGGCGTCCTGGGGGGGATTATGGGCCTGGGTGCGCCGAGGGGGCGGAAGCAGGGTCTCGCTGACTCAACGCTTTTCCTCCACAAACTTGTCTCAGTTCAAAGCCCAGCTGGGCCGACCAGGTGGAGGAAGAGGGAGAGGACGGTGAGTACACCGGCTCTCCCCGGGTCACCGCTGCCAGTCCCCAGCCCGGTCACTGTCGCCTGCGCCAGCCCACCACCTTGGAGAAGCCGTCCGACCCTCATTTCTCTCCCGGCTAGCCTCTTCCCCCCTCCATCCTCACCTGGGCCAGGCAGTCGCCATTTCCATATGTTCACTGGTCAGCCCCTTTCTCCCATGCCTCCGCCCCAGTTCTCACAGCCGACCCCTACTCCGGGGAGGACGTTGTAGTAGTCTGCCTCCTGCGTTCGTGCCAGCTCCCGGATGCCCTGATGGCCTAACGCTTGTCTTCATGCCAAGCCACCCCTATCCTTGCCATTGCTCGGGGTTATTACAGGCACTTCAGGTGTCCCCTCACGGCTGCTCTAGGGCACTTCCTGTCCAGTCCTCTGGCCTTGGGCCTGCCTCTCTCAGCTCCTGGCGTGACGCCATCCCAAAGGTCCCTTCATTTCAGCTTAGGAACTCCTGCTCCTCCACCTCACCCCTCTCCCTACACTCCCTCTGACAGACAAATGTGTCACCAGCGAGCTCCTCAAGGGGATCCCTTTGGCCACTGGCGACACCAGCCCGGAGCCTGAGCTACTGCCAGGAGGTGAGTGACAACCTCCACTCTGTCCCTGGGCCACCTCTTCCTAGCCATATTCCCTCCTGTCCCCATTACATGTGACTCAGTTCCTCTCACCTCTACCCCTCTCCCAGCTCCACTTCCGCCTCCCAAGGAGGTCATCAATGGAAACATCAAGACAGTGACTGAATATAAGATAGATGAGGATGGCAAGAAGTTCAAGGTGAGGCTGGGCAAGGAGGTGGGGGCAGTTGGACGTGGAGGGGGTGGTATGTGTTGGGTGGGTTGGTGAGGAAGATCCCCTGGGCCCAGCAGCCTGACGCACGGGAAACCCAAACCTGTCCTCCCCTCTCCCGTGCACAGATTGTCCGCACCTTCAGAATTGAGACCCGTAAGGCCTCAAAGGCTGTTGCAAGGAGGAAGGTGAGACCCTGCTTCCCTTTTCTTGGGGCCGGGGGGAGTCCAGAGGGCTGATTCAGAAGAATTAAGAATTCTTTTTCCCAGTGCCTTTATTTTCAGAAGCGGGGTTTAACTGGTTTACCTATTTTGTTGAAGGACAGCTGAGGGTGTTTACACTGTTGGGGTCCCCAAAAGTCTGGAGTGCTGGAGTGGATGAGATTGTTTCTTATTCTTCTTGGCTCTTCTACCATGAGGAACATAGCTGAGCGCTCCCCAGAGGTGGTCACAGCACAAGAGTGATAGCAATAAGTAGGCTCGGCACAGCTATTTGCATATTTTTTGCCAGACCCCATGCCATATGCTTTGTAGGAGTTTTCTCAATTGATCCCCATAACAGCACAGGATGGTAGGGAGCATTTGTCATCCCCACTTTTCAAGGGCAAGAAGCTGAGGCTCAGGTTGTTTAACTAGTCCGAGGCCCCTTAGGGTCTGGGTGACCCCTGCACACTTTCGAGCGTTGCTCCCTGGTGGAAGCTGGTCTTGTTGGCCATACAGCTGCTTCCCCGCCGAGCCTCTGTTCTCTCATCTAGAACACGGGGCTGAGAGCTGCCCAGCCTCCTGGAGCCGGCATGAAGCTAGGGCCTGGTGTGCAGTCAGGAAACGGGAGCTGTCGTTGTTACTGCTATAGCAGGGGGTGGGGGGCATTTGGAGAGGGTGGAGAGTGGGATTTAAGGCCAGGACATCCTGGAAGGGGCTAGTGTAGGTCTGGGCTGCAGAGGGGGGGCTTACCTGCCCCTGCCCTGACCTGTTGCCCACTCTCCCTGGAGCCCAGAACTGGAAGAAGTTTGGGAACTCAGAGTTTGACCCACCAGGGCCCAATGTGGCTACCACCACAGTCAGTGATGATGTGTCCATGACTTTTATCACCAGCAAGGAGGTAAGTATGGCAGTAGGGCAGGGTGGGGGTGGGATGTGGAAGCTGTCCCTCTCTGAGCTGCTTCCACCTGCCCTGCCAGGATCTGAACTGCCAGGAGGAGGAGGACCCGATGAACAAGCTCAAGGGCCAGAAGATTGTTTCCTGCCGCATCTGCAAGGGTGACCACTGGACCACACGCTGCCCCTACAAGGACACGCTAGGGCCCATGCAGAAGGAGCTGGCTGAGCAGCTGGGCCTGTCCACTGGCGAGAAGGAGAAACTGCCTGGAGGTGCTGGGGCCTGGGGGTGTGGCTGGCTGGTCATGGAGGGGGTGCCACTGAGAGTCCTAGGTTATCACCTGCTTTGTGTGCACGGGCCCCATCACAGTTACCATCTTGCACACTGCAGCATCAGCACCGCAAAGGCTGTGGCTACAGTCCTTGTTTGTGTGTGTGAGAGAGATTGGCCAGGTGGGTGCTGTGATTGCTGGTGAATGCCACCTGTCCCTTGTTGGGGTCTGAGAACCGCTCGTGTGCACGCCTGTGTGTGAACTACACCGTGTGTGGTTGGGAGGCGGTGGGCCCCTATATGTGAGACTCGCCCGCTGTGATTCTGCTGATTTTGTGGTCCTGACATCAGTGTGCTGTGTCTGTCCGCGTGGACACGGTTGCTGCCCTGTGCATGTTGCTGTGCATGCGCACACACCCCTCCGAGTAGACTCACACAAGTGACTGTCCACAGTCCATGTCCTTCAGTGTGATTTGCTGCTGGTGAGTGTGAGTTCACACAACTCTAAATCTGACTTCACACAACTCTAAATTTCACCCTTGTGCGCAGTCTCATTGTTAACTGCCATGTGTGTGGGACCAGGGGACTGTCCCTACCTCACGTGCCTGTGTTCCTGTGTTGGCTGGGCAGAGTTCCTCTAGCTCTCAGCCCTGTGGGCACCTCAGACTGTGTCAACACCTGTGGCTTCTTGCTCTGTGTACTGCTAGCTTCCTGAATGTGGCCCTTATGTCATCATGGCCACCAGGTCTCTGAGGGACCAGCTGGGTGCCTGTGGCTTTCACAGATAGTGCCTGGGCTGGGTCAGAGCTGGAAACACCAGCATCCTGGGTTGCACCGTCCCTCTGCTGTGTTAGGGTGAGGCCTGACCCAGTTGCTTTTGGTCTCCAGAGTTGGAGCCTGTGCAGGCAGCCCAGAACAAGACAGGGAAGTACGTGCCACCGAGCCTGCGAGATGGGGCCAGCCGCCGAGGGGAGTCCATGCAGCCCAACCGCAGAGGTGAGGCAGTGAGGGCACCCTGATGCTGGCCTGTGGGCAGGCACCTCCTAGCACCCAGTGCTGATCCTGTTGCTCGGGCCCAAGCTGGCCCGGCACCTCACAGCTGCTTCTCCGTGTCTGGTGCCTAGCTGATGACAATGCCACCATCCGTGTCACCAACCTGTCAGAGGACACCCGTGAGACAGACCTGCAAGAGCTCTTCAGGCCCTTTGGCTCTATATCCCGTATCTACTTGGCGAAGGATAAGACCACTGGCCAGTCCAAGGTGGGTGTGGTGGCCATGGTCAGGGAGGGGTTATCTGTGTGGCTTTGCCCTGAATGCCCCCTTCCTCCCCTTTCCCAGGGCTTTGCCTTCATCAGCTTCCATCGCCGTGAGGATGCTGCCCGTGCCATTGCCGGGGTGTCTGGCTTTGGCTATGACCACCTCATCCTCAACGTCGAATGGGCCAAGTAAGATCCCTCCCCTGCCCCATCACTGTGCTGTGGCTGACACTTGGGGCTGACAGTGGCCCCATACCAGATGAATAATTGTCCTTTTATCTCGAGGAGGGACCCCTGCCATCCAGGGCCAGGCTGGTCACTGCTGGTCTGGCTCTGCTCGTATCCTGCCCCATGCCCCACCCCAACCCAGGCTCATTTTATGTGTGGGCGGGGATGTCTTGGGATTCCCTTTGGGGTCTGAAGCCCGGACACTTGCCTCTCCTCATCACTGCTGTCTCCCTCTCTAGGCCATCCACAAACTAAGCCAGTAGTCCCTGCTGCTGCTGTCCGGCCCCCCGGCTTTAGGACCCTGCTGCAACAGAAGGCAGCCTCACAAAGCAGGGGACTCCGAGAGGGCAATAAAAAGGCTTCAGTCACCCTTTGTGCACCTTGTTTATATGTGAATGTCACCCACTTTGTGGTAGGTGGGGTCAGCCCACCCCCTGCATGGGTTTGCTCTCTGGCCCTGCTCATGGTTGGTGCTGTGGGTGGAAGTTCTTGTGGCTCTGGCCTGGGTGCTCACTGCTCCTGTGACAGGCCTTTCTTTGGGGAGGTGGTTTGGGGCCTGCTGTGTTATCATCCTCATCCTGCTGCTGGGTCCCAGTGCCTTGTGGTCGGAAAGAGGTTCAAGATAGGCTAGGTCACGGGCTCAGCTCAGGGTAGTGGGGCCCTGAGGTTTTAGTGGCTGGGGCGGAGAGGGGCAGGGCTTGGCCGCAGCTCTCAGCATTCTCTGGGGCCCGGCCCTGCCTGCAGCCAAAGCAGCACTGGTGGTGGCAGCCCACACTGGGTACTACAGCCATGTAGAGCAGCGGGTGGATGCAGATGGCCAGAGGCACGAGACCCCGTGTCACCTGGTGGCCTACATAGGACCCCAGGTCTAATGCCTCCACAGCCTGGGCCACATCCACAAAGGCTGGGCAGCGGGCTCTCCAGCGCTGCCGAGCAAAAATGTTGATGACCCGTGTGACAAAGTAGGGCACATAGGAGCTAGCATAGAGTGCCACACCACTCGCTACCAGTACTGCCACGTGCTTCTTTTCGGCTGCTGTCATGCCATGGCTGCGCAGCACGGCTCGTCCAAGGGCGCTGTAGGCTGCCAGGGTGAGCAGCAGTGGCAGGCCACAGCCCAGTACCCCCAGCACCAGGCTGTAGGCTGTGTAGGCCTCAAGCTGGTTGTCACCTGTAGTCCCCAGGCACTTGATGCAGGCCTCAGGCCTGGCCACAGTGCAGTTACCTTCCTGCTGTGGTGTTGTCAGGTGAGAAAAGCTGAGTGTGGGAGCAGCCAGCAGGGCCACCAGCACCCAGCCAGTGGCACTTACAATCCAGGCGTGCTTGGGCTGCAGGTGAGAGCGAGTGAAGAAGGGGTGGACGACACCCAGGTAACGATTGAGGCTGATGCAAGTGATGAAGGTGATGCTGCCCAGCAAGTTGCAGGTAAAGAGGAAACGCTCCAGGCGGCACGCAGCTTCCCCATAGCGCCAGTGTTTCGGTGGGTAGAAGTAGGCAGCCAGTGGGGGCAGTGTCAGGGCATAGAGGAGATCACTGACAGCCAGCTGGGCGGAGAAGACCACAGCTGGGGACCACGGACGCTGCTCCTGTGTGCTGAAGCGGTAGAGGGCCAGGCTGTTGCCGGCTACGGCCACCAGGAACTCGGTCACCAGCATGGGCCACAGAAAGACTTCCTGGAAGTTACTGAGGATTTCGTCGGCAGCTGCTAAGATGTTGGCTGGGCAGGGTGGGGCACCTATGGACCAAGGGCATTGCCAAGTGAGGCCTGTCCCACAACGTGGCTCCCACTTAGAGCAGCAGGACACTGTGGCGTCAGTCCTGAGCACGTGTGCGCCAGGCCTGCACAATCCCTTTGTATGTGGATTTTTGCTGAGTCCTGTCCTCTCCCAGGAGGGGCATCAGCTTCAGCTCCTTTTTAGAGGGAATCAGGCCCATAAATGCCAGAAGCCTGGAGTACACTGGGCTTCCTTGGGGTCCTGCACCCTCAAGAACCAGCTGGGGCAAGAACCAGGGAGGATTGTTTCCCTTGCAGGATCCATGTAACCTGACAGTGACAACTAAGCCATCAGGCCTGGGGTGAAGGAACAGGAACCTGACAGTCTCAGACCCCACTATACTCTCCCAACTCCAATCCATCAGCAAGTCCCCACCTTCAGAATCTGTCACCCCTTTAGCACCACTGGTGTCCAGCCCGCATAATCTCCCATGTACCAGTGGTTGCCTAGGCCCTGCCTTCCTAGCTCCCCTTCTCACGTGTTCCCCCATGGCCTCTAGAGGGTGCTGGTGAGCACCTAAGGTTCAATCACTTGGCTCAGCCTGCTCTAGGGCTCCCTATCAGAGGGGAAAGCCAGGGGTTGCCTCATCGCTCCCACTTGCTTTCATCCTCCCCCGCTTTCTGTGACTCCTACAGTCCACTTCCTGGCTGTTCCTAAGCACCCTACTTCCGGGACTTTGCACTGGCTGTTTTTTTTGCCTGAATCATAGGCTGTCTCCCCCACCTCTGGCTCTGACCACCCTAACATTGCCACTGCACCTCTTAGCCCACTTCCCTTTTTTCTCAAAACAGCCTCTATCTCCATTTGATTGCTGTTTAAGTCAAGTCCCCAGGAAAAGGCCCCTTTTGAAGGCCGGGAGTGCCGGCTTGAGGTTCCCCAGTGTCCACAACAGCACATGCGACTAGTGTGGGGAGAGCTGGCCCTGCAGTTAATCCCTGTACACCCCGCTCAACCTCAGCTTTCTAAGAAATGAATGCTGCTTCCCCAGCAGGCCGGCCACATTGTACTATGTGCCCAGACCCTCCCTCACCACTGTTGCTGTTACTTCTGCCGTCCTGTCCCAGCTCTCGGCACCAGGGCTCTGGGAGGAAGCTACCTTTCGGAAATGATTCTTAAACCATCCTCCTGCCACTACCCCCCAACCCCCACCCCAAGTCCTAGGCTGGGTTACACAGGGTCCAGAGCCCTGGATGTGTGCCTAGCCCAAGAGCCCTGCTGCACGCACTCCTCACCTGAGGTGGTGGCCGCCATGTCCCTTGCTCGGCCTGAGTATGCTACCCACAATGTATCACAGTCCCTCCCCCAGCAGCTCCACCTACAGCTCAGAGCAGAACAAATCAGGTTCAATCAGGCGACAACCACCCTTCTGCCCATTTCCTTCCTCATGGCACCCTCCAAGTCTGGCCTCCCTGCTGGAGGGAGCCTTCAGTCTGAGAGGTTAGGGAGGGGCCCAGGACCCAGAGGCACCAAAGACTGGGATCAAACCTTGAGCTCTGCCCTAGGATTCTACATGTCCAGGCGAACTCCCAGGGCCCACTAGCCTTGCTGGGCCCTCTGCCCCCAGGCCCCTATTACAAACGCAGCCTCTGACTCATGGGAAATCAGTGTTTATTAAAGTGGAGGTTGGGGAACCAACTCCTTTATGAAAGGAAACTGAGGGCTGCACCTGGGCACCCAGGCCAGAGCCCAGGGCAGCATCTCAGGGGCCCCAATCTGGGGCATTCCATCAGCTGCTCAGACTCAGCTTCAGGCCACTCTCTTAGGTGGCTTTGCTCGGCCTCGGCCACAGTCCTGAACAGCCCCTTGAGGCCCCAGTTTGGCCTGGGCCCCCCAGGGCCTGCCCTTGGTCTTTAGAGGCCTCTGGTCACTGCCACTGTCTGGCCTCCGCTGCTTTACCCGCCGCTTCTTGCTTGGAGGCCTGGTGGGCCGTCGCTGCTGGGCCTTTGGGAACATGTCTGTGAGGAGAGACTGTGTTAGGGTCACCAGGGCACAGAGACAGGTTCACAGTACCTGGCTGCACCAATCCCTGCCCCACACCTTCGTCAGGCTCTTCGCCCACTGCCTGGCGGAAATACTCAGCTTCATCCTCCTCCTCCTGCTGGCTGGTCACCTCTGCCTCTGGGGGGACCCCAGGGTCCTCAGCATCACTATCTCCATTGGCTTTTGCCCGGGCCCGCTTCATGCCTGCCAGGCTCTTCCTCCTAGAACGTTGATGGGGATGTTGATCGGTGCAGCAGCCTGCACCAGGGACCCACTTTACCCACTGACCACACACCTGTGGGCCTCTCGCCGTTCCTGCTTACGCTGGACATTCTGGGCCTGCTGGTCCTGTCTCTGGGCCTTGAGCCGCAGCTTCTCCTCCTTGGCTGCCAGTATGGCCTGTAGTTCCTCCTCTGTCTTGTGCACTTAAGGAGAGATGATTCATTAAGATTTTCACCAAGATCCGAGCGTGCCCAGTGCACCCAACAACCCACTTTGGAAGGGCCTCAGACCCCAACCCCAAGCATGCTAGCCCTGTCCTCACCAAAACTATGGAAGAGCACATTCCCCTCCCCAACGCCCTCCTGGATCTTGATAAGCTGCAGTGTCATCCGAGGTCCGATCTGGAGGGACATGAGGGAAGAATCAGTCCTTCCTTAGGGCTAAGGGATGCCAGAGGAAGTCACCTCAGCCACTGGGCCTCACCTCGGTAAGCCTCACAGCACTCTGCTGGGCCCGCATGTTGCCACGCCCCGCGATAGCTTGGGGCAGCTCCGTGATGTTGTGTTCGCCATCGGGCTCTGCCTCACTCTCTGACAGCCCCGCACCCCTGTACCAGGGAGGGACACATAGCTCAGCAGGGGGTCCCAGGCTCCTGGGACACTTCTGGGACCCCTTGGACTGTGGTAGCCTCCCACCCTGCCCCTTCCTCACGTGGCCAGAAGCTCGCTGATGTCCTGCAGGCGGCTCATGTTGGGGAACTTTTCTTGGAGAAGCTTCTTCATCCCACGACTTGCGCCCACAGGCACGACTTTGATGCTGCTGCAGGGGCCAGAGTGAGTGAGGGGGTTGGGGACCACAGGGTCAGAGGCTGGCCCTACCTTCTCCCCTTTTCATGGTGCATCAGGGCGTTTACTTTGAGACTGGGCAATCACTGAGTCTCAGCAGCAGCAATGTCATCAGCTGCACACACAGGAGCCCCCCCAGCCCAGCCCATCCTCCCTACTCACTAGTGGCGGAAATCCAGATCCTGGGAGTCAGGGTTGTAGCTGATGAGAAGGCAGCGCTTGATGGTATTCAGATTCACCTGGAAAGGAGAGGACGAAGGCACAGCACCGTGTCAGCTGCCTTCAGGCTTCACTATATGCTGGCGCCCAAGCCAAGCCCTGAAAGGACCAATGGGGCTACAAGTGGTGTCCATGGACTGATGGCTAGAAATCCTGGTTCCAGCACCCACCAAGGCCACCCACTCTGGACTCCCTGACGATCACATCTAACAAGCCGAATGTGGGACCTGCTGGTTCCAGAAATTAGGAGCTGTTGCCTTATACCTAACCTCAGACTATCAACTTCACTTGTCAGCCTCAGCGTCCCTCCTAGGTTGGGGCCATGACAACGTAAACTGCACTGCTCGAACCAGCACTCAGTGAAGCACCAAGGGCACAATCTCCCTGCCAGATGGGAAGGCAGCTCACGCGGAGCCTCTTGCCCCACAATACACACGTGAGAGAGATGTGACCTTGGGAGCTGGAACTCTTGGCCCCAGTGCTTGGAAGTAAGGACTGAGCCATGAACCCCAGGGCCTGTGTGGCACCTGCTACCTGCCCCGTCCACCCACACCTGCCACCACACTAGGCCCTGCCCACCTGGTGTACGTTGATGGAGGGGAACAGGTTCTGGAACATAGTGGCCATAAGCTTCACGTGCATGCCATGGGGGCCGAAGCTGTTGAGCACCAGGAGGGGAGGGTGGGTGAACTGCTGCTCGTGCATGCGGTGGCGGCGCAGCGAGGAGACCACGTCACGAACCAGTGTGTACTGCAGGGCAGGGTGAGGAGTGGGTGACCACCCACCACACATGGCTGGTGCCATTCTCAAACCCAGCTCCTACCCCACATGGTCCTCACACTACCTCCCAGCCTTACCTTATTGACCCGGAAGGTCAAAGTGGGGCCTCCTGGGAGGCGCATCAGCTTCTATAGAAGAAAAGATCAAAATGAGGGTTGAGGCGTCCATATAGGGAGCAGGGGGAGCGAGAATCTTTGTCCCTCCCATCTCTTCAGAGCGTTTACTTTGAAGCCAGAATCATGGCAGCTCAGAGGCACATGGGTTCATCAAGAGAGTTGGGGGAGGAGGAGGGTGCAGGGAAGATGGGTGCAGGCATCCACTCACAAAGTAGATATTAGTCTCCGTTTTGCTCAGTATCAGGAAATGGGTGACCCCAAGAGGCCCAGCCACTGCCACACAATCCTTCAGGGAATTTTTTTTTCGTATCTGGTATTATAAAGGAAAAGAAATGATTAAAGACACCCCCTTTTTGAGCAAAGGTTCTAAATTTAAACTGCTATGCCCTTTCTTGCATCTACCCTTTCGGAAAAGTGGGTGAGAGGGTAGCAGAATGCTCTTGATCTCTAGGGCCAATCAGACTTTAATTCTACTACTGTTTTTGTTCCCTGTCTACTGTATGTGTCGCCCCGTTTTGCAGACGAAGCAAAACTGAAGCCCAGCGAAGTTACCTAACTTGCTCTACCAGGGATGTCAAACTCATTTTCACCAGGGGCCACATCGGCCTCGCGGTTGCCTTCAAAGTGCTGAATGTAATTTCAACTCCTTAACAGTTAAGGAGCAGTTACATTTATACAGTCCTAAAATTATTTCGGCCCTTTGAAGGCAACCGCAAGGCTGATGTGACCCCCGGTGAAAATGAGTTTGACAACCCCGCTCTAGGCCTTTGAGGAAACTTTGAGGCCAAGTTTCCAACCCAGCTTTGCCGATTCGTGTCCCCTCTTAATCACCAGTCTCAGGCACCCTGCCAAGCCCTAAGCTGAATGCATTCTTCCGCGCGCCCTCGCTGCTGCCCCGCAAAGCTCCGAGAGGCGTTTTCTCTAACCAAGTAGAATGAGGCCCCGCATAGTTGGAGCCAACCCCGCAGCCTCTAAGACGCGACCCAGGCAAGGCAGGTAGAGGTGGGTTGGTGGGGGTGCAGACCTGTAGGCGGGTGGCGGTGAGAGGCTCCATGACCCGTCGCAGGTCCAGGCTGAGCTGCCGCACGCCGCGACCCGCGCGGCCGCGGGCGAACACGAACGAATGCGGCTGAGCGGCATAGGCCTCGAGGTTACGCTGTTGAGCCTGGGCGCGCGCGCGCTTCTGGTACCGGGACTACGAGGGTGAGAGGCGAGCGGTGAGCTCTGCGGCCCCCACCGGCCACCAGCCCGCACCGCCCGCCTCCCGGCCACCGAACCTCACCCGCCCCGACTGCCGCATGCCGCCGTCTAGTGCACGAGCCCCTTCTGCCGGCCGCTTCCGGCGTCTTTGCGCTCACTTCCGGCACCGGAGAGGCGCTCGCAAGAGGCGTCGCTGCGCAGTGACGTCACCAGTTGGGCAAAAGCCCGAGACAACGATGGGCGGCGTGGGGGTGGGGGAGGGGAAAAAAAATCAGGCCTTAGTCACTCAGTCATTTGGATCGTCGCCCCAAAACTCCAAGATTGAGGGTTCGATCCCCGGTGGAGCACAACCAATGAACGCATAAATGGGTGAAACCACAAATCGATGTCTGTCTCTGAAGCCAATACATAAAAACTTTAAGAAACCATTGCCTCTATTGCAATAGAGACACCAGGTGCCTGTTTCTATGGAAACGGGCTCGATCTGCGCTTCTTAGGTAGCTTGTGACAGCTCTGAGAAATGAAGTGGGGTTCGAATCCCGCCTCGACCATTTCCACCAGGTGCGATTTTTGAGAGCCAATTTCCACACCCCTAAAGTGAGTATGACAGTCCTTTAATCCCTGGCCCGACCTGTGAATAAAGAGAGAAGATGTATGCATAGTGTGTGGCACACTGGTGCCAGACATTTGGGGAGCAACCAGAAAAGGGGGAAGCACCGTGGCCGGTTACTCACGTGAGCCCCGGGTTTACTCATTTGGGCCCCTAGCTCCTGAGGGCCAGCTGTCCTCCCCAGGGGGCCCTGACTGTGGTCAGGCTGAGCATGGAAACTCCACATCACCTTCTGGAAACTCAGGGTGATGTGGGCCATGCTGAAAAATTCATCCCCTCCTGGTTTCCGCTCAAAGCCCCAGTCTTGGCCTCAGGCCTCTGGCTTCTTCCCCAGAACCTTGGGGTGGGGGAAGGGACAACCCCCAAAATCTCCCTGTCCCATTTGCTTCCCCTCCTCCAACTGCCTCCCCTCTTTGTCTGTCTCCCCCTCCCCAATTCTTCCTTCACTCTGTCTTCTCCTCCCTATCCGTCTTCCTCTCCCCCAACTTTGTTTCTGCTGTAGGTTGTCTCTTTCATAACCTCTGTTTCCATCTTTCTCTTCTCTCTCTCCCTATCCCCTTCTCTCACATCCTGTCTCTTCTGACTCCCTGTCTCTCCCCATTTCTCCCATGTCTCTCCCCTTCTCTCTCTCAGACTCTCTCTCCCTTCTGTCAGCCTCTCTGTAACTTAGGTTTTTTTCTCTCTGCCGCCAATAAGGGAAGCCAGAGTGGGCTGTGGGTGGGGGGGCCAAGGGGCCCAGCCTGGCAGCCTCTCTCAGATCTGGGAGGACCATTTCCTCTTACAGCCTGAGAGTCCACTTGGATTACGAGTTCAGGACGGTAGGAAGTGGGGAAGAAGGCTGCTGGTCTGCTGGTTGGCGGGTAAGGACTTTGCACAGGTTGGAGACCTCAGACCTGTGCTCTGGGGCTCTGCATGGGTCTCTTTGTACCCCTGAAAAATGACTGTATGGATGGTGGGGGGGCGGGTGTCAGGGTCTCGCTGTGTTTTCCTTTAAGTCGTGATGTATGTCTGTGTGTGACCATATTTTGAACACAACTGCTGCCTGAATCTGAGTTGTGTTTCCAGCTGTGTCTTTGGCCAAAGGAATCTGTGTATGCACATGCCAGGCAAACACACACACACAGATCCCATCTGTGTATCTTTGCTGCTTTGTGCAGCGATTTGCATGTGTTGTTGGGTGTCTGTGTGTCTTTGCTGTATTGTTGTGTGCACATGGGTGTGTGTGACTGTCACAGTATATACACATGCGAGTTTTGCACAAGCTACCTGGGCCAAATCCCACTGCGGACTCTTCTGGGCTGTGGCACCATGAGCAAGTCACTTGCCCTCTCTGAGGCTCAGTTTTTCCTGCTGCAAAGTGAGGCTACACACAGAAGCCAGCTAGGGTTTCAAGGATTATAAGAGATAAGAGGTGTAAAGAGCTTAGAGTCGTGGCTGACACAGAGCAGGTGCCACTGGTGATGTTGGCGATTGTCCTTTTCTGTACGTGTGCATATGTCTGGGTCTGACACTGGACCTCCCTGGCTTCCTGGGGCCTGCAGCCTCCCACGCTCTGTGCTCTGCTATGGGGGGAATGTCCAGGGCACTGACCTGTGTTATCAGGTTCTGGTGGCCTGGGCAGGGGTGTCTGGCAATTTGGCCTCAGTTCTCATATGGGAAAGGCTAAATATTTACAGTTGGAGCTCCTGGGCTCGGCATCACAGCTCTAGTCCCAGGCTCCGGGGATTCAGCGGGGTGGGGGATTACCAAATCTCCTCCCTCCTGCTCTCCCACCAGCTTTTCCCTTCCCCAGCTCAGAGGCCCCTGCTGGACTAGACCCTTGGCTTTTCCTCTGACTTCTGTACCTGCTACGGGCCTCCTCACTGGACTCAGCATCTTGGTGGTGAGAGGTGAGAGGGCAGAGGGTGAGAGGGCAAGTGGAGGCTGATTCTGTCTATTGACATACCTGGGCTTCTGCTTGTCTGGGGGGCTTCCCAGGCTTCCTCCTTACCTCAGACTGAGATCCTGGAAGGCAGTGGATGTTACATACTCTAGCTCCAGGGGATGTAGTACATTGCTGTTGTGGGGGGCCTGGTGTCTTTGGGGCAAGGAGAGGACTTTACTCTGCCCTTGGGAGCTCCTGTGTGATGTGTGAGTTCAGTCATGAATGTGTCTTTTTCCAGCTCAGAACCCCTCCTGGCTCCCACATGAACCAGAGTCTCAAGTCCTCCTTGAGACTCTCAGGGTCTTGCACACTTTTTCGCCTCACCTTCCTACCCTTACCTCCTTTCACTCACTGTTCCAGCCTCACAGGCCTCTCGGCTATTCCTTGGACATATCAAGCAAGCTCCCACCTCAGGGCTTTTTCACTTGCTATTCCCTCTGCCTGAGTGTCCTTCCCCTTCTTTCTTTTCCTTCAGGGCCTCACTCAAGTGTCATCTTCTGTTTAAATGGAGGCCTGAACCCTCTATTTAAAATGCCCCTCCCAGCCCAGGATTCCCATTCCTTTCCCTGCTTAAGGTTTCTCCTAGCACGTATCACCCTAACCTATCTGCCATCCATTGTCCCAACCAGGATGTCAACTGTACAAAGGCAGGGTTTTGTCTCTGTTGTTCATGGCTGTGTCCTCATCGCCTGGAACAGCTCCTGGCACACAATAGGCACCCAAGGAGTGTTTGTCGAATGTGTGAAAGAGGAGATGTGTGTGATGATAAAGACCACGCCTGTGTGGCCACCAGGACGTGTGGGTTAGGGCATAGTGGGACTTGGTGCAGATGGGGGCGATATGTGGACACGTGCTAAGTGTTTTGAGTGTCAGCAAGTGCATATGGGAGGTGTGTGTGTGCTCCTCGGTGAGGCGGTGACCCCAAGTCATGAAGGCAGTGGGAGCCCGTGTGTGGATCCTACAGGGTCGGGTGTAGGTGGCCACGAGTACACATCCTTGAGTGAGGACACTTGGAAGTCACCTGTATAAGTTGGGTAACACCTGGGGGACACAGCAGACCTGGGGCATGTGGGTGTTGGGTGGGTTATGTGTTTTGATCTGGGGACATGGGAGATGGCCCGTCCACTACTGGACTGAGACTCGCCCCTCACACTGCCTCACCCCCTCCCACCCACACTTCCCCTGCTTCTGCTCCAGCCTCCCGAGGTGTTTTTGTTTTTGCTTTGTTTTGTTTTTTAAATACATCAGCATGATGGCATGATGTAGCCTCATGCTACACATGTTGTTCCCCTGCAAGAGTTGCTCTTCTCACCCCCAGACATCCTCATGGCTTCTTCCTTCATCCCTTTCAGGTCTTTTGTCAAATGTTACGTCCTCCAGGAGGTCTTCCTCTCCTCTCGAATTGCTGCTGCATAGATCCCCGTGTCTCTTCTAGCAGCATCTAAAATATTTTATTAATCTCATACTTTATTTTGTTCCTTGTCCACCAGGGCAGGAATTTTGTTTCTGACCATCTTCCCAACGCCTAGAAATGAGGCCGGCATACAGTAGGCACTCAGTGAAGGCTTGTTGAGTGGATTCTGTCCCGCAGGGTGCCTGGAACTCAGTAGAGAGGCCTGGGCGGGATCCCACTGGTTGCCTCCAGGCTTGGGGGTGGGGGAAGGTATATTGGTGGGCGTGTGTGGACCTGGAGCCACACAGTTGTAAACACGCGCATTGAGCGCAGCTGGGTTTGGTTCAGCCTGAGAGTCGGAAGTCTAGTCTGTGTTTCCCGGCCCTCCTCTCCCTCCCGTTCGTCCTCTGCCCGCAGGTCCGCCATGTGGGCACCCGGCCTGCACACGCTGCAGCTGCTGCTTCTGCTGGGCGTTTCGTGGGCACGAGCGGGCGCCCCGCGCTGCACCTACACCTTCGTGCTACCCCAGCAGAAGTTCACAGGCGCAGTGTGTTGGAGCGGACCAACTGCGGCGCGCCCAGCGCGGGATGCCGTGAACGCCAGCGAGGTTGCAGCGCTGCGCGTGCGTGTGGGCCGCCACGAGGAGCTGCTGCAGGAACTTCAGCGGCTGGCGGCGGCTGATGGCGCAGTGGCGGGCGAGGTGCGCGCGCTGCGCAAGGAGAGCCGCAGCTTAAGCACGCGCCTTGGCCAGCTGCGGACGCAGCTGCAACACGAAGCGGGCCCGGGGGCGGGGCCAGGTCCGAGGGCGGAGCCCTCTGCGGCGCTGGAACTGCTTGGGGAGCGCGTGCTCAACGCGTCGGCCGAGGCACAACGTGCAGCCATCAGCTTTCATCAGCTGGATGTCAAGTTCCGCGAGCTGTCACAGCTAGTTAGCCGTCAGAGTAGCCTTATTGCCCGTCTGGAGCGCCTGTGTCCGGGCGGCGCGGGCGGGCAACAGCAGGTAACCTCCGTTGTACCCCCAGAATCGCAGCTTGTGTGCATTGTGTGTAAGATGGGCCTCCTGCAACCCCACGGTCTCTTATCTGTATTCCAAAATCCAAAAAGTTCCGAAACCTAGATTCCTGCCTCTCCTATAATTCATTTGGGTGAAAACTCAACGGTGGCTACGTAAAATCGTTACTTACCCACTTCATATGAATATTATTAGAATCTCGTAATCCAGCATATTATGTGGATAAAGACCAAAGACCCATGTTATGGAAGTGCTATGCGATATACGATATAGACCCTGCATTACTGTTTCTAACTCCTGCATAGTATTCCGAATTCTGGACCGTGTTACTCAGGGACAGTCTCTACCTTACAGGGTTGTTAGGAGCACTCAATAAGCTAATACTCATTGTTGGAGCCCTTCATATCATTATTCCTACTTTAAAGGAGTTGGAGGCACAGATTGGTTAAGTTGTGCACATCAGAGTAGGAATTTAAGCTCAGCTCTGTCTGCTCCTGACAGCTAGAGTTAGGCTTTTGGGTAGGATCAATCCATGCCCCTGCCTGATCTCCTGCCCATCTAGGTGCTGAGAGATTGAGCAGCCCAGAGTGGCCTGGGGTGATGGTTAATGCAATCACATCTGATTCTCTTGGTCACCCAGGTCCTGCCACCGCCCCCGGTGCCTGTGGTTCCAGTCAGTCTGGTGGGTAGCACCAATGACACCAGCAGCTTAGACCCAGCCCCAGAGTCCCAGAGAGACCAGACCCTGAGACAGCAGGGTCCCCTGGCCTCTCCCATGTCTGCAGGGCACCCTGCTCTCCCTACCAAGCCAATGGGTAAGATGAGGGCAGGGCTGTTGGGGGGTGTGAAGAGCCAGGGAACTTCCAGTGTAGCATGAGCAGAGAGAAATTGGAATCAGGATTTTAATGGCTTATTCCTCTCACAGTGAGAGGACTGGAGGAAGTAATGCTTTTAATTTGGTGATGGAACAAGGGACTATGGCTTTTACTCTGATAAAGGCCAAAATTTTTACTATGGTATAAAAATAGGAGAGGAGGTACTTTTATTTTGATGGGGGACCAGGGAATTTAAGACTGCTACTTTGGTGAGAATTTCAGCTGGTTCAGAGTGCCATGTTCAGGACTTTTATTCTGGTGAGACCACATAACCAGGATTTAAAAACTCCAGGATCCACATGTACTATAGTGAGAGAAGAGTGACTTCCAAGACAATGGGTACTGGGGTACTTAATTTTGATGAGAATGGGAGAGGCAGAACTGCTATTCTGGTGAGGGGAACCAGTGAAAACTAGGACTCTTACTCTAATTAAGGGGTTAGTTGGTCCAGGCTGTACTTACCCCATACATCTGTGCCCACAGGCCCATGGCAAGATTGTGCAGAGGCGCACCAAGGAGGCCATGGGCAGAGTGGAGTGTATGAGCTGCGACTGGGCCGGCATATGGTGTCCGCCTGGTGTGAGCAACAGCTGGAGGGTGGAGGCTGGACTGTGATTCAGAGGCGGCAAGATGGCTCAGTTAACTTCTTCACTACCTGGCAGCACTACAAGGTGGGCACAGCTAAGTAGGGGCAGGGCTGGGTGGAGGGGACCTGCTTCTAACTTTCTAATTTTCCTGCCCCGCCAGGTGGGCTTTGGGCAGCCTGATGGGGAATACTGGCTAGGCCTTGAACCGGTACATCAGCTGACCAGCCATGGGGACCATGAGCTACTGGTGCTCCTGGAGGATTGGGGGGGCCGTGGTGCCCGTGCCCACTACGATGGTTTCTCCCTGGAGCCCGAGAGGGACCACTACCGCCTACGGCTTGGCCAGTACCATGGAGATGCTGGAGACTCTCTTTCCTGGCACAGCGACAAGCCTTTCAGCACCGTGGATAGGGACCGAGACTCCTATTCTGGTAAGGAGCTCTTATTCTGGTGGGGGGTGGGGTGGGGAGGTGAGACTTCTAGTGAGAGAATGGAAGGTGGTAAGATTTCTCTCTGGTAAGGATCAGGGTATGCAAGAGAACAGGGCATAGGACTTTTATCTCGGTGAAGGGCTGGGGAGCTCAGATTCATTCTCTGATGAGGCAGTAAGTGTCAGGACTCTTGTTCTGGTGGGATGCATGGGGGACTCTGTGAGCTAAGACTCTTACTCTAGAAAGGAAGTGGAGATTTTTTTCCCGAGTACAGATCTTAGGTTGCAGAAAGGGTAGGAAAAATGTGACTTATACTTTGGTAAGGGGATAGGGAAGGAATTAAGGCCATTACTTTGAAGAAAGTGGAGAGCCAGGGGATGCCTGGCTAAAGCCTTGCACTAGTGAGATACTGGTAGATGCTTTTATTCTGGTAAGAGGACACAGACTCTCTCTCCCCTTAGGTAACTGTGCCCTGTACCATCGGGGAGGCTGGTGGTACCATGCCTGTGCCCACTCCAACCTCAATGGTGTGTGGCACCGTGGTGGCCACTACCGCAACCGCTACCAGGACGGTGTCTATTGGGCTGAGTTTCGTGGAGGGGCTTACTCTCTCAAGAAGGCTGCCATGCTGATCCGGCCCCTGAGGCTGTGATCACCTCTCCATCTGTCCCCCAGGTTCCAGGGGATGTTTGTCACCAGGAGCCCAAGTTGTCCTGGCCACACCTCCTTCATGGTTCAGTGTGACCCATGTCCCACAGACCTTCCCACTGTGGATCTGCTCCCCAGGACCCTGAAAGCAGGACCCAGGAATCCCCCTGCCAATATCTCCGACCCAGGTGGCTCCCCCCAAGGGCACTTAGATCTCGGTTTGAGCTCATATTTTATAACAACACAAAATATCCACACACTGTGTCTGGTTTGTATCTACACCTGGCAAGGGTCACTCCCCGTGCCCGCCATCCTCCTCCTCTTCCTCCTCCTCCTCTTCTTCCTTCAGGTCCTCCAGGATGAGGTTGTCCAGGTGTTCTAGGAGGCCCCCCTGGCTCAGGCAGGTGGCCACAGTGGAGCCACTGCTGATGTGGGGGTTGCTGGGGTGCAGGACTTTGGGCAGGTGGTTTTGCTTCCGGCTCTTGGGGTGTGCACAGGATGTCCCAGGCACGTGGGGTTCTGGGAAGGGAGGGGTTCTGAGACCCACAGGCTTGAGGTCACATGAGACTCTGGGGGCAAGGGGTCTGAGGCTGTGGGGGATCTGGGAAGGGGAGGAGCTGAGGCCACAGACTCAGAGCTATAAGAAGTTCAGAGTTGAAAGATACAGGTGTCAAAGCCACAGGAGACCCAGGGACATGGGCATCACCTGAGACTCCAGGAGACAAAACAGGAACCAAGAATACAGAGACCACAGAGGCAGAGACCATGGGACACTGGAGTATGGGCCACTGGAGGAAAATTACAGAGCCTCATGGGCAAGACCACGGAAGGTGGCTGATGCCATGGGAGGTAGTGTTGAAGGCCACAGAGACTGGGGTGGGACATAGAAGACATGGAAGGAGGGGCCGATGCCATGGGGAGTGGCCACAGGGACTGAGACCTTGGTACTTAAGATCTCAGAAGTTGCTGAATCAAGGCCAAACAGACGGCCCAGAGACAGGGGAGGCCACAGGGCACATACCAGGCCCTTACCTCGCCGGTTGTAGCAGTCAGCAGCTGAGCAGGAGTGGGTGTGGGTGCTGCGGTGCCCTGTGTCCCGGTCCCAGCGTGGAGGGAGGATCCGTGTCGGATACACGGGAAAGCCACATCCATAGCAAGGGGACGGGGACCCCATCTGTGCCCAGCCCCTGGGGGCAGGCAGGGCCATAAGGGTCCGAGGGTGAGGGTGAGGCTGGGCTGGGGTGGGGCCAGGGCAGGGAGGGCAGGGGTAAGGGGTGCCTCACCGAAAGTTGTGCCGGCACTTTGGACAGTGGAACTCAGCCACACCCCACATCTTGTCACAGGGCACTGGCTCATAGCGCTTCCGGCATTTCCTACACCGGGACACCTGCGGGTGTGGAAAAGGGAACAGGCTCCCTGTCAAAGGGGAGCTCTGGTAGCTTGATTATTGGCCACAGTGGGAATATTTACACCATGGAAATAGGTAAACACTACAAATCTGGGGTCCCTCCCATGCTGCAAGTGCTGGTTCTTAAGCATGTACCACCATCCCACCAATGGTCAGCAGGTCCAGAAGTCAGATTTGGGGTTGTGGTTTTAGGGTCAGGTTTGATTTCTGAGGTAGCTGTCAAACTGTGGAGTCAAAGTCAAGCTCTTGGGTAAGGGGTGAGCTCCTCAAGTTAAAGGTCAGACATCCAGCTCAGGGTGGGAGCTGGGGTCTGAGATTGAGGTTGAGCTCCCAGAGGCTGATGTTCTTAAATCAGAGCTTCAGACACTGAGGATGGGGATTGGGAGTGGAGTTTAGGGCAGTCAGGAGAATCGAGGCCAGGGGTTGAGTTATCACCTCCTTCCGCTGAGGCACACGGCGCCACCAGACATGGTCACAGGAGGAGCAGGCAAACTGCCGGTCCACGGCAGGGATGAGATCTTCCTGGGCACGTTGGAACATGCGCAGGTTGGCTTCTGTCAGCGGCAGAAGGGAGGTGGCCACTGCCTGGGGAATTGGACAGGTGGGTATTACAGTGTGGTACCCCTCTTCCCCCCAAATAAACACATGTCAGCTCTACTCTCCGACAGACATACCTCTCCCCCTGCTCTTCCTCCCCATTCCCATGTCTTGGACTCACCTGGATGTCCTGGTCCTGCTTCATGTCCTCTGGTGGGTCCTGGGTGGAGACACCAGGGGCAGAGGCTGAGGATTCAGCTCAGGCCTCTTTTCACCTTATTTATTGGGGGAGGGATCTTGGCCCCATATAAGAGTAGAGTGTTCCTAACTCACAGGGAGCTGACTGAGTGGCACTCGCTTACTCACTTACCCTTACAGCAGTCCTGAGAGGTGGGCTCACTTGTTATCCCCACAGCTGAGATGGGGAAACTGAGGCCCAGACCTGGGGGAGGGCTTGCCTGAGATCACCTTCAGTGAGTGTGGTGAGGCAGGTCTGGACCTCATACTTCCATCCTGCCTGCAAATGTCATATACTTGTTGGCATTGGAACATTGCTTCTCTGAGATCATTCTGCTTTAGGCTACGTGTTCCAGCTCTGGGTTCAGACAGAAGCAAGTTCGAGGCCCCCCCTGCCCCCGCATTACTTCCAGCTGTGGGAATGTGGCCAAGCCACCTCCCCCACCCCCGGGTTCCTAATGAGGGGTATCTCAGAACCCAGACTCTGACTCTGTGTGGCTGGGGATCAAGTCCCAGTGGCCTCCCGCATACTGCATAATCCTGGCCAGTGACTTCCTCGTTCTGTGTCTCGGTTTCCTTGTCCATAAAATGAGGCAATAAATAATACGGCCTGTTTCATGGGGCCACTGTGGCAATGAAATGAGTCAACAGGTAAAATTCCTGGAGTCCTGCTGCAAGGGAAGCGCTCCATCAATGCTACTCTGCTATTGTTTTACCATACTCCTTATACGTATATATGCAAATGCAGAAATGTAAAGAGTATAATACATATTTTATTATACTCTTTAACAACTCAATGCTGGGTCTTTCAAGAAGGCAAAATCCACGGTGCATCAGCCACCAGAGCCATGCAGAGGGCAATGTGGCCATGATGTTCCTGTGTCTCGAAGCCTTTCATCCATCCATCCACCCACCCATCCAGCACTTGAGCTTCCCTGCCCCTCTCTCTTCCTCATCTCCTGCTCATCCCAGACTGTGCTCCTTCGCTCACACCATTCTCTCCTCTAGAAGACCCTTTCTGACCCTTCCATTCCCAGGGATCACTCTTCTCCAGAGAGTTGGCAACACATCCTCTAGGAAGCTTTCTCTGACCTCCAGAGCTCCTCTATGATGACATTAATCCTGGCTCGTGTCACTGGTTAGTTTCATGTCTCTCTCCCCCATTTAATACCATTGGCATGTAATGAACTGTTTGCAAGCTCCTGGCTGAGAAGTGAAGAAGTAAATGTGGCTGGACCATAAGTTGTGGACTGGCAGTGCACTGAGGGGGCTCACTACGGATGGATGGGCTGGGTTCCCACTGTTTTCCCTCCCCAGTTACCTTGTCCTTTGGGGAGAGGGGGGCAGTTTACCTGGGCATCCAGGTCATTACTCAGTTCCTGTCCATCTTTCTGCTTTACCCCTGGTGGGGAGAGTAAGTGTAAGTGAAGGGCCCTTGAAGGATCTTGTGGGAATTTCAGGTTCCCAGAGCCCCAATACAGACCAAGAGAGGATCTAAACGCCTTTCTCCCTACCTCACCGACCACGCTCCCCTCGCACGGAACCCCCACCAGAACCAGAACCCCAGCCCGCCTGCCCGCTCACCATACACGATGGAGCGGCCCACTCCGGTGTGGTCGCTGCCAAATTTCCTCATCAGAGTCCCCGCCTTCTTGGAGGAGACCTTCCCATGAAACTTCTCCCGGAGGCGCCTGACACTCTTCTCCAGCTGGGGTATGGAAGGGACAGGTGGGCTCCGAAGGTGTAAGGGGAAGAGCGACCGCCCCTCCCCCATCTCTAGTCTTTCTCCTCTCGGCCCGAACGTGACCCTCGGTTTTGGCCTCAGCACCTCCCATGTCCATCCCTCCAAGGCATTTCCTGGAAAAAGCCAAAGTCCCCACCGGGCTTTGGGAAAGGGTGTGGACTGGGGCGAGCGTCCCAGGCTCGGGAGGAGGCCGGCCAGGTAACCCCTGGCCTCTGACCCTTGACACTGCAGCCCCCGCTTTTCGTCGAGGAGGCCGCATTTGGCTCAGGGGGAGGTGGCAGTTGCTCTCCTTCCTGAGAGGGGTACAAGCGCCAACCAGGGAAAGGTCTGAGCTACGGATGGAGCACCCAGGAACTGCGAAGCCCCCTTCACGGCCCCTGCCCCTCCCTGGCATCTCTCGCGGGCCCCCAGCCCAGTCGTAGTCATCTCCTACCTCCACACCTTCTTGAGACATGGTGGCGGCCGCGCAGGTACCCGAGAGGGTCCGCACTGCGCGCCCGGCGCCCCCCGTACTTGGGCGCGCCCGCCGGTCCAGCGGCGCGCAGGGCAGGGGGCGGGGCTCCGGACCAGCTCCGCCTTTCCTTCCTGGCCCCTCTTTCGCTTTCGATGGGTGGGTGGGGGGCTGTCCACTGGCTCCGCCCCGGCTCCACCCCTGCTCTTGCGCCCCAAACCCAGGAGGGCTCCTGGGGTCTGCACCCTGCGGCGGAGCGCGCAGACCTTGGGTGGAGGAGGCGGTGCGGCCTCTGCAGTCGGTCACATGTCCCCACGCTGCGCGGGGTCCGCGTCTTCACGTCCCTCGTGGGGCGGGGCTGCATGGAAAGGCCGCGGCGAGTCTCCTGCTGCTGGCCCCCGCAAGCTAGCGTTCCCCTGGTTCCTCTCTGTCTCCCCTCCCCCAGGAATCAGGCGCTAAGTAGGACCAGGGCCCCACCTCTCTCTGAGTCTTTTATCTGGCCAGATTCCCTCTCTGAACCTCAGTGTACCCCTCTGTAAAATGGGGATGATAAGAGTGACTACACTGTAGGCGTGTGTGGGTTTGTGTGCTTGCGTGGGTATTTGCCAGAATTCGAGACCCCGGGTAGAAGGTTTGGTAGCTCCTGGCATGCGAACTAGGAGGCGAACTAGTCACCGCCCCCCCTCCCCCTCGTTGTCAGTCCGAAGGGACTGGCTTTGGGGCTTTGGGGAGGTGCTTGTAAAAACACGGCACGACAGTTCTAGCCCTGTCGGCACTGGGGGCTGGAGGGGTCCTTAGAAGGGGCTCTGACCCAGCCCATAGGCAGCAGGGATGGCTTCTTGGAGGAGGGGACCGCTTGACGTTTGAGGTTTTAGCTAGGCGAATGATAAGAGTGGGGAGGAGGAAACAGCTGGTGCAAAGACCCCAGAATCAAGAGAGAGTCTGGTGCTTCGGGCCAGGCCTTCTCAACCTCCTCACTGCCGACATTTTGGGTTGGAGAGTTCTTTGTGCTGTGCGCTGTAGGACGCTGAGCAACATCCTTGCTGTACCCCCTCTAGATGCCAGTGGCGCCCCTCCCCCAGTGGTTGACAACCGGAAACGTTTCCGGACGTTGCCAGATGTCCTCAGGGGGGCAAAATTACATTAGAACAAATGACTCAATTTTTTTCCCAATTGTGCACCCCTATCAGTAAAAATGTTGAAGCTCTACCCCCAGATGGATATTCCTTTATAAACGACATACAAATACAGTTATACCAATAGATTCTGCAGATTATTTTATAATAATATATTTATTACATAAATATATTCTTTAGCAAACAAAAAATGGAGATTTAAAAAATAGGTGTTCTAATGTTTTCTACTTGACTCCCAAAGCTTTGTCTGTGTGTGTGTGGAGATGACTCCATCAGTGAATGCAAACAGTTCATGGCTCTCTGTGGCTGAACGGTGAACTTTCAGGCAGGGATGGGGGTCTGGAGGCTCCAAGCGGACCTGGGATTTTGTCTTGAGGGAAGTGGGGAGATGTGCAGGGGCTTTCCCCTAATAGTTGCCAATTACTCCTTACCCAGTGGAAGGGGGGGTCACAGCTATGTCCCACCCCCTGGCCAGGGTGGGCACCAACTGGGCAGGAAACAAGTGGGAGACTGATCCAACTATGACAAGAGTCAGGACTGCTAGATTCTCCTAATAGTGGCCGCCATAGTGAGTGCTTACTCTGCGCCAGGCACTCTTCCAGGTACTGTGGATAGAGCATCGAACAAAACTAGGACCCTGCCCCCGGAGAGCTGGCATTCTAGTAGGGGAGACAGACAAGAAATTTTATATATACACACACAAACACACAAACACACACTGGAAAGAAGTGCTGGAAGAAACATGAACTGAGGTAGGGAGATGGAAATAAGGGCGTCAGAGGGGGCGATGGGCAGTAACCTCCAAGGGTAGACCTGAAGGAGGTGGGTGAAGAGAATCCCAGACAGAGCCAACAGCAAGTACAAAGGGCCCAAGGTGGGAGCATGGGACTGCTGTTAGCAGTTGTAGAAGTTCTCTATCGCTGCATAACAAATTGTCTCCAAACTTATTGTTTCAGATAGTTTTTGTGGGTCAGGAATCCAGGAGCGGCTTTGCTGGGCTTTTCCGGCTCAGGGTCTCACAGGGTTGCTGTCAAGATGTCTGTGGGGGCTGCAGTCACCTGAGGGTCTGATTGGGGCTGGGTGATCTGCTTCCTGGGTGGCTCACTCACATGGCTGGCAGGTGGGCGCTGGTTGGTGGAATGCCTCAATTTCTCCCTCCTTGAAATGCCTGAGTATACTCCCATCTTGGCAGCAGGCTTCTCCAGAGCAAGTGATTCAAGAGAAGGGAAGGGGGTGGAAGTTGTATCTTTTCATGACCTAGCCTGGGAAGTCACATTGTATCACTTCTGCCTCCTTCTGAACTTTCAAACTGAGTCACTGGATCCAGCCTAAGACCAAGCACAGGAGAATAAAGACCCTGCCCTCTCTCCTCCCACACTCCCATCTTCTGCTGGAGCCTCTCAGTGGCTGCACCAGAAGGCAAGGAGAGCAGGGAGCCGGCCATGTCGTCAGCCTCTCAGGGCACAGAGTTAGGGGAGAAGAGGGAGAGTTGATCTGGAAGGACAAACAGAATATCTAACTAGAGTATTGAATGTTAGCATTGTACATTAACAGAAAAGCAAACATTCTCAGCGATCACATGGGGGCGCTGCCTACCCACCAACAGCTCTGTTTGAAGTTTTTTTTTTGTTTTTTTTTGTTTTGTTTTATTTTATTTTATTTTATTTTTTTGTAGGGGGAGGGCTAGATGTGGCTGGCTGTGCACTGGTGTGAGCATTACTGCATTTTATCCTTTGTCTTTATAAAAAGGTGTGGAAAGGGAGAAAATGGATGTGCTGAAAACAATGACTGAGTCAAATTGGAGCTCATTTAATCCATTCATTAATTTGACAGATATGTATGTATCAGGTGTTTCCTATGGCACAGGTGTGGTGCTGGGCAGCATCTCTGCCCTTCCAGAGTCATAGCCTTAATAGAAAGAGAAACATGAAGCAGATGATATTGCAGGTAATTGTTTAATTATATTTATGGTATATTTCACTTCCTCCCCTCACCCATCCCCCCGCCCCCCTCCTGCAATGGAGAGAACCATGAGAAAGGATAACACATGGGAACCTGACCTGGTTAGGGTGGTCGGGGAGGACTTCATTGGGAAGGTGCCTCTTGAGCTGAATCCTAACACTTTCTGAAACACTGTGCTATGTGTTTTAAAATATATATCTCACTTGATCCTCATAGCAACCCTATGAAGTGGGCAGTAGTGTTATAAATGGGAGAACAGGGTTTTTTTTGGTTGTTTTGTTTTTCTGATTGCAAGAATCTGCTCATGGGGTGAATAGGAGTTATCTAAGTGAAGAGGTTCAGGGCAGAGGGAGCAGCGTGTGCAAAGGTCCTGAGGTGGGAAAGGGCTTGGTCCATTGCAGGAAGTGGAAAGTCAATGTGGCTGGTGAGAAGAGGGGATAGTGGAGGCAAGTGAAGCTTGGGCCAAAAGCCGCAAATCTTGACCCTCAGCTGGGCCCTTTGAGGTTTAAGCTGGTGACCATATGTTTAATTATAGAGGAGGTGGACACAGTTGAAGCATGTGTATGCTTTTTGCAATCTAGTCAGACTTCCCCTCAGTTTAACCAAATGAAGACATTTGGGAATGCCCAGAATTGGAAGTAGGGAAATCTTGACACTGTTGGAGAGGGCGTCCCTTGTTAGAACCTTTGGAGAGGGCAACTTGGCAAGGCCTACTAAAGTATTAAGCATGCTGAATTAACCATTTCTTTCATTTCCTGTATTCTGATGCTGGGGCATCTGGGACCTTGCCGACGCTGGGGGCACTGTCCCTCCCTGGCCACACAAAACCGTCTGTGGGCCTTTCTGTACGTGGGCCTCCGTGGCACCTTTACTTTTCACATTGCACATTTCTCCAGCAACTGAGTTAGTTTTGGCAACGAACTTTCATCACTTTTGTAATTAGAACTAAAATATACACAGTAAGATAAATTCAATCTTTTAAAATCGATTTGAGAGAGAGAGGACGGGAGAGAGAGAGAGGAAGGGGAAGAGAGAGAGAAGATGCATATGAGAGAAAAATGTCAATCGGTTGCCTCCCATATGTGCCCTGACCAGGGATTGAATCCACAACCCAGGCATGTGCCCTGACCAGGAATCAAACCCGTGACCTTCTGGTGTGTAATCAGCTGAGCCACCTGGTCAGGGCACTCCAATTTTTTTTTTTAAACAACATGTGTGAAACCCTGGAAATACATCTTTGGCAATGACACTTAACTGGTAAGAAGGAATTTGGGATTTCATAATTTGTGTAGTCCTCAGTAAATAGAAATCCTTTACAACACAGAAATCTGTTGTTTGCGTTTTGCGAAATTAGCTTTGAACACATTTCCAGGAAGGCATTACGTGCAGAAGTTGAGTAACTTGTCTGGGGCTCAGATGGACCTGGTGAGTGGAGAAATCATAGTAGCAAAAGTACTCTTAGTGTGTCCAGGCCTTGCTGGGTGCCAGGCACTCTGTGGGGTGTCCTCTGGGCTCCAGCCTATCAAGTCATTCTTAAGTATTCTTCTTAGGTGCCACTGTCTCTTTCGCAAATGAAGAACCCAAATTTCAGAGCACTTAAGCAAACCATGCAGGACACCCAGCTGGTAAGTGGCATAGCCAGAACTCGAACTCAGGCCAGCTGATGGCAATATTCCTTCAAGCTGAAATTTTTTTTTAAAGATTTTCTTTATTTATTTTAGAGAGAGTGGATGGGAGGGAGAAAGAGAGGGGGAAACATTGATGTGCAAGAGAAACCTAGATTGGTTGCCTCTCACACACCCCCAACCAGGGACTTGGCTGGCAACCCAGGCATGTGCCTCGACGGGGAATCAAACCAGCAACCTTTCAGTTTGCAGGCTGGCACCCAATCTACTACGCCACACTGGCTAGGGCTACGATCTCTCTCTTTAATGGTAGCTCTAGGGATCACAATATACATACTGCAGTTTTCCTGGTCTACTTAGAATTAACATTTATATTTTACCACTTTGGATGGAATGCGAAGCCACTATTTAGTCCCCCCCCCTTTATGTTGGGGTTGTCACATGGGCAACATCCACATACATTGAACATCAGTCATTGTTTTAATTTTGGGTTTCAGCCATCAAATATTTTAAAGAACTTAAGGGGGAGAGAGAGAGAGTCTATTATATTTAACCAGAAATTTATCATTTCTCTTGGTCTTTGTTCCTGAAGTTTTAACTTTCTTTCTGGTATTATTTTCCTTCCATTTGAAGAACTTCCTTTAATCATTTTTTTTAGAGCAGGTTTGCTAGCAACAAATTTTCTTGGTTATTCTTTGAGAATGTCCTTATTTAACCTTCATTCCTGAAGGATATTTTCACTGCATATAGAATTTTAGGTTGACAGTTCTTTTCTTTCAGAACCTGAAAAATATTGTTCCACTGCCTTCCACCCTGCGTGTTTCCTGATGAGAACTCTGCTGTCCTCGAGATCATTCTTTGTGTGCAATGGCTGGTCCCTCCTTGGCTGATTTCAGCAGTTTTTCTTTGTCTTTAGTTTTCAGCAGTTGTGTTGAAATGCATTTTATTTTTGGACAACCTCCACAACATGTTTTTCTTAAAAACAATGCCTCCACTCCAAATAAATCAAGGTCAAAATAAATGAAGGGCTTAAGATACCATCAGTCTCATTTGTCCTAGTGATGGTGTGTGGATGAAAAGCGGCAGCCAGTTATGATGACAGGTCACAGATCCAAACTGTCAAAGTTCTTAATGTTTTTCTACTTCTAAACCATCCTTAAGGAAAATCTTACATGGGGCCACTCCATCCTCATGGTAGCCCAGCAGAACAACCGTGCCATCTGGATTTATGTTTTCACCAATAAAGAACAGGTACTTTTGAAAGTAGCGAGGATGTGCTGGATTTGTTCTGCAGCCCCTGTCATAAAAGGCTTTACTCTTTCTGGTTTCAGTTCTTCAAGTTTCCCTGTGATTGATTTCATGTCATCTTTGATGTACTTCCTACAGGCTTCCTTTGTGAAGCCATTTTCTTGCCATTGATGGTTCACGACAATCTCAATATAAGTGATTACTGTACATTTGGTACCTTTGCCCTGAGCGTGGAGGCATTTCCACCAATGAGTGAGTCATCAGTGTTACCCTCTGTTCCATCTCCAGGCACAGTCCATCTTCGATCTCCCGGATCTTATAGATGGAGGACATATTGTGGCTGATGAGGTCCTGGTAGATGATCCTGATGGTGGCTGGAAGGAGACAACAGTGGCACTGGCTTGGCAGAAGTCCACAGCTTGGAGGGAGCATGGTGCAGCCCAAGCTGCTGTCAGGGGGATCCAGCAGGAAAGCTTTTGATTATGATGGGTCCAGGCATGGATTTCTTTGACTTTATTCTGCGTGGGGTTTGCCGAACTTCTTGAATCTATAGGTTTGTGTTGCTTGTGTTGTATTTGTGGGGTTTTCAGCCATTATTTTTTGAAATATTTTTTCTGTGTTACGCTCTTTTCTCCTGTCTTTCTGGGACTCTGATGACAGGAATGTTAGACCTTTTAGTCCCACATTCTGTTGTTGAGATTGGGTAATTTCTTTTTTTCTTTTTTTAAGATCGTATTTATTTATTTTTAGAGAAGGGAAAGGAGGGAGAAAGAGAAGGAGAGAAACATTAATGTGTGGTTGCCTCTCAAGCGCCCCCTACTGGGAACCTGGCCCACAACCCAGGCATGTGCCCTGGCTGGGAATTGAACCAGTGACCGTTTAGTTTATAGGCTGGCACTCAGTCCACTGAGTCACACCAGCCAGGGCATCTTCTTTTCTTAAGTAAGTTAATATTTATTACATTTTTCTCTGACCCCCCCTTTCCTTTGACTTGAGAAGCTGAATTTTCTGCATCAGATTATTGCAATGTTTAACCTGAACTTATAAAAGAAACAAAACGAATGTCATGTCATTAAAAAATAAAGTCCTTAATCTATGGCAGAGTGGAAGTATAAACTGCCAATCCTATTAAGATCTAAGTTAGTAATACACATGAAAGTTTACATTTACCCACTAGGAGCCAACTGAAAGAGCTCCCAGTGCCCACATGGGAATGATTTCAGCAACAGAATCAAGTAGAATCTGGATTATAAGCCGAGTAAATATCCATGAGTCCTTACTGATGTAAATAAAGAATTGAATAAAATAATAAATGAGGGGGAAGAGACGAACCTCCCCTGCAGAAGAGTTTTAAATGATTCATGTAGATACTCCATCCTTTAGAACGGACTGCACAGATCAACTTCCTTCCAGGGAGCACAGTATGGAAAAGGGCGTGGGGACAGTAGTCTCAGAGCAGAGAAACCCGGCAAACACCACCTCAGTCAGCTGGTTATGTATGACAACACCAGTCGTCATAATGTCGATCATAAATGCCTTTGATGTAATATGATGGGAGGGGCACTTTATTTCTGTGACATTCCTTCCCCAAACCTGTGACCCCACATGTCTAATCATAAGAAAACGTCAGATACATTCCAGCAAAGGGACATCCTACAATATTCCTGAACAGTACTTCTCAAAACTCTCAGGGGCATCAAAACAAGGAGAAGTCTAATAAATTGTCCCGGCCACAGGGAGCCTAAGGAGACATGACAACTAAATGTGATATGGTACCCTGGGTAAAGTCTTGGAAAAAGACATTAGGTGATAACTGTGGACTTCAGGAAATAATAATGTATCAGTATTGGTTTATTAAGTAAAACAAATGTATTATAATAATGGGAGGTGTTAATAGTAGGGGAACCACAACCACAGAGATCGGTTGCCTCTCTTGTGCACCCTGACCAGGACTGAACCTGCAACCCAGGCACGTGCCCCGACCTGGAATTGAACGAGCGACCTTTAACTTTGCGGGACTACATCCAACCAACTGAGCCACACTGGTCAGGGCCAAAGAGAGAATCTTGAAAGCAGCAAGAGAAAAGAAGTTAGCTACCAATAAGGAAGCTCCCATAAGACTTTCAGCTGATTTATCAATAGAAACTTTGCAGGCCAGGAGGGATTGGCAAGAAATATTCAAAATGTGGAAAAGTAAGACCTAACATTAAGATTACTGTACTGAGCAAAGCTATTATTTAGAATCGAAGGATAGGCAAAGAGATTTCCAAGTGAGAAAAAGTTAAAGGAGTTCATCCCCACCAGACCACTATTACAGGAAATGTTAAAGGGTCTTCTTTAAGAAGAAGAAGAAAAAGATTAAAAACATGAACAATGAAATGGCAATAAATCCATATCTATCAACAATTGAATCTAAAAAATTAAACAAACAGAACAGAAACAGACTCAGATACAGAGAACATTTTGATGGTTGCCAGATGGGTAAGGGTTGGGGGGTAGGTGAAAAAGATGAAAGGATTAAGAAGTAGCAATTGGCGTTACAAGATAGTCACGGGGATGTAAAGTGCAGCATAGGGATCATAGTAATATTCTAATAACTATACATGGTGTCACACGGGCATTGGATTTATTGGGGTGATCACTTAGTAAGTTACATAATGTCTAATCACTGGGGTGTACATCTGAAACTAATATAACATTGTATGCCAACTTAAACTGAAAAATAAAACAATTTTAAAAGGAAAAAATAATAAGGGAAATTTGCAAGAGTATATAAGAGTTCTTTGTACTATTTTCCCAGTTTTTCTGTAAATCTAAAACTAATATAACAATAAGACCTATTTAAAAAGTGTCCCCGCCCTGGCTGGTGTAGCTCAGTGGATTGAGCATGGGCTGCGAACCAAAGGGTCACTGGTTCAATTCCCACTGAGGGCACATGCCTGGGTTGCAGGCCAGGTCCCCCCAATGGTGGCCATATGAGAGTCAACCACACATTGATGTTTCTCTCCCTCTCTTTCTCCCTCCCCTCCCCTCCCCTTTCTCTAAAAAGAAATAAGTAAAATCTTAAAAAAAAACAATTGAGTTGTCACATTTAAAAAAAAATAAAAGTGTCCCCACCTTTTGCCATGGAGGGACATATGTACATGGTAGTGAGTGCATAGACTCTGCAGCCAGATTGCTTGGGTTCAGACCCCGAGCTCTGTCACTTACTATCTGTGGTTGGCAGCCTCCAAGATTGCCCCGATGATCCCACCTGCTGGTAGTCATGCCCAGCGTAGTCCTTGCCTACTCTGCATAGTGCTGGCTCCTTTGACCAATAGGGTATTTTGGAGATGACGTTGTGTGCTGTATGAAGCTAGGTCATAACAAGACATCCTGGTTTCCTCCTTGCTCTTCCTCTTGGAACACTTGCTCTGGGGAAAGCCAGCTGCCACATCGTGATGAAATCCGAGCTGCCCTGTGGAGAGGTGCACGTGGCAAGGCACTGAGTCCTCCCCTTAACAACCACAACCGACCTGCCAGCCATGTACGTGAGCTACTGCGGAGGTGGCTCCTTCAGCCCGCCAGGACTTCAGATGACAGCAGCCTCAGCTGACATCTTGATTGTCACCTCATGAGAGATTCCCTGAGCCCAAATTATGCAGCTAAGCTGCTCCCTGGGGATTCCTAACTTGCAGAAACTGAATGATAATAAGTATTTATTGCTTTAAACCTCTAAGTTTTAGGGCAATTTGTTGGATAGCAATAGATAACTAATGCAGTAACTCAGAGGTAGGCACTCGCCCCCCCCCGCCCCCCCCCCCCCCCCCGCCGTGAAGCCCAGATAAGAAATATTGTACATTTTCAGGTTGCGAACAGTTTTTGTTGCACATTCTCCTCCTCCTCCTTTTTAACCCTTGAAAAATGTGAAAAACATTCTTGGCTTGAGGGCTGTACAAAAACAGGTCATGAGCCTCCCTCCCTTCCCCCCTTCTCTTCCTTCCTTCCTCCATCCTTCTCTTCTTTTTCCCTCCATTCCTCTCTTTCTTTTTATCTCTCCCTCCTTTTTCCCCCTTCTCCCTTCCTTCTCTCTCAACCTCTCTTTTACTCTTATTTATTCAATCATTCATTCAGCAAAATGAGCATGTACTGTGCACCAGGACCCAAAGGAGCTGCGTCACTAAGACAGACAGCTTCCCTGCTCTCCTGGGGCTCCTGGCCCAGGGGAGAAGGACAGCAAAGGTGCAGGTAAAGAACCTACATTATGCACTGTGATGTTTACTCTGAAGGGAACAAGGAGGCTACAGGGAGAGATAACTTTGGGGGAAGGGTCCAATTTCATCTAGCCAGGGTGGCTAGATAAAGGAGGCCTCTTTGAGCAGAGATTCGAAGGATAGGCAAAAACAGTGTTGGGAAGTGGGCAGAGGGAACAGCTTGAGCAAAGGCCCAGAGGCAAAAAACAGCTTGGAGTTTCCGGGGACCATGGAGGCCACTGTGGCTGGAGTGGAGTGAGGCAGAGTAGAGGGACAAGGGGTCAGGGAAGTGACAGGGCCACAGTACAGGGCCTTGAAGGCTGGAGTGTGAGAGCAATGGGAGCCTAGGAGGTTTTTCAGCAGAGGTTGTTGTGACCTGATTTCCTTCTGACTGTTGTGTGTATTGTAGCAATTCTACTCCCTCCCCATGGACTTTTATCTGCCTCACTGATACTAAGGCTAGTGAATGTTTATTGAGCACTTAGTATGTGCTAGGCACTAACAACTGTCTGAAGGAAGTAATGTTAAAGACAAGGAAACCAAAACTCAGAGAGGTGAGCTCCACAGCTCCAGCTTCCTCCTCAGGTTTTTGGCCATCATCTCAGTTTCCACCCATCAGCCAGCTGCGCCTTCTACCACAGGAATGATCAATTCCTCTGCTGCTCAAAAGCTTTCCACGGCTCCCCACTGCCCTTGATAATAACCAAGCCCTTTGGCTTGTTATTCAGAGCCCTTTATGAAGTCAGCCTTCCTCGCAGCCTCCCCAGTCCCATCTTTCTCTTCCTCCCTCTCACCCTCTCCCTCTTTCATACTCCAAGTTCAAACCACCCTGGATGTCTTGCAGTCCCTCCAGCACTCCTGGGGTGTGTGTCCCTGGGCCCGCATGGGCTGCTCCCTTGGCTTGTCAGGATCCCCCACTCCCACCCCTGCCCACACTGATGAAACTCATTCATCTTCTCCTGCCCCTGTCTTGGCTCCTCAATTGCTTGGGGTAGCCTGTCAAGCTTCCATCAGGTACAGGGTGGACACTAAACTCATTCATCAATTTATTCATTCACAATAATTTCTGAAGCATCTACTGTATACCTGCTCCCTTGCAGTAGGAACTGGGAATATTGCCATGAGCAAGACAGATACAGCCCCGGTCTTCAGGAGCTGACATTGTTGGGCAGGGGAAACACTCATTTAACAACCAAACTAATAGATATCATATACAATATCTTTATAAGTGTTATTGAGGAAATAAAACAGAATAAGGAAAGAAAGAGTGATGGGAGGGGGTCTATTTTAGATATATGATTAAATCAAGTATCTTTGAGGAGGTGACATTTAAACACCTCCTCCAAATAAGGGAAGGGTTTGTTATGCAGATATCTGGAGGACGGAGGTACCTGGTAGAGGGAACTGTGAGTGCAAAGGTCCTGAGGTAGGAGTTGACTTGGGCATTGAAAAGACACAAAGAAGGCCAGTGTGATTGGAATGGAGTAGGAGAGAAGGAGGGGGCAGGTGCAGGCAGTTCCAGGGCAGGCTGTGCAGGGCCCCGCTGAACGTCGGAACAGGAACAGATGTCTGGAGCTTGGGTATGGTATTCCACACTCTTCATCTGAGGTTAAGCCCAGTGGCCTGGGCCTGCTTGGAGACAACCCTGACAGCCACAGATGCCTCAGGGTCTCAAGACTCGCAGCCATGGGTGCTCACGTATTCTGAAAATCCCTCCAGCTGGTCCAGTAATTCCTTCTTTTCCGTGTCTCCTTGCACTGGCCAATGCATGAGGAATGTCTCCTTGCCCAGGACGTAGGTATAACTGTGGCGAGGGAAGGAAGGAGGGTGAGGAGAGCCTGGTGCCCCCAGAGGCATGGAGACTTCCCTGCCTTCCCGTCTGCCCTGGTTGGCAGCCTCTCAGATCCTCAGTCTGTGGTGTCTACTCCACAGAACCATCTTGGATCCCCAAGCCTCTAGGCCAGGGGTGTCCAACCCGCAGCCTGCAGGCCGCATGTGGCCCAGGATGGCTTAGAATGTGTCCCAACACAACATCATAAATTTACTTAAAACATTATGAGGTGTTTTTGTTTTTGTTAGTGTTTGTGTATTTAATGTGTGGCCCAAGACAACTCTTCTTCCAGTGTGGCCCAGAGACACCAAAAGGTTGAACACCCCTGCATTAGTCCATTTATCTGGGGATTAAAAAAGGCTCCCCTTCTTCTGACTCTACTACCCTCTGTTGGAAAACCAAATCTACATATACATCTACAACGCCTCTGCGAGCGCGGTGCTTCCCGGAGCTGTGCAGCGCACAGCCTGCGCCGCCATTCAGTGCGGCTGCAAAACCCAAGTCTCCTGCTGCCAGCTGCCGTATCGATCTTGACACCCGGGACTGGGCTGTGGTAGGAAGGGGGCCCAGGCCCAAGTGCCCAGGGCAGCAGGGGGCCCCACGCACTCCAACTTGACTCTCCACAGGTCTGATGCCTGGCCCATGATGAGGTATGACTCTTGTTCTTGCAGGTCCAGAGAATCAATGCAGGTGGCGTGGATGACAAATTTCTTCATGGTGTTTGGCATGACAGCGTCCGTGCCTGGAGGAGGAGACCGGGTGAGGGGACATGCCCAGGCCTGGCCCTCCCCCACAATGGGCCCCCAGAGTAGGGACCCACACCGCCTGGGACTTACCACTCTTGATGATGGCTTGGAGTTGCATGTTGTAGTAGACGTAGGGGTTGGAGGCAGAGGCCTCCACGTTCGCCAGCCTGGCCTTGTACACTGGGGAAGGGGGACAGAGGGGCTTGTGTTGGTGGCTGGCCGGCAGGTGGGCCTCCTCCTGCCTCCTGCCATACCCGAAACTCACCAAAGTCCACGCCTGCCTCACAAGCCGCCTCCTGGAGCTCTTCCTGCCTTAGTCGGTTGCTGTTTTTCCTCAGGGTTGGGCACAGTTCTGGAGGGTGAGGGTGCCAGCTGCTCTGGCTGCACTGGGGAAGGGGCTTCCTTCCCTCAGACCCCCATCCGGTCCCAGGTCCCTGGGTCTGGCCTTTCTCCAACTTCTGTCTGTCTCTATATTCCTATCTCGCTGGGTCTCCCTCTGTCTACACTCAGCCCAGCCAGCACTCAGGAGGTGACAAAAGACTCCTTGGACCCCTAGCCTGGCAGCCCTGGCCCTCACGTCTCCATGGCCTCACCTTCGGCACATCTGCAGGCGTCTTTGTGGCAGATCTTCCGCAGGTGAGATCGCTCTGTGGGCAGGTTGTAGAAGGAGCTGCACCTCCGAGCTGCGAGAGCAGGAGAGTGCCTTGGGCTGGCGGTCCTGTGGGCCAAGTGCCCGCCAGGCCCACTCCCAAATTTTCGTCTGCCCGAAGCGCCACCCCACAGAACCCGCCCCACCTGGCCTGGCCCAGCCCTCCCTCACTAGGTCCCTCCCCCTTGAAAATCCCTCCCCTTCTTGCCTAGCCCATGCCCAGCAGGCCATACCCAATCCTTTCTAACCCCCTACCCCTTTGACCATCTAGGAAGGCCACACTCACTGTCACTATATGCTTTCAGGGTCCTTTCAGCACCCTCCTTCCCCCACCCCCATGCCCAGGCTCTTCTCAGTCATGGCCTATTTCACCTTCCTTGCCCGGCTCCTCTACCCTCCCCTTTGGCCTTGCCCTTCGCAGTCCTCTCCTCATTGCGGGACATGCTTCCACCCCAGAAACCCCAGCTCACAAGGCTCATAGTAGTCATAGATGGTGACTTGGGCGGCCTGCAGGAACTCCGCCTGCAGCATCTTGTGGACCCGGAAGCCCAGCACCGTGTTTTCACTGTGGGAGAGCTGGGGGAGGGAGTCCTGTTTGAGCTGACCAGGGCCACTGGCCATGGGAAACTGACCATGGGGCCTTGGTCATAAGCACTGATCACACGTGCGGCCTTGACGACCAAGGCGCTGACCTCAGATGGGGCATGACCTCTGGCAACACCACCCAGAAGGACCTTGCTGACCATAGGCTCTCTTCCCACTGGGCTGCCCACAAGCCTCTGGTGGACACCGGCCCTCCTCACCTTCTCCAGGTAGAGGACCACGCTGCTGTCGCTGGATCTCGTATTGGTCTCGTACTGGAAAGCGTACATCTCCACGTCACTTGTGAGCTGGGGCACAGGGGGAGACTGCAGGTTAGCAGAGGCCCCCAAGGCCCGCAGCCCTAGGAACTTGAGTCAGTGTGAAGTAATACTCAGAACTCCCTGTCTTTGCCCAATCAACCCCAGTGCTGGGGAAGCCGAGGCACAATCAGGGCAAGGACTAGCTGGGTTTAGGCAGAGAGACACCAGAAGTGACCGTGGGGCACTGACAAGGGATAGATTCTGCCCCGTGTCAGCACTGGGAGTGTGGGGTGTGGCCAGGGCTCAGCAGTGGGAAGTGGGACCTACATTACCTGTTTGAGGTCGTCATGGTTGGGGTAGAAACCAGTGAGCAGCGAAACCTCCATGATGGTCATTGTGGCCTCTCGATCGCCCTGGAACCTGGGAATTTCAGAGCTCCAGTCTCTTCCTCCTGCCTCCCCCTCTCCCATGCTCCCACTGCCATCATATCTCGCCTGGACCAGTGCACCGGCCTCCTCCTGGGAATCCCCATCACTCCTCTGCCCCGCAAAGCAGACAGCTTGAACAAACAGGAATCTGATATGCCATATCCTTGTTTAGCAACTTTTACCAAACGCCTTGTCTCGCCCTTTCACTTCACCTTCTTCCACTCCAGCCTTCATTTGATTGCTCTTAAGTGTCAGTCTCTCTCTTGCCACTGGACTTTTGCACATGCTGTTTTCTCAGCCTGGAATCCTCATTTCTCCCTCTTTGCCCTGAAACATCCTTTGATCTTTGGGATCTCAGCTGGTGAGTCACTCCCTGTGGTAAGCCTTGTCCTGTTCCAAGACTAGAGCATTCTTTAATTTGCCCTCCTGTAGCTTCTTGGACCTTTTTTTTTTTTTTTTTTTTGCCACATTCAGTCATAGTTGTCACTTTACATTGATTCTGGGTGATTATTTTGTTATTGTCTGTCTCCCCTGATATGCTGTGAACTCCACCAGGCAGGGAGCGGCTGCCTTGTTCACATCTGTGCCTCCAGCTCTTAGAAGAGAGCCCGACACTCAGTAGGCCCTCTGTACATGCTTTTCATTTGGGGCAGACCTGGGAGAGGGCATTTGGGAGAGAGCAGGACTGGGTTGGGCTGGGGTGTCTAGAAACAATGAAGGATGAGGATGAGGAAGAGCCGTGGGGCTGGGAGCCAGCTCTGGGTGTCTGGGGCATGTTCACCGTGGTGGAGGCAGTCATCCCAGGACGCAGCAGGATTGGGGCAGGATGGTAGACAAGCATGGAAGGGCAGGGGAGGGACAGAATGGGGGTGGGCAGGGGAGGGCAGGATGGGAGGTAAGATGAAGGGGAAAGCATGGAGGGGCAGGCTTAGATGGTTCCCACCCTCCACTCAGTACACAGGAGTCTGGATACCAGGAAGTGAGGCCTTCCTCCCGCCTAGTCCAAGATCATGGTGCCCTGACCTTGCTTCCATCCGGAGTTGGAAAGTCTCTCCCCCCTTTTTATTTTCTGCAGAGAAAAGGCAGAAGTTTAGAGGTTGAGCAAAACAGCCTTTGGAGCTAGCTTTCTGGGTTCAAATTCTGACTCTGCTTTGTGACTTAGGGCAAGTTGCTTAACCTCTCTGTGCTTTGGTTTCCGATTCTATAAATGGGATCATAATATTCCCAACCCACCAGGGTGTTGTAAGGATTAAGTGAGTTAGTACAAATAAAGCATTTAACACAGCATCTGATCAGTGATTTATAACCGTGTATTATTATTATTATTATTATATGTCAAGAAATGGGGCCCAAACCAAAGCCTTGGTCACTTTTGGTCCCTGAAAGTCCTGGTCCTGGGGAGACTTTTTCCTCCTACGCCTACAGTGAGCTCCCACTGACAGAGTCCCCCCAAGAAGGAGCATCCTCCTTCTTGGTCCCCCAGACTGGGAACTCTAGAATCGCACCATTTCTAACCAGAGCCACATCCTCCCCATCGTGTCCTGTTGAACTAGTGCAGCCTCCTCCCCCTTCGTCTCCTAGTTCCCACTCTTGCCCTCTACAGTCTGTGTCCCCCACAGCCACCAGAGAGAGCCTCCCCAAACCCATGCTAGGTCACATCCCTCCTCTGCTCAGAAGTCTCTATGGCTCCCACTACACTCTGACCCCAAACTGAAGTGCCAGCAAGTGGTACAGTAACACAAGTGGTACTGTGGCCAACAAGTACCTGGACCATCTGCCTCTGTCACCTCTCCACCTTTTTCTCCTAAAACTCTACCCGTTGCTTCTCTGTAGCCACACTGACCTCCTTGCTGTTCCTCAAACCAGGTGAGCTCATTATTGCCTCAGGTGCCTTTGCACTTGCTGCTCTGCCTGTTTGGAATATTTTTCCCTTTGATCCTCCACGGTTCACCCTCAGAGTTCTTTCCTGTCTCAGCTCAAATGCCACCTCCGTAGAGAGCTTCTTCTGGATCACCTCCAAGGCTATATCATTTTTTTCCTGCTTTATTTTGTATGGTACTTATCATCAACTGCTATTATACCATATACTTATTTTTACAATGTCATTTATGTTATAAATATATAACAGTAGAGAAATAATATATTTTTATGGTTGTATCATTGTTTGTCTCTCCCTATGAGAATGGGGCTTCAGGAGAAGAGGAGATATTTTTCTTGTTTATGCCTATGTTCCCAGGGCCAGGAGACAGGGCATGGCCTATAGCAAATGCTCAATAAATATTTATTGAATGTCTGAATAAAGCAATAAATGTATTTATTGAAACATAGCTAAAATAAAAAACAAAAACGAAGGGTTGGGCATCCTTGGGTCCAGGCTTACCTTTCAGGGCACTTCGAAGAGTAGCATTCAGGTGATACAGGTTGCAGGTGGCCTCCCCGGTCTCTGGGAATCTGTAGTACATGGTCAGAATCTGCCAGGGCAGGGAAGGTGTCAGAGCCCATTCACACCCATTCCCTTTCCTTCTCGGGCCAGTCCTTGCCTGCCCAGGTCGCTGCCCCTGTGGGGAATTCACAGCCAAGTCTGCCCCCTCAGTTACTGAGTGCAGTGACCAGAAAACTCCATGAAGCCTAGACCAGCTCTGTGTACTAGAGTCTTCTGCAGTGATGGCAATGGTCTCGGTGTGTCCTGTCTGTGTGGGAGCCATTTGCCACATATGGCTATTGAGCCTGTGAAATGTGGCTGGTGTGACTGAGGGAGTGAATTTTAAGTCATGTTTAATTTTAATGAATTTAAATTTAACTGAGGCTCAAGGAAAAGTGTGACATGCCCAAAGTCACACAATGACCAGAATTCAACCATAACTCCATTGCTGGAAACCTGAGGACAGGCTGCCCTAAAATTGGTGCACAAGAGGGCTGTTCTCATTGGCTCAGGGCATGGGGCCCAGGGCAATGGAGTTGCTGGCTCAGATAGTGGAGGAAGGGTGGAGTTAGCCTCTGAGGATTGGGAAGCACCCTGGAGGGAGACTCTTCCCTTGGGGGGATAAGGAAGGAGACACCCCTCCAGGCACTCAGCATGGGAAGGGCAGAGAGGTCCAGTGACCTTTGACCTCTACCTTCTTTGACTCTTGCCACAGTGAAAACTTTCTCAGGCTCTATTTCCCCACCTGTTCCATGGAGTCCATATTTTTTTACCAACTTCCCCTGGGGTGGGGGTGGGAGTTGCAGTGTCTTTAGTTTGGCTCATAGCAAATAGTAGTGCCCTAAATAGTAGATTTTATTTTTTTCCTGATTTCAATATTGTCTTGGAGTCTAAACTTGTCTCTAGCAACTATGGGACCAACTAAGGGGACCCTGGGCTCCAGCTAATGATCTCAGGGATGGGACACCTGACCTACCGAGATGGTTCCTCTCCCTCTGCCGCTGGCTTTGATCTCTAAGTCGTCTTGAGCAGAGAACTGAAAGGAAGGGAGAAGAGGATTTGAGGGCAAAGGAAACAGCAAAACATGGCTCATTGCAGTGGTGGGTGGGGAGGAAAGATAATTTTACTTTTCCTGCCTGATAGAGGATTTGTGGTGTCTACTCCATCACAAACCACTACAACTGCCAACCCAGGCTGTGTCCTGATGTGTACCTCTCCAATCTGACACTTGGCAGTGTCTCCAGAGTTCCCCGTGGGAGAAAGCCCCCTGCACAATGCTTCTCCCTGGCACCTCTGCATCTACTCTTGTTTCCCTCATATGTTCTTCCCTCAGGAGCCAGAGCAAAATTTTACAAATTCACATTCAATCACATCACTTCTAATTAAACCTCACTGCTATTCTTGGAAAACTCCTGCCTCATGCTCTTTGTGCCCACTCTTTCCTCTGCCTAGATATCCACAAGGGTCACTCCTTTCTTTCCTTAAGGTCTTTGCCCAAATGCCACTTATTGGTGAGACCATTCCAGCCCATCCTATTTAAAATTTCACTCCTTGATGTCCCCATCCCCTTTACTGCTTAATCCCCCCCAATAGCTCTTGCCACCATTTAACCCACTACATATTCTACTTATTCACATCTCCTTATTGTCTGTTTTCTTCACCAAAATATAAAATTCGACAGGGATTCTGTTGTCTTTTTCATGGTCATATTCCTAGCACCTAGAACAATGCCTGGTACACAGTAAGTGCTCAATAAAGATACATCAAATGAGTGAGGCTAAATAGCATCCCCTTCATGGAGTAAGGTCGTGGAGATGACCTTACTCCCCACACCCAGGTTGTTTTCACCTTCAAACGTTCATTTATTTTTCCTGTTTTTATAAGCTTAAAGTAGAATATGTTGATTATCTGACTGTCTTTCTAGACTTAAGTTCCATGAGAGCAGGGACCACAGATATTTCATAATGTACCCCCATGCTCAGGAGAATGCTTGACACACAGTAGGCGCTCAGAACATGTTTGTAGAACAAATGAATTAATGCATAGACAGCATAGCTAGTGGTGTGAGATAATCTCAGGGAAGAGGTTGGCAGGGACGTGATTCTTGGCCCCATCCCAGTATCACCTCTGTGTGGACTTCCCGTCTGCCCCTGAGTGCCTTACCTTTGCTGACCGCTGCTGGTAAGCGTTGTTTTGATTGATAACCCACTTCACACTCAAGGATCTCCTGGGAGCGCTGATGTGGACGTGGAGATCCTGGACACCTTCGAAGGGGACAGCTTCGCAAAAGCGGGTGAGGGCCTCGATGGCCACCACTGTGGTCTGGGTGTTGGGACGGGGTTCGGATCAGCACCAGGGACAGCGCCCCCGGGACCCTGGGCGACGGGTCAGCACCACGGACAGCGCCAGCTGTCCCGGACTGCATCAGGGCTACCGCCCCCTCCCCCGAAACTCCACCCTTCCGAGGCCTCGAGCACCTGGGTGGACTTGAAGCCTCCTCCCAGCTCCCGCTTCTCCAGCAGCCACTTGGCGATGGCTTGCGTCTCATTATGCAAACCCAGCTCCAGCTTCTGCATCAGCGCATAGGCCGTGGCCTCAATGGTATACAGGGAAGTCCTGACCCTGTCTTTGTCCTTTACTGGCCAGTAGTTTTTACCTAGAAGATGCATGCCCACCTTGTCTCCCAGATCTGAGCCCACCTACCTAAATCTGTCCTCTCCTTTTGTCGTCTGGCCCGGTTTTTCACATCTTTACTTTATGCGAAACTCTTTGAGGAAGCATATGAACATTTTTATTTTCAGAACCACTCTGAGACAGACTCTAACTATTTAAAAACGGGGAAACTGGGTTTCCAAGAAGCTTCTCCAGGTCCTTCTAGTCCCACAGAGAGGGAGTTCTCCTAACTCCATTCCTCTTGACTTGGGGAGTGGAAGGGAGGGAATAGGGCCCTTGGGGTGAGGCAGAGCAGGCCATAAGAGGCAGATCCCTTTCAATGCCCCACATTTAATGACCTCTCCATCCTCGACCACACCAAGCACTTTCCCACCTCAGGGCTTTTGCATGTGCCATTCCCTCAATTTGACATGTCCTTGGCCTTTCACAGAGGTGGGCCTTCTCATCTTTCATTCCAGCCGAGGGGGTCCCCTTTTCACAGAGGCTGTCCTAGGCCCCTCAGTCCACACTCCTTTCCCACTGTCATCTCTCCCATCCACTTTGCATTTTTCTTCTCAACACATCTCAGTTTGTAGTTCTCCATTGATTTGTTTGTCTTCTGCCTGATTCCCCCAGGGACGGGGGTGGGGGGGACTTTGAGGGTGGCGACCATATCAGTCTTGTTCACCTTGGTTTCTCAGGGCCTGAGCTCAAGGGTGGGCACGCCATAGGTGCTCAGTAAACACTAAACAATGAGTCATACATTGCTGGATCTCCCTCCCACCACCCCCATGACTGCAGTTAACACATAGCTGCTGAAGAGGCGGCCCCACACTCACTGTGGCTGGCAAAGCTGTCCAGGCGGTCATTGGCTTGGGAGCTGTTGGTGAGAGCCAGAGCATAGGAGGCTATGGCTACGGCAAAGGTTTTCTGAATGTTGGGGAGGCGTCTCTCCAGAAAGCCACGTGCTCTCTCCATGCTGGCCATCAAATCCTGGAGGGCGAGAGAGAGGAGGCTAGAGGGGGCTAGATGATCGAGAGGAAAGGGGTCTGGGAGTTAGAAGAAGGGGGTGGACTGAGAGGGATATGAGGGTGGGGGAGACCTCTGGGTGCAGGGGATATGGCGCCCTGCAGATATTGCCCTCCTTTTTGGGTCTTACCGGTATCTCATGGTGGCACAACTCCTTTCCTTCATCCAGTGCAATCAAAACAAGAGCTGTGAGGGATACGTCGGCCTCGGAGCCTTGGTAGCCACCCTGTGGATGCAGAACCACGCTCATGACCCCTTAGCATCTTGCAGACACCTTCCCCAACCTTTCCTGCCTGACCTTGCAAAGCTCGCAGGTGCTCAACTCTGGGCTGGATGATGCTGAAAGCAGGAGAGAGAGACAGAGAGAGAGAGAGATTTGACTGTGTGGGATCTGCCTTACTAATAAGAGTGAACAGCCATAGAGAGTGCTGTGCCAAGCTTGCTGTGCTATCTCAGAGCATTCTTGAAGCAGCTCCATTTTACTGATAAGAAAACTGAGGGTCAGTGATGCAGAGTTTCCCCATTGCTAGTAAATGACTGGCTTAGGGTTCAAACTCCTCTTTAGTTTCTTGACTTCCATCCTCAACCCCAGTGCTGGGTTGAATGATGTCTCCTGCTCCCCCCCAAATTCATGTCTACCCAACACCTTAGAATATAACCTTATTTGGAAATAGAGTCTTTGCAGATGTAATTAGTTAAGTTAAGAGGTCATACTGAACCTAATGACTAGTGTTCTTATAAGAAGGCCATACAAAGACATACAGAAGGAAGCACATTTGAAGATGGAGACAGAGATGGGAATGATGTAGCCACAAGTCAAGGAATGCCAAGGATTTCCAGGAGCCACCAAGCTAGAAGAGGCAAGGAAAGATTCTTCCCTAAGACTTCAGAAGGCACATAGCTCTGCCTCCACACCTTGATTTTGGACTTCTAGTCTCCAGAACTGTGAGAATAAACAAATTTCTGTTGTTTTAAGACACCTAGTTTGTGGCACTTTGTTACATCAACCCTAGGACACTGATATACCCCCACAGTCTCTTCTTCCCACAGAAGCCAACAAAACCTGGGGACTCTTGAATCCAGCTATGTTCCTCCTCCGCTCAGAACCCTCCATGGCTTCCACCTCACTCAGGAAAAATTCAAGTCCTTCCTGCAGCCTCCAGGCCCTGTGCAATCTGTCCCAGCATCTTCCTGTCCTCACCTCTGTGCCCTCCTGACTCTGTTCCAGCCACAGTGACCTCCTCACTGTTCCTCCAACAAATTGGGCACAGCCCAGTCTCGGGGACTTTGCACATGCTCTTCCCTGTGCTTGGAAACCTCTTTCCCTAGTTAGTCACATGACTTGTTCCCTCACCTCCCCAGGTCTTTGTACAAATATCACCTCCTCATGAAGCCTTCCAAAATTATACCCACATCACCTTGTGTTGGGAACCGCCCTGCCTGGTTTCAGAAGCTGTAAACCCCCATGGCTAAGGCTGAGTCAGAGACCTTGGGACCATAAGCCATTAAGGAGACAAAGCTTATCTCCCTGGCAGGAGCGCTGCCCCTGCCCACTTTACTTTACCCTGCTTGGCCCTGAGCCTGACCAGTTAGCCAATGACAGGTAAGATTCCTCAAGGGAGCGATGACCTAAGATAGGTATGGTCACAAAGAAGCCCACAGGGAAGGACTTGGGGGGCCATAGAAAAAGGGGGTGACGGACCCTTGCCCCTCAGCTTTGACATAGCCTGAGTCCTCATTCTGTCTGCAAGAAGTCTCCTAATCTCTTGGCTGCCTTACGTCACCTGCCTGACTTAAGCCTGAAACAATGACAGAGGGTGGTGCAGTCCTGTGCTGGAAAGGGTGGATTCCCCGGAGATCAGGCCTAAGAAAGAATGCAAAAATCCTGTGAAACCTGCTTTGCTAATACCCTCAATTTAAATGATAAGGGTTCAAGCCTGAAATGAGTTTGTTTCCCAAAGTCTTATAGCCCTTTAGCTAATTGACCCTGACTCAGAATAAGCCCTCAGAGTTCTTTGTTATCTATTGTTTGATCCTTACTGCCTGACAACGATTGATGAGCTTTACCTGTATTCCTGTGCAAAGTGAACCCAATAAAGGAAAAGGGTCTTGGCCCTTCTCCTTTGAGAGATCGGCCACCTTTCCTCCCTAAGCAGATCAGGTCTTGGTAGATTTATTCTCATCCGTGGCAGCCGGGGTGGGGGGTGAGCGGGTGCCTGCGGGTGGAGTCCCTCCACAACCTTGATCCTCCTTTTCCTGCATTTTGCCCGATGTCACCTTTAACATGCCAGTGTCATTTTTGTCTACATTATGCTTATTGCCTGTCTGTCCCTCACTAACCTGCCTGCCCCATGAGGATGGCCCAGGGTCACCAGCACTTAAAGGAGTGCCTGGCACATTGTAGGTGCCTGATAAATGTTCATTGGAGGAAAGAAGCTCCGACCTGCGAGCATGTGAAACCTGTGTTTGTAAGTCCTTTCTGCATCACCTGCCTGTACCATGTCAGGTTCTCACTCACACAGTCCTCCCGACTCTTTAAGTCCTCCCTTCCTTTGGGGGTGCAATCTGACTTTGCTGGATTCACTCATTCATCCAGAGTTTTATTCAGAAAACATTTGCCAACTACAATGAACTAGATCTGCTTCCCTCCCTGGAAGGACTCACAGCATAGAAAAAGAAAACCCTGACTAGACTGTTTTAAATCTTCACTGAGGCCCCCAAGGGTCTGTAGGCCCTAGGACATGACATCTGTTCCCCCTCTCAGGCTCTGGTGGCAATGGTCTCTTTTCTCTCTCCTCAAACATGCCAGAGCCACATGCCAGAGCCACAGGCCCTTTGCACATGCTGTTCTCTTTGCTTGCAGCTCCCTCCCAATTCTTCCCCTCACCTACTCTTATTCCTTCTTCAAGCTTCCTCTTTATTGTTACTTCTTTTTTTCCTGTGTAACTATATACAAATGTTTATTCATTGGTATTAGGAGTTGGGTCCGTTGACAGCAGAAAACCTTAGTGCCCAGAAAACTGACAGACACTTTGGGGTGGACACTCACTGAGGGACACACAGGAGAAAGGTCCAGTGGTCCATCCTCTTTTAGGGGGCTAGTGTGGTGTGGCCACCAGGCCACGCAGCTCCTGTGGCCACCCTTGTAAACAGGCCTGGCTCCTGGTAGAGCTTCTGGAGGACTTGGAGGCCGAGGTGTCACAGAGCTTTAGTCTGTGTATTGCCACTTCCTTTTGCAGGCTTCCCCTGCCACCTCCAGGTCCAAGCATGGACCCTATTAAATACTCTCTCCAGGTATTTATCTCCCATGGAACACAGCCAACTGTGACTTAAACAATCAATAGCTATAATTGTTTGGTGAACTTCTGCCTTCCTCTCCCTGCCCCGAGCTTGTGAGTTCTTCGAGGCAGGGGCTATAAAGGTCCAAATGTCTTTTTTTCTTTTTCGTTTTTTTTTAAGCCCTGTCTTCCCCTCTGCTTATCACAAGACCTGGCACACAGCAGTTGTTGGATAAATATTTGTTGAATTGTTGGATGAATAAATGAATGAATGATGTGATAGGTGCAATGATAGAGACAGGCACAAACCTGGTATTCAGGGGGGACATCCTGGAGGAGGCAATGTTCGAGCTAAATCTAATATGATAACAGTTTGGCTAGACAAAGAAAAAAAAGGATGAGGTGTGGGTATTCCATGCAGAGAGGGCAGCATGAGCAAAGACACGGAAGTGAATAGGAGGGACCCATGAGCCAGTAGTGAGGGGTAAGGCTTGGGAAGAGATGCAGAAGAGAGGACTATTGTAGAGAGACAGTGTTGTAGGCAGCTTGAGCCACAGAAGGTGTTGAGCTGGAGAGGACTCCCAGTCTGTTTGGAAGCTGTTTCTCAAGACTCGTGTGGAGGAGCACTTGGGAGAGATGGGTGTGTTGGCTGGGGGACAGGGAAGACTTGGGCCCAGTGAGAAGGGGGCCGGATGGATGACTGCTTGAGTTGAGGGTAAGGGAGAGATGGGGTCCTAGATGTACCCAGCCTCCTTCACATTGTAAAAGAGTTCAAGGGAGCAAGGGGAGACAAGGCTGGCTGCTGGGCCTCGGCTGTTTCCTTTTCTCATTCTACCTGAGAACAGGCCAGGGGCCTGAAATTCCCTATCAGTGCTGCAGAGCCCTGGGTTTTGTTTGAACAACTCAGGAGGGGGTGGGGGCGTGGGCACCTGCATGGATGCCATGATCACCGGGCCCTCCTCCAAGAAGTGGCCATCCTCTGCCTGCCTCTGGCTGATGACCCACTTGGCAATACCACAGAGAGACTGCAGGTCGATCACACTGGTGGTTGTGATGGAGTAGGCCAGCACGTAAACGCGGAACACATAGCTAGTGAGCCTGTTGGGGAGGGCGAGGGGGAAAGTGATTACTGGGAACGGCAGTGAGGGGGTTCTAAGACAGGGGCATCTGCATTATGCAGGCCTACCCCAGGGACCACACTGCTTCAGACTGACTGACCCCTCACTTGTGTGGAATGCTGCTGGCCCGCAGGCTGTCTGCCCCACAGGCTGCCTGTCCCCAGACCCCACAGCGTGGATGCTCCTGGGGTCATCAAGCCCCAGGCTGGCCCCGTGTTCTTACCAGGTGCTTCCTGGCTTTCCCTTGTGGATGTGGTAGGTACCGTCTGGGCTCCGGTGGGTCAGCATCCGGGTATATCCTGGGGAAGCACAAGGTGAGGTCTTGCAGGGAGATTGGGTGTTGGGGTGTGCTGGGAAGTTATCAGGCATAGTCTGGAGGGGCAGGGTGTGGGGATGACTTGGGGGTGCATTCCATTTATGTACAACCTGGAGGAGGGGACTTATAAACTGTATAAACTGGGAGCTGTGGGGCCCGGGTGTAAGCGAAGGTCACAGCCAGCCATGACCACGAGAGCAGCATGCAGTTGCATCCAGGAGACACCTGGGAAACCACCCATCTGGGGAAGGGTGAGACTGGGACTTGCTGCTCAGAGGGATCTCGGAAGGTGAAACCCAGGAAAGGGTGTCCCCTGGGGGGCCACTAGCTGGGCATTTTCTCGGGGATCTTTTTGGGCTGGAAATTAGGGGTGTCAGCATGTCTGTGTTGCCTTGAAGAGTGGTCCTGGTGTAGTCTGGTGGGGACACCTATCAGGTGTATTCTCAGCGTTGTTCTTTGGGTGTTATCTGAAGGTTCCTGGAGGGTTCCCTGAGTGTAACATCAGGGGTGATGGTGTCTGGGTGTCCCTGGGATTACTGTTGAGAGCATCTGAATGGAGAGTTGGTGTCTGAGAGCAACCAGGGAGAGGGGAGTCAATGTCCAAATCAACTTGAGGGCTCTGGGTGTAACTAGGGTCATTCACCTCCGGTTGTTACCTGGGGTTTTGGATGTCACCTGGGGAGGTGTCAGCATTCAGGTGTAACTGGGTGGGGGGAAGCCAGTGCCTGGGATTATTCTGGAGCTTTCTGCTTGGGGGTTCCCGAGGGTTGACCCAGGACTTGGCACTGACGGGTGCAACCTGGGGCAGGGTGTGCCTGTAACAGAACCTTCAGGGTTGTTGCTTGGGGGTAAACCAGTGTGTATATTGTCAGATTATAACCTGGGAAGGGGGTCTGGGTGAAGAAATAACCTGAGGGCCATTGTTGGGGGTCACCTGGGAGACTTTGTGTCATGCTGTCATCTGGGAGAGGGTCAGAGTTCAAGAGCTGACCCTTTTGAACTGGGCTGACTATTTGGGGTCACTGTTTGGGGGTCACCTGTGGATTGGTATCAGCTTGTCCTCTGGGAGAGGAGCCAGAGTTGGGTGTCATTGTCTGGGAGGGTAATGGGGCCTCCCCCAAACCCAGAGGTACCTCAGTCACCCTCCCAGAGAGACCCGGACACCCTCATGCAGGTCACAGGATGGCACAGTGCTCACCGCTGACAATGTTCTTCATCACTTGGTCCCTGTGCTCCACCCCAACCTTGCCCCACTGGCCCGTAGCATCTAAGTAGCGGGTCAGGATGATTGCAGGTGTCAAGCGGCTCAGCGTCTGCTCGGGGCAGCCAGTCGGGAGACTCAGCAGCTCGTGTGTTTCTTTGGAAGTCAGGCTGCCCAGGATTGTCTCACCAAGGATGTCACCTGTCAGGTGGGCAGGGTCACCCTGGGAATGGCCTGAGCCACCGTGGCTTTCTGATCACAAGGACACTCCCAGCCCCCCCTGCTGCTGTGCCCTGGAGGACCCGCTTCCTCCTCCCCCTGCCCCCAGGCGCCAGCTGTGCCCTAAGCACCTTGGACGCTGACAAACACTTCTGCTTCTGTATTGGGCATCTTGTCCAGAAGGTCTTGTCGTGGCACCAGCTCCATCTGGGTCTGACCTGAGCCGACACAACCTTCTGTGACAAGCGGATTCTGGGGCTGGGGAGGTCAGAAGGCACAGAGCCCAGGAGGAGCTTGGACTGCCCACCTGGCCTGAGACCCTCATTTTAACCCTTCCCTCTGCCCTGGCGTGTCCCCAGGATCCCACATGCCCCTGCAGACCCCACAAACCTTGGGGATTCAGGACGATGCTGTAGGATATTTTTTCTATATTCCCCCCTGCCTGTGGGAGGCAATGAGGAAACAAGTTAAAACAACAGTGATAATGATAATCACAATGACAATAAAAGGAAGCATTGCTTAGCTAATGAGAGCACAGACATTGGAGCCCTGGTACCTAAGTTCAAATCCCAGCTCTTCTGCTTCCTAGCTGTGTGATCTTGTGCAAATTACTTAACCTGTCTGTCCCTCAGTTTTCTCATCCATACAAGGGCGAGAATAATAGTTCCTACATCCTAGGGTTATTTTGAGGGTTCAATGAGTTAATATTCTTAAAATACTATACTGTAGGGGCTAACTGTGTTTTGTTAAGAAAACCAAGTACTACTGATGGGTCACACATGGATTGTGTGTAATTTTCTCAGCTCTGTGATTATTCGTGGGCATGATGATTACCCGCATTCTGTAAGTGAGAAAATGGGGGCTCAGAGAAGTTAAGTGAGTTGCCCAGGATCACACAACAGAGACAGGATTTGAGTCCAAAGTTGTGAAGTGGGGGCTCTGTGACTGAACTTCCAAATCTAGCCTCTCACCTCACTTCCACCTGGGAGGCCTGCTGGTTGATCCTGGGCCCACCTGCCCCTCATGATCACATAGGGAAGGTCTGCTGTCTGCACTAGAAGCAAGGTGTGGGGGCGTCCATTACCTTGACCAGGAGTGTCTTCCTTATGTGATCCTGGACCCCATTGCCCATGACCTTGACCTCCACGTCCACTTTGCCTATCTCGAGTGGGAGAAGCACAAAAGACACCATCTCGGAGGAGGTGGCTGGCACTACGACCACCTGGCGGTACGGGGCTCCGGGCTTGGATGCGCTGCACAGTGGCTCCTTGTGGGGGAACTCCACGCGGACCTGGGGCAGGGTGGGCCATTGGGGGGTCCTGATGCATGAATGGCCCAGGAGCCTAGAGTCACAGTCCCCTCCTGCCCCCGCCCTGAGAATCCTGAGTAGGTGACAGCCCAGCACAGTGGTCGATGGCAAAGACCCTGCCTGGGTTCAAGCCCCTCTGCTGCTGCTGTGTGATCTCAGGAAGCCCCTGACCACTCTGTGCCTCTGTCTCCCCGTCTCTGAAGAACAACAATGGCACCCACCTGCTGGGGTTGCTGTGAGGTTTACATAAGAAAATACCTTAGAAGTTTTTTAAAAGGCCACCACTTGGTTGGCTCTTTCAAATACTGACACACCCCATGACCCAGTGACAGATGTTTTGGCCCGAGGGGGAGAGCTGGAGGGTTCACCTTGACCTGGCGGGTCATGAGATTATACAGCACAGCTTGGATCTGGACTTGCTCATTCCTGATCACGGAGAAGGGCAGCTTAAGATCCACAAAGAATGACTTCCTAACTGTCAGCTCAAAGGGTTTGGAGACACAGAGACCTAGAACCAGGAGATCTCGTTGAAGTTTAGCAGAAGCCCACTGTCCTGGGCTGGACGTTTTCCCGTTCTCTCAGCATGGGGCTTGTGGGGCTCACCTTTTCCAGCCTTGATGCTGATGGCCACAAACTGCCACGTGGTCATGGAGTCTGGCACATTCACACGGATGTTGTGGTGGGAGGTGCTCCTGGAAGGGGCAGGGCAGGGGGCATCACTGAGCTGGTGCTTCGGGACAGAGCCTCCATCCAGCAGTTACGACCACTCGGAGGGGTTAGCGGATCAGCCCGTGAGAGGCATCACCAGCAGAGGGTCATCATTTTGGGGGAGCCACTGGGATCTGTGTTTCCATCCAGGGAGGCTCCTATCGTAGGACTGTGCTCAGTGGTCGTCCACTGACTGATTCATGCAAGGGCCAGGGGCAAGATGTCGGCACGGGGGTGGGGACCCTACCCCACTGCACTCTTTGGCAGAGTAAATGTCCTCCAGAGCCAGCTTTCAGGGAACAAGGTCCGGACAGGCAGGTCCTCCTGGAAGATGTCTTCAAAGTCCTCATCTTCATCCGCTGCAAGGAGCAGACACAGGTTGGGATTCCTTTGCATTTCTCCCTTGGTTGGCCCAGCAGGCTCCTCAGAAGGGCACCCCATTTTCCCATGGCCCAAATCTCTCCTCGACCTGTTCCATGGCACTCCATGCCTTTTGATGGAGGCCCCCACCCCCATGCCTCCTGCCAGGCCCCACTCACTTGTCCCCAGCACCAGCTGACGCTCCCGGGCCTCCCGAGTCAGGGTCTCAGACAGATGACAGCAGCTCAGGAAAGCAGTGACACAGGCTGGCCCATGGCGCACATGCCGGGTCCTCTCCTCACAGGACAGCCCCACCGGGTTCTCCCGGAGCCCAGCCTCACAGCACTTCTGCTCCAGCTCCGTGTTGAACTTGCTCACTGTGGGCCAGAGTTAGAGGCTGAGGAGGGAGGGAGCAGGATCTGAGGGAGCTGGGAGCCAGCCACCTTGACGCCATGTACACTTGGCCTCTGTTTGGCCATAACCCTGGCAGATGCTGGTCCAAACACATTGTCTGTATCTTCCTCCCAACACTTCACTGAACCCACATGGTGAGTTCTGATCAAGAAGCTGAGTGACAGGGAGGTTGAGTCACTGGTCTAGGGTCACACAGCTCACAAGCAGCAGAGCTGGGACTAGAATCTGAGCTGCTGTTGCTTCCCCTCCCCTGCCCCTCCCTCCTCCTCCTTGTCCTTTTTCTTTTTGACAGGGACTGGTAACGCCATGTTTAGTTATAAAAGATGCCACTGTGACTCCCAAATCTCATTATGTATTTTTAAAAACATAAAGCTTGCTTTAAAGCATGATGTCAAATTGGATGCTTCTAAATTAGCAAACTAAAGGAATGCACTTAAAGATAAAATTACAGCAATATAAAATCTTATTGTCCACCATATAACATGATTAGAATGTCTATAGTTAAATGATATAACTGATCACTACCACAAATAAAACAGCAGTTCATATTATAAACTTTTCTCCAGAAGATATTGAAATTAGAGTTAGGGTTTTACCTAAATTTTTATTAGATTTTACTTATTTCCCCTTTATTTAGATCCACCAACTCCTTAGCTCAAAGAGATGGACACGTCTAGTATCCATAGAATGCATGCTTCTAACACCAACCAGTGGGGCCTCCCGTCTTCCTTGAACTCCAGGCTCAGAGCTAGATACTATCCTTTGGCACTCAGAGACCTTTTCTCCTTTTGTCTACATTTCCTCCTATACCACAGAGGCCTGACATCTAAAAACTACATTTCCCAGACTCTCTTGCTGCAGGAGCTCTGGATGGGATTGGATTCTGCACCTGAGATGCTCTTGTGTAAGATTTGGAGGTGGAATTGAAACCGAGACCGTGTGCCCCACAACAGTGGGAGCTAATGAGTGGGCCTCAGTTTGTGTGTTTTTCATGGGAAAAATTCCATGTTCCACTGCTTACCCACCAGCCTCAGGAGAAATACTGGCAGACATTTCCTGAGATTTCACACCTTGCAAGAATAGCAGTGGGGTGATCCTGAGTCCCTACAAGCAGCCTTCAAACTTCCACTCCTATAGCCCATCAAATAATTTGGAAAGCACAAAACTCCTAGGATTAAGTCCCTTCCTCCCTGCTTCCAGTACCTAGAATGGTTTCAGTTTTCTATCTTAGGTGCTGATGAATACAAAGAAGCACATTGAGCTTTAGCTCCCACCTGCATTCCTCTTGGTCTCCAGGCTCTTCAGGGAGTGGCGGCGGCGGCGACTGGGAGAGGGGCTCTGTGGGCACTGCCAGTCTAGGGGTTAGAGGGAAGAATGAAGACAACTGTCAAGATCATTACCAACAGCCCTGATGATATTTACTGAGTGCCGCCATATGCCCAGTGCTTTGTGTGTATCATCTCATTTTATTCCATGGGTATCCCATAGTCAAGCCTCACCACTTAAAAGCTATGTGGTCTTTAACAAGTTATAACCTCTCTGGGCGGTACTTTCCCCAGCTATGTAAAATGAGCACAGTCACAGTTCTATCAAAGGGATCGTGCATTTAGAAGTACTGAGCACAGGGCTAACTTGTGGTAAATAGAAACTGTTACACACTCCTAGTTGTCCTCAGTATCCATTCTCCTCCCCTCATCTGTGGCAAGTAAACTTCCATCTTTACATATTACTCAGAATGATGAATCCATTTCCCAGCTTCTCTTGCACCAAGGTGGAACCATGTGACTGCGTTCTGGCCAATAAGATGTAAGAGACGTATTTCCCATTTCCCGGCTTCTCCTTCCCTTTCCCTTCCTCCTGCCTCCTGGAATGAGGTCCTGATGAGGTGTATACACAGAAGAGTAAGCTAGAGGGACCCTGAGTCCCAGAATGGCCTCTGGATTCTTACTGAGTGAGAAATAAACTATCTTATTTTAAATTTTTAAATTGATTTAGACAGAGGAATGGGGGCAGAGAGAGAGACGTGTTATTCCACTTACTTATGCATTCACTGGTTGATGCCTGTATGTGTCCCAACTGGGGATCAAACCCGCAACATTGGTGCATTGGGACAACACTCTAACCCACTGAGCTGCCCAGTCAGGCCCATAAACTTCTTACTTAAGCTACTGCTAATTTTATTTTGACACATGTGGCCAAACCTGTATCTTCACTAACACAGAGTGAATTACTTTTATTATTACCCCCATTTTGTGTGCAGAGAGACTGAGACTCCGAGAGGAAGTGCCACTGACCCGTGGTGAGCATTAAGACCCTGCGTTTCAGTCCATCTGTTTGATGCCAAACCTCATGCTCTTAACCACTAGAAAGCACTGCCTCCATGCCTCCCCCGCTGTCCCCTTCCCGCCCCTGCCTGTACCGGTGCTTGCTAGGGTGTCCATCCCTGAGCTTATCTTCAGGTCCAATCCAGCATCCTTGAACACAGCAAGTCTGTCTTTCCCGCTGCCCGCTGTGCAGCCAATGTCGTGCTCCTCCACCACATCCCAGACCTGGCGGCAAGAGAGGAACCTGGGCTTGGTGCCTGTGGGACTCCTCAGGGAAGGCACAGTAGTGCACTGTCACTGCTGGCTCAAATGGTGATTCTCAGACTATCGCCCATCGAGCCCTTACCACCTGCCCATCTCTACGCTGTGCGCTAGCTCCTTGCGTCCTGGCGACCATCAGTGCTGCCCATGTTACAGCTGAAGAAGATGAAGCTCCAGCTGGAATATCCAGGCAACTTTTTGACCCCAAATCCGCATGTTCTCACCTTCTTCTGTGTGAGATTGTGTTTGCTGTTCATGACATAGACAGCCTTGTCCACGGCCACCAGCCCCACTGTGGCCTCTGCATCACCTGTCACCTTTATTTCCACCTGGTTGTTGGGCTCCAAATAATCGAAGTATTCTTCGTTATTTAAGCCAACCTTCAGCTGAGCCAGGAAAAAAAGATATGTCAGAAAAGGGGCTCATAGACTTCCAAGGGGCTCCTCCAAGTCCACTTTCGGTCACACCCTCCATGGCTCTGAGGGCGCATTAGGGAACTCCATCAGGCCATTCCCAACTCTGCACATTTACTTGCCTCATCGCCACGTCCTAGGTGGAGCTTTTAAAGCCACATTTCTGCCTCTTACACTTGCCTGCCCCCAGGCTGGGAGCCCTTGAACTTGGATATGCCCTTGGATATGAAGTTGGATATGTACAACTTCAAGGAGTTTCACTCACCGTCCCCATGCACCTGTCATTCACATCAATCCATATGGAATCGGCCACCAGTTCAGGGTCCTGGCCTGTTCCTCTGGGCAGTAAATAAAAGGCCAGGATGCGGAAGGAGGGCAGCATCTCTGAAGTCACATCGATAGTGGCTGACGTGAAGACACTCCCCTGATGTTGTAACTGCTGTTTGGCAGCCACGATCCGACCCTTACTCAGGACCTTGGAAACCAGGGAAGCCAAGGATGAGAAGGGTAAGGCCAGGCCACAAGAGAGGTCCTCAGCCCTCTTACTTCCGTTCCTTGGCCTGAGCCCACCCCAGGTGATTTCCACCTTCACACCATTTTTCACAGTTCCTCCAACTCAGCTAGCCAAGACTGTTCCAGGGAAAAAATTCCTTGACTCAAGTCCTGTTCCTCGTCCCTCACCAGGATGGTGAAGTGAGTGATCTGCTCCTTGGCTGCGGGGTTCTGATGCCTGGTGTTGAGGCTCAGCTGGATGTTGTTGCCGACTTCGGCACCGAACATCTTCACGTCAATGTGCAAGAAGTTCCCCGACCCATCCTGAGTTGAGTAAGGCCAAGCCGTCATCCTCGCTTCTGCCTGATCCTCTGGCCGAAGATCTTCATCCGTTTTCACCTGGGGAGGTCGATGAGCCACTGACTCTCGACCCGTTCAGTTTACACAACCCCACCAGCACTTCTGCCCCATTGGGCTGGTACCGAAATAGGGAGCTCCTTCATATTTGCATCCGTGTTGATGATCAGAGTGGCCACCCCACTGTCTGAGGTGCACAGTTTTTGGTCTTGGTAGCGAACGGAGACTTTGGAGGCTGGGGACCCGTCCGGGTTTGAGACAAGGACCTGGGGTGGAATGTGGGGTGAGATAAAGGACAGGCCTGCGGGTGGCCTGGCTTGAGAAGTGGGCACGGGGAATGCAACCCGGATAGGACCGCCCTGGGCGGCCGAGCAAGGTGTGCACTGGACACCAGCAGAGACCCCGTTCATGTCAGAGTCTTTAGGGATGGCGCCCCCTGCACAGTTGCAGTGCACAGCCATAGGCCGTGGCCCTGGGTGTTGGTGGGCCCATGGGGAGGGTGGGTGGGGAACCGGGGTGGAGAAGGTAGGAGGAGACATGGAGGGCTCGGGGAAAATGCTGAGTAGGGTTGGTACTAAAGCAGTACTCATCAGACATTGCAAAGCCACCCCAAATGAAAGTATAAAACAGCATGGTTGCTGTGCAAATGTAGCCTCAAGTTAAACCTCTGAGCACCACGTTCCAGCCTGACTGTGACTCCTAAACCCCCACAGAGAAATTCTGGAGCCATCGCTGTAAACCTGGGTTATGACTTAAAACCTTGGGATTGATCTGGGGAGCAGCATGGACTCAGTTCTCAGAAAGATGAGTTGTAGGGGGCAGATGAGTCCAGTGGGGTTTTTATTTCCTTGGGGAGGGCTGTTTGAGGGTGGGGCCCCTGAGTCCTTGGGTGGAGTGGACCCTGACCCTGACCCTAAAGTGGAAGGGCATCCCCGGCTTGAAATACTGAGGTGTCTTGATGAAATTGATGTTGTATGGGGTCCGGACGATCTTCATCCCCGAGGACTCAGCCTGGACCATCTCACCCCCTGTGGAGACAGAGGGACCATGAGGTCTGCAGGGGAGGTTCAATCTGGGGGCAGTGGCAGGGCTGCTGGTGTGGGAGGCCCATCTTGGTGATGACAGGGAAAGACAGTAATGCAATTTCAGCTCCTGCCAGCCCTTCTGGTGCTTTCCCATTTCTCTGATGAGGACTGAGGCAGGAGGTGGCCCGAGGTCACACAGGCAGAATGCCTGGGCTGGGAAAGAACACAGTGTCCTGACCTCAGCTGCGGGCCTGGGTGAGGGTGGCACCTGAGGAGAACACGGTGACGTTGACAAAGATTGAGGCCCCTATGAAGTTCTCTTCTGGACCTTGGAACGCAGACATCAGCACGTCCCTCTGGAGGGAGACATGGCCTTGACCTTTAGAGATCTGCTCTCAGGGCAGGAGAGAGAAGAGAAGGTGGTTTCCTGGGGAGGTAATGGAGGGTTGGGGGAAGGGAGGTAGTGTGGTCGGGAGGGGTCCAAGCTTAGTCACCTCCACCTTCTTCAGGGAGCTTTGAATGGAGATCCAGCGGGAATCCTGCTTCACTCCGAAGATGGCCAGGGCATGCCCGTCCACCGGCTTGTTGAATACATACCTGGGGGAGAGACAGCCGTCCCGCTAGCTCTGAAGCACCCACCCAGCCTCATGTGGCTGCAGAGATGGCCCATGTGATCTCACAGGGCTGCAACGATGGCCATGGGACTTGGGGAGGGGCAGAGGTGGCCCCTGGAAACTTAGGCAGTTTCACTGGTGACCCACAAAATCCTGGAAGGTGGCAAATACATCACATAAAGCCTTGCGGGGTTGTAGATGTGGCTTGTACAGCCTCAGGAGATGGTAACGTTGGCTTGGACAGCCATGTGGAGCCACGTGGCAGCCTGGCCAGCCCATGAGGTGTCTGTGCAGCACGGCACAGCTTCAGGAATGGTCTGTATCATGTTAAGAAGTGCCAGGCACGGCCCTTTCAACCTTAGGTGGACAGCATGGCCTGTGGAGGTGGTCTGTAAATCCCATAAGGCAGAGAGTGTGGCATTTGCAATTTCCTAGTGCTGCAGAGATGATCTGGCCAACCTCACACGTGCCCGAGGTGCCAGTGCAACCTTGTGGGCCTTCAGAGATGGTCGAGACCAGGAAGGGGTGGCACAGGCCATTAGGTAGACCAGGTGGCCTGGACAACCCCGGAAGCCTGAAGGGATGGACTGCACAGCCTCACGGGGGCAGACGTGGTGACCAAGGCTATCTCCTGGGTGTCAAAGGGTGCCTTCTTTATACCCTACGTGCTATAGAAGTGGCCTGCTTCTCTCTACCCTTCAGTTTCTTGGTGTCTTTGGCCCTGTGGCCAGACTAAGGGCGTGGGGACTTACCAGGCCTTGATTTCCACATTCAGAGCTTCATCATTGATGTAGAAAAAGTTCTTTTTTGGGATCAGCCGGACTTCAAAAGATGGGAGCACTGGGTGGAGGAAAGGCAGTGGATACCCCCCAAAGGTCACTGTCCTCCCCCCGCCCATCCTGCTCCTTCCCTGCTGACTCTAGCAACCCCCAAGAATGGGAACACATGGTCCTGTTCACTAGCAGCCAGCTCAGGCCCTGCATGCAGTAGGTGTGCCACAAGACCTTCTTTGCATCTCCAGCCCTGTTTCTGGCGTGTCCCACCTCACCTTCCTCGTCACACTGTGCTCACCATATTCCTTCACCTCAAAGGCTGCCTTGAACTTATGTTTGGCCGCACTGTGGTAACTGGCTTCGATGCTCCAGGTCCCAAAACTGAGGCCAGAAAGTTAGAGATGGAGGCTGAGGAGACCCTCCCTCCCTCTATCCCAGAACTCCCAGCAGGGCACCTGATGAGCTCTGGAAGGTGGAAAGAGCTTGAGAAGAAACCTTCCTTGGCTATCAGGTCCTGGCTGGTCACAGTGATCCCTTCTGGGTTCTGCAGGGACAGGTAGGTGGGTTATGCCCGCAGGCCTGCAGCATGTGACACAAACCCAGTGTCCGAGACCCACCCTGCTAACAGGAGAGGCCACCTTGATGTCCAGAGTGAATGTCCTGGTCACAGGATCCATCCCGTGGTTCAGAGTGAATACCCGGTACTGAACTGGGGGAGAAGATGGGACTGAATTGGATGGAGTTTGGAGAGGGGGTGGTCTCCATGGTCCAGGGCAGCGGGGAGATCTTGGCAGGTGGAGTATGTTGGGTACTGGGGGAGGCTCGGGGTGAGTCAACGCCTGCCCCAGGCCAAATGCCCAGAGGCTGTACCGAAGTGCTCAGGGGTGTAGATGGTCTTGTCTGTCTGGATGAAGATGTAGCCAGCATGGGGAGCCACCAGCACCAGCTTCTCCATGAACGAAGATGTGGAGGTGGGGGTCCAGGCTACCTGGATGATGACATACTGCTGCCCTGGACGTGGGGGGTACACCAGGCTCTCAGGAATCTGGGGAGAGATCCCGCCCCCGCTCAGACCCTCCTGGGGTTTCCATTCCTTGGAGCAAAGCCCTGGGGTGGATCTTGGGAGAAGCAATGGAATGGGGGCCCTCTGTCTCTGCCTTTGGGAGCTAGGTTGCCCTGTGTGGCTGTGCAGTTGGCTCCTGCACAAGGACCTTCAGCCAAGTGGAGATGCAGTGCAGTCCATGCTCAGCTTTCCAAGCCACCAGCAGAGGGCGCCTTTTGTTAATCAGCACAGAGGTAGCCTTTGGGCTAATCACGGCCCTTCTTGAAGCCCAGACTGAGGAGATTTTGGATTTCTAAATGGACAGAACACTGCAGGAGCACTAGGCATATCCAAGTCCTGCATGTGTTCCCTGGTGTCTCCTGTAGGAAGTTCCTCTAGAGTCTTCCCCTCTCTGCTCTTGCTGCTGGCCCAGAGCCTGCCTCCCTTGGTGGCCACCCCTCCTGGCCTGTCACCTACCATCACGGATGTCTGATTCATGAAGTGATTTTCCAGCGAGAGCGTGAGCTGGCTCTTAGCCACCATCGTCTTCTTCATGGGGAAGTCCCACACAGTGAGGGTCACCTGAAGAGTCTCGCTGAGCTGCTGGCTGGAGTCCGAGTGAGCCTGCACGTGGATGTTCTCTGGGCTGCTGACCCGCAGGACTCGGGGGGTCACCAGGACATACCTGCCAGTAGACAAACACAGGGGTGCAGGGGACTCCAGTGGGGGAGGCAACAGCAGAGACAGACAGGGTCCTACTCAGGGCGTCATGACGACGACAGGTGTGCAGGCACTCAGCAGCTTCCCTTAGCCCCCCACACTCACAGTGGCTCAGCGTGGGTGAGGGGGACCCCCAAGAGGAGCAGAATCAAGCCCAGGGACCAGGGCACGTCCATGGCAGCTGGAGGGAGGTGTGGGGCCACTGGTCACAGTTGCTGTTCTTTTGTCCACCCCAGCTCTGGCGTGTTTGCTTTGGCCTGTCCTGGCTGAGTTAATATCTAAACAGGCATGGGGAGGGAGTCCCCATGAACCCAATGGGAGTGGAGAGGGCTGCTCCTCCCTTGTCAGCCAGGCCTGTCCTGGGGGACTGGGGCTAGTTGCATTGAGAATTGTTCCAGCTCCCCACCTGGAGGCCAGAGCTGTAGGGGCGTGGTGTCCTTTCCATGAACCATGGGGTCCTATGCTGAAGCTCTCCCCTTGCACATCAAGGAGCCTGAGTCTTGTGGACCAGGGCACTGGACTGGGGGCTTGGTGGGGATTGGCCCGAAGGAGCAGGAGGAAACAAGAGCCTCCCCCTCTGCGCTGGTGAAACTGGCGAGAGCTCTGGAAGCAGCGTTGGCACAAGGCATGCATTTCCCAACCAGAGCCCAAGCAGCCATGGGGCCGTCTGGCCCCAGGCCCCGCTGCATCAGGACCTGAGAAATGTTTGGGTCAGGCCCCTTTGCTCTTGATCTTCCTGCACCCAGCACATGCTGCGTGGTTTTCTCCTTCCTTGCAGGAGATGATTATGCTTGGTCAACTGTGGCCATTGTTCATTGTCCCTACATCATGCCAAGCTCTCTGGGCTCCTTTTCCAAAGGCAAATTATACATATTAAACCAGGGACGAAAACACATCATGCTGGAGGCATTCCTGGAAGAAAGCTTTCTCTGTTCTGAAATAATTCTCTCTGGCTGTTTAATGTGCTCATTAAGTTGTTGAACCCACTCCGTGGTTTCTGCTTCTTAGAAGCAGGCGAGGTTGCAGACAAGTTGGTCTGTTTTTTCTTTCTTCTGTGAGGTCGATACCACTAGCTTGGGGAGTCTTGCCTATTGGAAGGCCCCAGGTCTCCCCAAACAATGATGATATACCCCTACCCAACAAAGATTCATTTAGTCTTTACTAGGAGCCCAGCCCTATCCCCATGCTGGGGATGCAGCAGTGACCACAATAGATACAATATCTCTACCTGTGTGGAGAGCACAGCAACAAAAATTACTCATGTTCCCAGGTACATTTTCTCTTAAACCTCAGCCTTCTGTGAATTAGGTTCAGCACGTACTGACTTTCCATACTCTTTGCAGAGCACTGGAAACCCAGGTGTGCTAGAAACAAAGGGGGCAGGTAGCATCTAGTCGTTTATTCCTCAGGTGTTTATTGAGCACCTACCACATGCCAGATGCTGTTTTACATGCTCTGTGACCACTTGTTGAGCCACGCTGAAGTAAGAATTTAGCAGCCACTATAAAGATAAGGTACTGGGGCCCCAGGAGGGTGAGCTTCTTGTCCTGTGGCATGCAGATGAACTGGGAAGATGGATAATACATTTTAGTCTATGATAAACAATCTCTTATGAAGCAAAGAATCAACATAATCAAATTAAGGCCTGGACTGCAGGTGACACCTAGTTTAGAAGATTCTAGAATTTTGGTGTTCATTTGGTGTGTTCGGCTGCTGTCCCAGGCTCTCAGGGAATGTCTACCTGTTCTGTTCAGCTCTCCCTTGGCTGGAGTGAGCTCTCCCCTGCACTTCTTTGTCCCACACCAGGTGTTCACATGCCCCTCCTCTGTCCCGGGAGCTCCCAGGTGTCCAGGACAGGGTGCTGCCCAAAGGCAAGAGGTGCAGAGGCTCTATCCTCAGTCCCTCCCACTTTCGTCCCCAGGCTGGGCTCCCTCTGGCAGTGCTGGCATCCTGTCTTCTGAGTGGAGATCTTTGCCAGGTAGGCACCTCTGAGCCGTTTGTGGAGCATGCTCAGGCCCGTGACTCCCTTGAGTTTCCGTTTGGCTTGGGGTAGCCCCAGGAAGGGAAGAACTGCCCTCGGGTGCTGATGAATAGCAAAGGAGACAGGAAACACGTTGAAAGCAAACGGTGGTGGGGGCCATCTTTTGGGGATGTGCCCTTGCCATCCAATGAACGAATGGATGGCAAAAATGGGAACTGGGTGGATGTGTGATAGCAGGAACTCACATCTCACGCATCTGTCCCTGGTACCCCACCCCAACCCCAGGTAACCCCCAAAGAAGAATCATAAGCATTTGTTCAGTTATTGTACATTGGGAACCTATGTTGTAGGCGCTGGGAACACAGCAGTAAACAGGACCCAAACCCGTTTGCTGTGGACTTTTACTGTAGCCACGCCCACCAGGACGGTCTCTTTTAATCCTCTCAGCAATTTAATAGCCCACGGACCCATTTTGCTGATGAAAAAATCCAGGCACTAGAAGGTGAAGTGTCCTGATACAAATTTTGCAGCTGGAAAACTGAGGCACAGGGGGGTTAAGTCACTTTCCCAGGGTTACACAACAGTTAAGCGATGGAGCTGAGCTCCTGAACCCGGGCTTAGAGGGAGCAGGAGGAGGGTAAGAGGTGGGGAACAGTAGCTGCGAGCTCCACCCAGTCTACTCTGGCCGCTACTGGTCAAAGCCACTCTCTCGCTTGGCCACGAGAGGGCGCCAGCCAGCCTCAGAACGCCAGCGGAGTAGCTGCTAGGCCTCCTCCCGCCTGAATGCCTGGCGCAGGGCCGGGACCTTGGCCGCACGCCCAGAGCAGATGGTACTGCCACTCAGATTCCGCCAGCTTTCCTGAGCCTGTAACCCCGGGTTGGTAGCGAGAAGGCCGAGGCCAAGGCTGGGCGGGAGGAACGGCCTTGCAGGGCTGCATGGCCTCTGTTCTCTCCTCCTCCTCTTTCTCCTCCTCCTCCAGGGCTTCCAGCCCAGGCTTCCCGGGAAAGGCGGGGCTGGACTCAGGAGGCAAGGAATAACTCGAAAGGCCGTCACTTTTGAAACAGTTACTAAGTTCTGGCACCTAGTAGGGACTTTCTCTCCAGCAACGCCTCTATTTTACAGACGAGGAAACTGAGGCTCAGAGAATGCCCTTTCTGGCTCAGGTAGGAGGGGTAAAGAGCCTCTTAGCTTGGAGGTGCCCAGCTTAGTCACTTCCAGTCCCAGCTCAGGCTCCTCTGGTCATTTCTGGATTCCCGAGGGCTTCTGATCACCCCACTTGTTTTCCCAAAGGCTTCAGGAACTGGCCTAAACGTGGAATTACAGTGATATCTGCCCACCAGGGCTCACCGCCTGATCAAAGGGATAATAAGCAGGAGTGAAGGCGCAGAGGAGCCTCCAAACCAAACCCAACTCGCCTGGGGAGTCAAGGAAGGCTTCCTGAGGGAAGTGGAAGGAAGTCATATTTATGCTGAGACCTGGAAGTCTTAGTGGCATAAGAGTAATCCCGTGAAGAGTTAGGGGTAGGAGAGAAGACACAGTTTTGTTTGTTGGGGAGAGAAGCCTGTGCAAAGACCTGGGAGGAAGATGGAGCATGGTGGTGTGAGGAGCAGAAAGAGATCCTTAAATCCTTCTTATTAGGTCAAGGAGAGTCTCATTTTAATGCATTAATTTACGCACCCATTCATTCACTTATCAGATGTTGGGGTGGCTGTCATGAGCCACCTACTGTTGTAGGGGCTGGGGACGCGCTGAGCAGGCAGACAACAATCTCCTCCCTCTGAAGCTGACATTCTAGTGGGTGGAGATGGACAAGAAGCAGATTGTAGTGTACAACTGTGGTGTATGTCAGTGACGAGAAATAAAGCAGTTTAAGAGGACAGAGTGACAAGGTACTATCTTGTGGTGATCAGGGAGGACCTCTCTGGGATGGCGACATGTGAGCACTAGAGGAGGTGAAGCAGGGAGCCATGTGGCTATCTGGGGAAAGCATGCTCGGCCGGGGGCACAGCAAGTGCGAAGGCGCTGAGTGTGCATGGGGTGTGTAAGGAACAGCACGGAGGTCGCTGTTCCTGGAGTGAAGAGGGTGAAGGGGAGAGAGTGGCAGATGACTTGAGACAGATGTTCAGGGACGAGACCATGTAGGGGACCTGACAGTTGGTGATTTGAATCTCAGTCAGAGGGGAAGCCATCGGAGAGTTTTGAAAAGGGAAGTAACATTATCTTTCTGTTTCAGTAGAACCATTTTGGGCATGTCCTTTGAAAGCCAAAATTCATGAGGACAGGACCAGTTGCACGAATTATCGTTATCTACACGACGGAATATGTTGCAGCTTTGCAGAAGACTGCAGGTGACTGCCAGGACTGATGTGAAAAACTCCCGAGACGTAGTACTCAGGGAAAGGACTGAAGTTCACACTGGTATGCATGGCGTGCCGCTTTTTGTGAAAAAGTAAAAAAGTATGTATTTAGGTTTTCCATTAAAATATTTATTTAAAAAATTGTGATAAACTATACACTACATAAAATCTCTCATTTTAACCGTTTCTGAACATACAGTTCGGCAGCATTAAGTCCATTCACACTGTTGTGTAGCCACCACCACCGTCCGTGTCCCCAGAACTTTCTCACCTTCCCAACTGAACCTCTGTCCCCATTGAACACTGACTCCCCTCCCCTCCCCCAGCCCCTGGCTCCACCATCTACTTCCTGTCTCTGTGGATCTGACTCCTCCAAGGGCCTCCTGTGAGTGGGATCACAGTGTTTTTCCCCGTGTCCGGCTTCTCTCACCGAGAGTGACGTCCTCAAGTTCATCCGTGTTGTAGCAGGGGTCAGAATGTCCTTTCTTTTTAAGGATGAATGACATTCCTTTGCTGTGTGCATATACCCCAGTTTATCCATTCATCAGTTTTTTTCTTGCACAATGAGAAAGAAAATCTGGATGGGTAACTCCAGCAAGCTATAACAGGTGGGGGTGGGGGATCAGGAATTGGGCAGTTGAGAATAGAATTGTTTTTAAATTATCTTTTAATTATTTTAAAAAAATTGTGAACATTTTATGCACTCAAACGATGCTTTTTAAGGATCCTCTGGGCTGTTACGTGGAGACTGGATTGTGGGGGACAAATGCAGGAGGGAGGAGGGGATGGGGACTGGTGCAATTCTCTAAGTGAGAAATGACGGTCTCTGGACCAGTGCGGAGGCCAAGGAGGCGTGGTGAAGTGGTTGGTTCTGAATATATTTTGCGGGTCAAGTGAACAAGATCTCCTGATGTGTTGACTGTGAGGTGTGACGGAGAGGCCCTAGAGATGACTCCAAGATTTTTGGCCTGAGCCTCTAGCAGGGGTGTCCAATCTTTTGGCATCTCTGTGCCCCACTGGAAGAAGAAGAGTTGTTTTGGGCGACACATTAAATACACTGAGACATGTAATCACACACAAAAAAGTCTCATCATGTTTTAAGTAAATTTATGATTTTGTGTAGAGTTGCATTCATAGCCATCCGGAGCCGCATGTGGCCTGCGGCTGCAGGTTGGACACCCCTGTAGAGGAACGGACTTGTCTTTGTTGAGATGAGGAAGCCAGGGGTGTGGGGTGTGAGGGTTGAAATGAAGAGGCAAGTGTTTGAGTGTCCTGAATACCCTTTGAACTTCTGCCAATCTCTGTTGGTCTCCGTGGTAAACAAGAACACAGCAATAGCATCCAGCTAGATTTAACAACAGGTCCCCCACTGCATTTACTTTCATAATTACCATGTGTATCAGGGGTGGTTCTTCCTTAAATGCGTCAGACACTGACTCGGGGTGATTTAAGCTGTGAAAGCATTTATCGGGTGGACACTGGGGGCTCATGAAATCATCAGTTTTGGAAAATGAAAAGGGACAAAGTAGGGCTGCAGGGCAGCATCTCAGGGGGGTAAATACTTGGGCCTTTCTCCTGCCACAGCTGATCTCCCACCGATGCCTCCCGTTGGCAGAACCCAACACAACTGGAAGCCAAAGGTGGAGGAACGTGGTTCATGTGACCCTTGGGTGGGTCTCCTGGGGGAACGCAAAGACCTGCATATGTGTGCTTCATATGTTCTTTTAAAACATTAACTTAATTTCTAAATTGAGCTGTTGTTCACGAGCCATGCAATTTGCCATTTTAAAGTGCACGGTTCACTGGGGGTTGGCGTGTTCACAACTTCATGTGGCTGTCACGACGGCGACTATCATCTACGTTCATATGTTCTTTTGAAGGTGTCCCAATTTCACTGCAGAAATCCAATAAAGGGAAAGGGAGGGGAGGATTAATTTGACAAAACATACTAAGTAGCCCCAATTATGTCTCAAACAAATCTCTTCAAGGGCCCCAGACTCAGTTTTCATTTTACTAGGTCACTGGAGACCCCCGAAGACCAGCAAAAACCGAGTTGGACAGCCTTAGACTTGATTCCTACCCCTTGTCTCTGTCCCGACAACCTTGGCTTCTTCATTTATGAGCTGGGGAGGTTCTGAGTGTCTCCATCTTATAAGGCTGCAAAGTGAACATGAAAAACAAAAAAAAACTTTGCCTGAGGACTGACATTCCAAGGTGGTAGTTGAGCCTGAACCAGAACAAAAACCCCAGATGGAGTGTAGCAGCGCAGGGGACTTTTCCTGTTGTTTCAGCACTGTCATCGCTAACTCTGCTTCATGGAAAATGAGACCGGGGGAGTCACCTGCCCAGCCTCACCCAGTGAGAAGGCGGAGCCAGCAGTTACACCCAGAGTCTATTTGCTTCTGAATTCTCCAGAGGAGGGCCAAGAAACTTGGGGACAATGTGTTAAGGGCTCAGGTGGGACCCCTGTTATTTATTATTTTTTAAAGATTTCATTTATTTATAGACAGAGGGGAAGGGAGGGAGAAAGAGAGAGAGAGAAAAATTAGTGTGCGGTTGCCTCTCATGCATCCCCCATTAGAGACCTGGCCCACATTCCAGGCATGTGCCCTGACTGGGAATTGAACCTGAGACCCTTTGATTCACAGGCTGGCACTCAACCACTGAGCCACACCAGCCAGGGCAATTTTTAAATGACTTTAGTTGTGGTAAAAATATACATAACACAAAGTTTACCATCTTAACATTTTTTAAAAAGATATTTATTTATTTATTTTTAGAGGGAGGGGAAGGGAGGCAGAAAGAGAGGGAGAGCAACATCAATGTGTGGTTGCTTCTCTCGTGCCTTCCACTGGAGACCTGGCCCAAAACCCAGGCATGTGCCCTGACTGGGAGTTGAACCACCGACCCTTTGGTTTGCAGGCCGGCACTCAATCCACTGAGCCGCACCAACTAGGGCACCATCTTAACACTTTTAAATGTCCAATTCATTAGTGTTGAGTACATTCCCATTGTCATGTAACTGTCATCACCATTTATCTTCAGAATTCTTGCAAAGTTGAACTTCTTTCCCATTAAACACTCTCTCCTCATAGCCCTCCCTCCAGCCCCTGGCCCCCACCATTCTACTTTATATCTCTATGAATTTTCCTCCTCTAGGGACACTCATATAAATGGAATCACACAGTATTTGCCTTTTTGTGATGGGCTTATTTCACTGAGCACAATGTCCTCAAGGTTCATCCATGGTGTAGCATGTGTGAGAACTTCCTTTCTTTTTAAGTTTGAATAATACTTTCCTGTCCGGATGGGCCACGTTTTGTTCATCCGTTCACGCACTGATGGACACTTGAGTGGCTGTTTTGAACGTGCTGCTATGAACATGGATGTGCAAGTATCTCTTGGAGATTCTGGTTTTAACTCTTTTGGATGATACCCTGAAATGAATTGCTGTATCATATCGCAAGTCCGTGTCACTTTTCCAGGAACTGCCATCATGTTTTTCATAGATGTGACACTGTTTTACATTCTCACCGACAATGCACAAGGTTCCGATTTCTCTATATCCTTGCCAACACTTGTTATTTTCTGTTTTTGTTGTTGTTGATAGTAGCCATTCTAATGGGTGTGAGGTGGACCCTATTGCTTTTTAATTTTTTTATTTAGACATAAGAAATTGAGCTTTATGAAGTATTTGATGTAGCTACTGTTAGTGGTTACAAATCTACATTTTATGAAAAATGGGTGCATGTTGCTGGTGTGTGCACACACACGTGTTGCGACAGAGCGTGTGTGACCGGAGAGGTCTGGAGACCACCAGTCAGCCCAGCTCTATGCATGTGTGTGTGGGGGGGTGGATGGAGGTGTTTGGATCATTCCTGTATTCCCAGGTCCAAGGGACCGTCTGTCTCGCCTTTCAATGTCCATGGCAATGCCCCTTCCTCCTCTCTGCCCCCGTGCTGACCACTGAGGGGCCTGTGCCTGGAGGCTGAGCAACGCCCAGGTACAGAGCGGGTCAGGCAGCATTTGCTGAATGAATGAATGAATGAATGAATGAACGAATGGTCTGTGTGACCTCTGGTCTGGGTGTGGACTGAAGAGGTCTGGCTGTTCGGCAGTGGGAATGGGTGGGTGAGGTTCACTGGGGCCAAACCCGAGTGCAGAGGCAGCCGCAAGCCAGGCAGCGGAGGCCCAGGCTGAGGAGGCGTGGCCAGCGAAAGAGCAGGCTGTGGGCGCTTCGCACGTACAGGCTGCCCGAGGGGTCCGCGGCTTTGAGCGCAGTCAGGGGACAGTAGCGGGCGTTGGTCTGCCTGCGTAAGGGTGGGCTGGCCGAGCTGACGACCTTGACAATAACCTGTGGGGTGGAGCCCTGAGACTGAGTTCTGTGGGGAGGAGCCTGCTACATACCTAAGCCATGTCTTGGGGCTCTGGGCCCCCACTCACCTGGGCCACGTCCTGTGGGCTCTGCCCTATAGAGCGAAAGAGCTCCCTGGAAGCTGGGAGGTAGAGATCCTGAAAGTAGTGCAGGGTGTCAGGGTCAGCGCCTGGAATCTCAGCTGCAGACACCTGCTCCAGGAGCTTCCCTTCAAAGTCGGTGGCCACTGGGCCGGGTTCCACCAGGGAGACGCTGGGAACAGGGACAGGGGTACAGGGTCTGGTGCCCCAGCACACTCACGCCCCATTTTGCTCATTACTATCCCTCTTTCCTTTTCAACCCCCCATTTGTCCCATCATTATTTCACTTCTCCCTGTTCCCCCCATCTCCCCCGTTACCCACATTTCCTTGTCTGTCCCATCACCACCTCCACTGCCCACTCCCTGTCTCCATTCCCCCACCCCTGCCCACTGCCCGCCTCACAAGATGTTGAACTGGAGCAGCTGGACAGCCAGACTCTCGAAGAACCCTTCCAGGGCAAACTTGGAGGCTGCATAGACGTCATTGAACACGACACCTGAGAGAATTGGAGGAAGGTGGACCCTTTGGGGGTCTGGGTGATGTGTTTGTGGGTCCAGAGGGAGAGGTGGTCTTTTGGAGACAGAACAAAGGGGGTTTGAGGACTGGAATGAGGAGCTATCTGGGGCCAGCGTGCTGAGTGCATGGTATTATGTGATGGGAGCATAGGGGGTTAGGATGAGGTTGTCTTGGGGTGCCAGGTGACCCCTTCTTCCCCGCAGTGCTCTATCTGCCCTCAGCCCAGGAAACTCCCCTACTTCCTTTCATCCACTAAACTTCTGGGGACCACTTGGGTCTAGGGGTCCCCAGGGCCCCTAAGGAGAAGTCCTGTTCAGCTGGTCCTTATCAGTCCTGTTGAGCAGTGAATGTGGTTGGGTGAGGGGCCAGAGGGATGAGCAAAGTAAATTCACCTTCTCTGTGGCAGGATAATAAATCGGGTGGGTTCCTTAGGGGGCAGCGGGGGGAGGGGGCCAGATCTGAGGGAATGTCCGGGGGAGCAAGGGAGCCTTGAGGGGTTCAAGGAGGAGAGACCCAAGAGTGTGGATGGCAAGTAGGTGGCTTCCACAGTAGGCCCATGGCAGACATCACTAGTCAATCACTGCTCCCTTTGCTAAGGAACTTCAGAATTCCAAATCTAGACATCTCTGGGGCCTGGTGGTGAGTGTTTGTCAAGGAAGAGTCTGCGGAGAAGGAGTTCTGATGTTTTTTTTTCTAATTTTATTTTGGGGGATAGTTGGGAGAGAGTTTTGGGGGTGTTCAGAAGTGGGGTTGATGCTGGGTTGTGGATGGCCATTGGCAGCATCTGTCCCCAGCTGCCTGCTCCTGCACCGTGGCAGGCAGAATTAGTCTATCCCAGGACTTTTCCTTCCGAGCTTCAGAATCCTTCTCAACACAGGCTCATTTGGAACGCGAACTAAAACCTAGCTGCCATCTAGCTGGAGAGGGTCAGACACTGTGAGGATTCCCAGGGTGGGTGTCCAGAGCTTACCCTGCAGCCCCATGACACTGCTGACCACCACAATGTGGCCCTGTCGTCTTCTCTTCATGCCAGGAAGCACAGCTTTGACCAGACGAACAGCTCCGAAAAAGTTGGTGTCAAAGACCTTCTTCATGGTAGCGAGGCTGAGCCCCTCCAGGGGCCCCACCAGGCCCACACCAGCATTATTCACTAAGGGGGAGGTGCTGAGGGTTACTTCGAAGTCCCCTCTAGTGTCATTCCTCCAGGGACACTCCCTGAATCACTCCACCCACTCACTCAAAATCCAGGGTCATCTCAAGGGTATCTTGGGTGGACCAGTGTGGAGCCTTGATGATCTTTACAAATAATTCAACATTTGTTACAGGGGACCCTTGGCCTGGGTGGGGGGTAGGGCTACTGGGAACAACCTCTCCTTTAATGCATGAGCAATTCAGCTCTGACCCCAAACTGCAGCAAAACAGCAACAACCACCCTCCTTAGAAGGTTGTTAAGGAACCATGAGTTTTTTCTTCATCATGCTCCCTTCCCCAAATGACTCATCAAAGTAATTTTCCCAACCGCATATGATTTTCTCCATATGTGAGAAGTTTTCCACAAAATCCCCCTAACCCCAGGTTTCAGTTTATTTCTTGTATCCCCAATAAACTGATTGGCGCCTTGGACTCTTGGCCAATTAGTCTACCCCTTCTGTTCAGGGTGAGAGGATGCTGGCGCCCACACACTGGAGGGCCTTGCTGGGGTGGGGATCTGTGCTCAGGCCAGGGTGGAGCGAGTGACCCCAGGGACTTCTCACCCAGCACGTCCACTTCTCCTCCCCGGATGCAGCTGAGACACTGGGCTACTGACTCGTCGCTGCACACGTCCAGCTGAGCCACAGTGAGGGTCTGACCCAGAGCCTCCCCGGCAGCTGCCTCCAGTGTCCCCTTCTTCCCCAGATCTCTCATGGTGGCCACCACTGGGGACAGAAAGCAGTTGGGGCAGGCCCTGGCTCCCTTCCCCCATATATGGACTTGCACATCTCTGTGATCTTGCATGTGCCACCACAGAAGGATGGAGACCCACAGCTTTACACACCTACACTCACCACACACTCACAAATGCACACTTGTGTATACATCCTTACATGTTTATCCATCCACCCACCCCACATGTTTGCTGAGCAGCTACCACGCACCATGCCCTATTCCAGGTGCTGAAGCTACTGCATAAAGTAAGAAAAAGTCCATGCCTTCCTGGAATTCACAGTCTAGTAGGTCAGACAATGAATAAACACAAAACAGATTGTCTTGAGAAAAGAAATGCATGTACACCTAGGGTCGACTTACGTGCTATGTGCACATGCAAGTATGAACAGACACACCGACATCATCAACATAAGTTCCAACTTATTGAACATCTACTATGTGCCAGAAACTGTAAACACTGTTATAAGAACTCTGTGGCTAGGTCACTGTCTTATTTTCCAGAGATTTTTCATTGCACATGCTCTTCTAGAACCTTGCTGCCCCCCCATCAAAACATGAAATCTCTTTCTCCCTCTTTGAATCTTGTGGCTTGCTGTGCACCATAATGAAATATGGTGAAAGTGATATGTGGCTTCTGTGATTACACCAGAAAAGGTGCTGCTTTTTCTGGCTTGCTGCTGGAACACTCGCTCGATGACTTCAGCCACCCTGTAGCAGCCCCGCTGTCCTGAGGCCACTGTGTTGGGGGGAAACTCAAGCTAGCCCAGATAGGGAGACCTCGTGGAGATGCCCTGAGATTACTGAAAGGGAGAGAGATGCTTGTCCAAACCCTGACGTGGTCCAGCCTCCTCTGTTCTAATTCTAGCCTTTGACCCTGAGTCAGAACCACCCAGCTGAACCCTTCTGAATTCATGGCCTTTGCAAACTGGGAGGTAAATGAGTCTAGTGTTTTACAGCACAGATTTTGAGGGCGATTTGTTTAGCAATGGTAACCAGACAGATAGAAAAAGTTATCCCCATCACACAGATGAACAGCTAAGGCCCAACGGTGTGACAGTCCTGGTGTGTCCTAACCCTAGCTAATGACAGAACTGAGATTTGAACCTGGGCTTATCAGATACTGAGATCACACGCCTGTATATATGTTTGTACCCCCTCATACATGCACCACAATTACACACGTGTGCTCCTAGGGGTCATTTGCTTATGGCCTGTGGGCCTGTGTGATTCATGGGTACTGCACAGATGAATGGGGCCACATGCATCCACACACAATATAGTGACACATGTGGGCCCAGGGGCTGGGCCGCCTGGGTTTGAATCCAGGCTCTGCCATTTTCTAGCTGGGCGACATTGAGCAAGAACTTTTGGCAATTTCTCCCCAAATTTCCTCACTTCTAAGATGGGCAAATGAGAGCAGCCTCCTCATAAGGGTGATGTGGGGATTAAGTGTCTAACTAGATGCAAAGCACTTAGCCTGGGACATGGTAAGCACTCCGTGAACATCACCGTTTTGCGGTTTCACACACTCATCTGTCTGCCACAGAGACACAGAGCACAGTGCCTTTCCTGCATGCTGGCACTCAGGCTGTCCCATTCAACGCTGTGCATGTGTCTGAGACTCAGGGTGTAGGGCCGGGAGAAGCAGCTCTGCCAACTGGGACAATGCCCTCCTCCCCCCAACCCCCGCCGTGGCCTCCTCTTAAGCAACCGCCCTTTGCCCACTTTGACTCCAACCTGCTCTGGGTCAGAGGTCTCCATGGGTAGGGTGAAGACTGGGGCAACTGACTCCAGAATTGCAGAAGGCCAAGCCCCTAGGCCTATAGGACCCCCAGAACCCCAAGGTCAGATTCACTTAAGAGGCTTATCTTGCAGCAGTAATCTGGGGAGGTGTGGAGGAGGGGAATCCTGGGGAATACCTGAGTGAAACCTCCTTCACCAGCCCTTCTAAAACTATCACTGTCCCTCCATGTTGCCCTTGCTTTATTTTGCTTCTTAGCACTTGTTAGCACTAGACATGTAAACATTTGAAATCTGTTTATTGTCTGTCTTCCCTCCCCTCCCCCACTACACCTCTAATCAAGGCAGAGATTTGGTCTGTTTTGTTCACGGATGTATTTCCGGCACATAGAACAGTGCCTAGCACCCAGTAGGTGCTCAGGAAATACTCAATGGCTGAGGGGATGATTCACGCACGAGGAGAGGTGGGAAGGGGCCCCTACTTGTCCTGGGTCCTCCCCAAGTCCACAAATACACCTGGAAGGGAAGCGCTGGTAGAAACAGTGCCAAGGTGGCTGAGGGTCCTGGAAGCCATGCCCAGCCCGCCCCTCTCAGTCCTGCCCTGGGCCCCTTACCCTGGTAGCGTTGCCTGGGGTCATGAGCTAGCTGCACCGCGAGCTGCAGGCCAATTCCCGATGAGCAGCCTGAGATCAGCACAGTCCGGGGCGGATCGGCCATGTTCATTCATCCCTCCCTGGACGCGTGACCTCTCTGGCCAGCACCTGACTCCGGCCACCTGTCATCCTGAACATCCTCAAAACGGATCCCCTGCAGGGTGAAAGGCCCCCTTGAGCCCCTGATTCTGAACTGACCCAGGACAGGTAGCTAGGATGGGGGGAATTCCTTAACCCCAATACACCCCCTTTCTTTTATCTGTCAAAAATTTCTTCTCACTGCTACACTTATAACTGGGGGATTTTTATTATGGCTGTTAATTATTTGGGGCTGGGGATAGTTTCAAGGAGCCCAGGGAATTAGCAGGGGCATTCGATAGCTGTCTCTATTCTGGGCAAAGAATCTTTGACTGGAGGAGAGAGAGAGAAAGTAACCGAGAGTGTGGTCCCAGAAAGGTCCCTTTAAATGTGCACAGAAATGTCAGAAGACAGTGTTAGATGTAGCAGGAACTTCCCAGAAAGGCAGAGCAGGGAAGAAACTTTATGAGAATCTTTTAGCTGGAGAGGTCTCAGCCTCAGATGTCCCTGGGGAGGGAGGAGGAACAGCTTGGGGAGATTCCCTCTGCTCCCTCCACAATGGGAGCCCCCATCTCCACCTCAGGCCAGATGGGGCCCCACCCCCTCCTCCCCAGGGACACAGAGACTCTTTGTCTGAGGAGCCAGAGGCTGGGAGGGAGGCACTGCTGGCTTCTCCTTCTGGGTGGTGAGGGGGTGGGTTGGGGCCCAGGATGCACCCTTTGGGCTCCTCCCTGTGGCAGCTTTCTCAGATCCCACATGTCTGCTCCTGTTCTATTGCACAAGTGATTCCACCTGAGTCCCTGGGGCCTCTTCACACTGGGGGGTCCCAGTAGGATGAGGGGGTCCCTGCCTCCTTCCAGAAGTGGCAGGGAGCTGCTCCTCCTTGTGGCAGTGCCCTGCTTTGGGGTAGAACCTAGAACCTCCCCCATCTAATGGGGCACACGTGAGGATTTGGGATTGGGGCTAGAGGATCCGTTTGGGGAACTGAGTTGGGGAGAAGAGGGCTAGGGATGGAGTTGGGACCTTTTATTTGAAGATTAAGAGTTTGGGGGAAGTCAAGACCTGTGTTTGGGAGTCTGTGCTGAGGGTTGGGGCTGGGGCCGGATGTCCAGCTCCGGAACTGGGGTGGATAGATGAAGGTTTGGGGCAAGTCTGGGAACTTCATTTCGGAATCTGGGGTGAGGTCTGAGGTAGGAAGAAGAGCCTTATTTAGGGACCAGAAGGGAAGGTGCTGGGGTGCGGCAGTACCTCTTCCGTGGGGCTCAGCGATTGGGGTAAGGCGGGTCGTCAGGGGCTGGGTGGGAGGCTGCGGTCCCACTGAGGGGCCCTGGGTGGCACGGAAAGAGTTTGGAACGAAGCTGTACCCCTGATACTGGGGCCCGGGTGGAGGCTGCGGTTTGAATGAGGCTAAGATCTCCTTTGAGGAAACTTGTTAGGAGAGAAGGGCTTGTGGTAAGACTGAGACCCCAAATTCTAAGGCTGGGTGAGAGTGACCCCCCTCCTCCAGCATCGGGTAGGGCAAGAAGGGCCCATCGCCGGCCCAGGGCTCCACCCGAGCTGGCCAATCAGCGCTCAGCACAAACTTTCCCAAACTCCCCCCACCAGCTGTCAGCCAGCCCCCTTCCCGAGAGGCCCGCCTGGCCCGGCGCTGGAGCGCAGGGCGAGGCCAGGGCGGGGTCTCCAGCAGTCTTCTGTCGATCCCGAGTGGAGCTGGCCGCGAGTGCGTGCGCCTAACCCGTGGAGTCGCCACTCCCCGCCGCCGCCCTGGTCGGTGGTCCCCTACCTTGCTTGTTGGCGCCGCCGGGATGGGGAGCCGCCGGGGACTAGGCCAGCCGCGGGCCGGCCTCTGCTTGCTCCTGGCCTTGCTGCAGCTTCTGCCCCGGACACAGGCCGGTGAGCCGGGAGGGAGGACAAAGGACTCGGAGTGCAGGATCCAGTGAGGCCCCCAAAGGCAGGGTGGAGTCAGGAAAGCGGGGGTAGAGTCCGCGCTGCGTGTGCTGCCGGGTGCGAGCGTCTGGCTCCTGCGAGTTGTGGGTGTGACAGCGGGGGTGGGGCGGGGAAGCGTGACCGCGTCCTACTGCTGGGCGCAGGGGATGAGTGCAGCTGTAGGTGTGCGCGCGCGTGCGGTGACGTGTGTCTGGACATTTGGAGTAAAATCGTGTGTGTGCCTGAGTGTAAGAATTGGCCATGGTTGCACGGATACGGGTGACAGGCTGACCCCCGAACGAGTGTGTGGTTTTCAGATGTAGAAGTGCAAGTGTGTCTGTGTGTGTGTCTGTGTGTCTCTGTGTGTGTGGGGGGGGCGGATTTTGAGAAGAAGCGTGTGTGTTACGCCTTATGACAGTGCGTTTCTGGGCGACCCTATGAGGGGGGCGGGGTGACTTGGGGACGTGAATAATTGCCAGTGAGGACAAGACGGTGAGTGGCGCGGTGTGGGAGAGGGCTAGTCGGAGACTCACGCTCACCTTTGAGTCTCCCCAAATGGCTTTACTCTGCTCTCTCTCTTCCTCCTCTTCTCCCAATAGTCTTGCGACCATCTCCTCTCCCCAACCTCCTCCCCCCTCCCCCCTCGCCATGCGCCCCAGAACTGGGATCAGCACCATGGACAGGGCCTCGGGAGGGCCGCGGTGAGGGGCGAGGCAGGGCGGGGCGGGGGGCGGGGTGGGGCGGGGCGGAGGGCTGGCGGGGGCAAGAGTAGAAATTGCTTCCCACCCCAGCTGAGCGAGCCTGGGGTGTTTTTCCCGAGGAATTTCTCAGGAGCCCCCCCAAGGGTCCCGGGGGCCGCCGGACGGGTGAGTCAGCGCTGACGCACGCCCAGCTGCGCGCATCTGGCTGGATGCCGCGCCCGCCCCGCAGGGTTCCGGGTGCTGGGCACCCGGGGTTTGGGTTTGGGAAGATCATGGTCCCTCAAGTGGTGGTCGAGAGGGCTTCCCTAGTCTGTGAGATCCCAGGCCAAGCCCTCTTGGAAACCCCTCCTTCAGGTAAGCTCAGCTCCCCCAACGCACACACATCACTTTCTCACTTTCTCTGAAGTCCGGGGAGGTGCCTGCTCACGTGGGTAATCCCAGATTGGCCTATGCCCCATTCCCACGCTCGCACGTCCACACAGTCGTTCAGTCTCAGGCAATTAATCAGAATACAAGCCCTTGGGACACCGGGAATGTTAAACACCGGTGCCCACGCCCAGGCAGCCCCATCAGCCACCCGCCACACGGTCACAGCTTCTGTCACCCTCCCACGCTTTCAAAGTCTCACATATGCTTCCACTGGCATTCATACAGCACCGTCAACACTCCCAACCAGCCCCCCACTCGCTGACTTGGCCACGCGTTCACATATTAGCGCCTTGCCCCAGCTCCAGTCTCAGCTATTACAGTCCCAAACTCACCTGTGTGATCGCACCGTGTGACAGCACCTGGCTCACACGGACACATGGCACAGGTCAAAGAACTGAACCCAGTCCGTACATTATTGGCCAAATACAGACGTTGGCACACCACAGGTCACACTCCTAGACATTCTCTGGTTCATCTGGAGTCACACACATGCACAGTCTCATGCGCATGCGCAGTAGCACAGCACACGCTTGCACACACACTCACACCTGTGCTCTCCTACACTTCTGGGGGTGCCCCAGCCAGGTTGCAGCCTGGTCTCTGCCTGCCTCCCTCCACAGCCTAGGCCTCACCCAGTGTCTCCAGGGGCCTGACCTCCACAGGGGAGAGTCTGTGGGGGAAGGGTGGGCTGGGTCCTTGACAAACCCCCAGCTCCTGACTCTGCAGGCAAGACTCAATGCCTCTTGTGTGTCTCCTTGTCATGAAGCCAGCCACAAAAAGAAAGGGAAGTCAGTTTTTGAAAGGTCATTTAAGAAGGGCTGCAAGATTGAAGCAAAAGACATTTGGGTTAGATAATGGGAAGGACTTTTTAAAAAATGTATTGATGAGAGAGAGAGAGAGAGAGAGAGAGAGAGAGAGAGAGAGAGAGACTTTTTCCACTTATTTATGCCTTCATTGGTTGGTCCTTGTGTGTGCCCTGACTGAGAATTGAGCCTGCAACCTTGGGACAATGCTGTAACCAACGGAGCTATGCTGCCACAGCTGGGAGGGCTTTTGGTCAATAGGAGACTTTTCCCACTGAAGAGACTGAGGCCTGGATGAGGGGAGAGCCTGGGAGAGCCACACTGGGTGGGGTCATGGATCTGCGCCCTCCCCTGGGTCCCAGCCTGGAGGGGGCCAGCTGGGCTGGTCATTCCATGAGGGAGTGACCCTTGCGGTCAGCAGAGCCTGGGAGCCCAGATCTTAGCCCCAAGGGTCTGTAACCCAAATACCTCTTAATGACAGCCCAGCCACAGAGCAGGCAATTAGAGATAGGGTTGGTGATGGTGGCAGGGTTGGGGGGGGGCAGAGAGAGAGGGAGGAATAGAGAGAGCAGTTCACAGAGAGACAGAGAGAAAGGCACTGAGATGGAGACATTCAGAGAGGCAGACTGGAGAACAAATAAAATATCAAGAGACAGAGAGACCAAGAGAGAGGGAGAAGGGGGAGAGGAAGAGGGAGAGGGAGACTGATTCAGAGCTGGACGTGGAGAGAGACCTGGAAAGACCGAGACAGAAAGTGGGGCAGAGAGAGGGTGGGGCAGGGAAAAGAAGGAAGAAAGAAAAGAAAAAGCAGAAGGAGGCTGGGGGCAAGAGGGAGCTGAAGCTGAAACGGGCCGTACAGAGTCTGGGGAATGAAGAGTCTGACCCAGCAGGAGCTGGGATGGGGCTCCTCATCCAAGCCCCTACCTCCCCCAAGTCTGGCCCCCTACCCCTACTTCCAATAGTGAGGTCAGCAGAGCCGCCCCCAGGGTGAAGTCATGGGTAGATCAGTAGAATATAGCGCCTGCCAAGAGGCTGGGTCAGGGGGTCAGTGGGACGTCTGCTGGGGGGAGGGTGGTGGAGAAGAGGGGAGATCAGGCAGGGGCTTTGGGACCAGGGGTAGTCCCCACCCACCCCTGCCCAAGCCATGTGGTTCCACTTAGTGCTGGCCAGCCTGGGCTGTGCGGGGTGGGGCTGGTAGGACTGCTTGGATTAGGATCTGGTTGGGCCAGACCAATCCCTTCCTTTGCTGGGATGAGAGGGAGTAGGTCAGAGATCAGGAGGTTATCAGAGAGAGGTGGTCATAGAGAAACCAAAGAGGGAGATAAAATGGGGATGTCACAGGTCAGATGGGGGAGACTGGGGCAGGCAGAGGAGGTCAGGGGGATGGCTCAAGAAAGAGTGGTCAGAGGGGGAGATATAAGTGGCAGTAGTCACAGGGAGGAGATCATGGGTGACGGTGGCCAGAGTGGAAGTCAGAAGGAAGCAGTCAGGAGAGGGGGTGGTCAGAAGGAACAGTTCAGGGCACGGTGGTCAAAGGAAGAGGTCAGAGGGAGGAGATGGGGGAAGGTACACAAGGAGAGGGGGGTCCTCTCTAAGTGTGTTCCCCCTGGCAGGGGGCTTCAGGCCTGAGAAGCAGCCCCAGGGAGTTGGTGTGGGGGAGTGCGGAGAGGGGGATGGTCTGGCTCTGGGGCTCAGGCCAGGAAGCTTTTATTCATCCCAGAACTAGGTCAGTGTATTTTTCTCTCACCAAAACCAAGGGGAAAAAACACAACAAAACAGGAGTCAACAGGCTAATGAGGCCGGAACAGCTGTGGGGTGGTGAGGGGGGTGAGGGTCCCGACCTGCTCCCTCTCCCTGACCCACAAACAGTGTGTGTGTTGGGGGAGCTGAGTCTCCAAACCTGAGCCACTCACATGGAGTCCTGAGCTTGTCTTAACTGCCTTGCACCCCGGCTTCTTTCTGTAGCAGACCCTGTGGATGTGCTGAAGGTGCTGGGCGTGCGGGGGGGCCAGGCTGGGGTCCCTGAGGTGCCTGGCTTCTGCCCCCAGAGGGCTCCAGAGGGTGACCGGGCATTCAGAGTGGGCAAGACCAGCACACTAGGCGCCCCCACGTGGGAACTCTTTCCAGGTAGGTCAGTGTGGGAAGGGCTGCGGGCATCCTGGGAGCATGGGTCAGTCCCAGGTCACCTGAGTTGCCCCTTTCTCTCTGACCCCCTTATCAGATGGACACTTTCCTGAGAACTTCTCTGTGCTGATCACTCTTCGGGCCCAACCAGCCAACCAGTCTGTCCTTCTATCCATTTATGATGAGGGTGGTGCCCAGCAGTTGGGCCTGGTGCTGGGGCCAGCTCTGGGCCTCCTAGGTGGGACCTTTAGACCCCTCCCCCAGCAGGTCAACCTCATGGATGGCAGGTGAGTAAGGGAGGGTGAGGGTCCTAAGAGTCGTGGGTGAGAAACACCCCTCATTGAGACTTCTTCCTGTAGATGGCACCGTGTGGCAATCAGTGTGGATGGCAGTATGGTGACCCTGGTGGCTGACTGTGAACCTCAGCCCCCTGTGTTGGGTCAGGGGCCTCGATTCATCAGCACAGGTGGACTCATTGTGCTGGGGACCCAGGATCTCGGGGAGGAGAATTTCGAGGTAGGGGGTTCAGTGATCAGGAAAGCTAAGGCAGAGGGCAGGTGGAAGTTTTATACACGGCCTGGCCTCTGGAAAAGAGATTGGAGAAGAGGGGTGTCCTGCTTACTGCCAGGGAGCTGGGAGGAGGGGCCCCAGGAATCATGGTGCATCTGTGTGGTGTGGGACCGTGAGACTCCAGAGCCACAAAAAGATCCTGTGCAATGGCACGTACGTGGCTTGCGGCGAGAGGATAAGGTTGTGGTGCAGGACTGCGCTCGTGGTGGTGGTGTGTGACTGTGTGCAAGGGGTTATGATGCTGGGAGCTGGCAGGCATGGCACGGTGGTGCTGGCTGTGGAACAGGTCTGGTTTGGTGTGGTGGCTGCAGCTGATGACTGTGTCACCTCCAGGAGGCCAGTGGCCTCATCCATCTGTTGTCCCCCTTCTCCTCAGTACTTTGAAGACGACCTGGCACGTAGTAGGTGTCACCATGTGTCTAAGAGCCTCTGATGGCATAGATGTTGGGGGGCGTGGTTTGCGGTTGTGATTTGCTGCGACCCTGATAGAATCTTTCTCCTCTCAGTTTTAAGGGGCAGACCCCCCCACCCTCCGCCACGGGGCTGTGGTGGGGCCACCTCTTCCTTATATTTAGGACTCTCTAGGTGAAGAAGCACCAGGCCTTGGTGCTTGGAATGGGGGTCAGAGTCAGTCTGTGGCTCCCTTTGCCGTCTTCCACCCTCTCTCTAGGGGGACATTCAGGAGCTGCTGATAAGCCCAGATCCTCAGGCTGCCTTCCAGGCCTGTGAGCAGTACCTTCCTGGCTGTGATTACCTGGACCCCACAGCCACCGGGGTGAGTGAGAGGCATGTCCTGAGGTCACAGGCTGAGTCACCGCTGGCTCCACGTCTCAGGAATGAGTGAATTCTGAGCTCCATCCTTGGGCCTGAGTGACTCCTGTCCTCACACAGATCCTAGGAATGAGTGACCTTGACCCAATGTCATAAGGCTGAGTGAGCTTTGGCTTCAAAACATAGGATCAATGGGCCACATGCCAATGTAGTCCCAGGTGACCTGAGTGATGAAGACTCCACAGAGGGCCTCTGGACCTGACTGAGTGCCTCTTCCCAGGTCCCCCAGAGTGAGCCAGAAACCCCTCCCCCTCAACGGAAGAGGAAAGGAAAGGGGAAGAAAAAAGGCCGTGGTCGTAAGGGGAAGGGCAGGAAGAAGAAGAACAAGGAGACCTTGACCCTGGCTCCATCTCTTGATTCCCTGGAGAACCAGGTAAGGGACCTGTGTCCTCTCACCTTTGATCTTTGACTGCCCGACTTCTGGTCTCTGATTCTCACTGACGACTGGCACTTCGTTGAAGGACTCTGCTCCTAGTGTCCAACCCTTGACTTCTGATTTCTTTTAGCTGCCTGATGACTGGGGGATGGGCAGGAAGTCTAGTCTTAAGAGCTCTTCCGCCTCTGCCCCCAAGTTCTGGGGGGCTCGTTGGAGGGGCACACCCAGATGAGGACCTTATTGTTAAAGGGCTCGTGATGAGGGTGCTGTGCGAGGGCAGCTGGGGTGAATGATGGGTTTCTTGGTTAGTGTGCTATTGCTTGGGGTTGACTGGTTGGGGCCATTGAGGGTTATTTATTGGGGGGTCATTAATTGAAATGGGGGGCACTATCTGACCTCTCTGATAGAGATCGCTGATTGTGAGGGTCGCTATAGGGAGAGAGGTATTACTTGAGGTCGATGTTGGGGGGTGTCCCCATTGGAGGTCACTGATGGTATTATGGGGGTCACTAGTTTAGGGGTAGTGGGTGTGGGGCCATTGCTGGGGGTCATTACTTGAGGAGGTTGTCCACGAGGGATTACTGGCTGGAAGGCACTAGTTGGAGGAGTGACTTTCACGGGGTCATGGATGAGGTAATTGGTTTGGGAGTCCCCAGTGGGTTTTTCTTTGGGGACTCATGGATGGGTCATCGGTGAGTGGTCTTGCTATTTGATGTTGGGGGTCACTGTTTGGGAAGCACTGGCCAGGCTCCCTTATGGGTGTTCATTGTTGGAGAACCGCTGGCTGGGGAATAATTGATTAGGGATCGCTGGTGGGGCTTATTAATTGGGGGGTCACCGGTTAGTGCTTGTTGTGGGGGTGACACTGCTTGGGGTTGTTGACTGAAGAGCTCACTGAGTGGAAGAGTGACTGGCTGCCGCTGTTGGTGGGTCACTAACTGAAGGGTACACTGATGGGTCACTGGTTATAGGAATAACTGTGGGGGGGGCAATGATGTAGCTTATTGTTGGGGATCACTGCTTAGGTGTCTGGATGGGGACCACCAGTCAGGGGTCATTGATGGGGGTCATTAGCTGGTGGGTCACCAGGCAGGGATCCTTGGTGTTCCTTGGTGAAGGCCATTGGCTGTGGTCCTTGTTTAGGGTAGGGTCACTGGTTGTACTACATCTGCTCTCAGTATTAGTGCAGAGAAAGAGGTTATTACTCAGGCCCAGAGCAGGGACACCATGAGTAGCCTGCCCCTCCTCAGCCCCTTCCTCAGCCCCAGCCCCTTACCTAGGCCCCCACTGCCTCCTACCTGCCCTTGACCTGACCCAGTTCCTCTGCTGCTGTCCAGGCCAGGAGGAGCTGCCACTCTCTCACTTATTGTGACCTGGCTGGCTGACTGTGGAGCTTGATTTGGAGAGGACATGTGGGATAGGTTTCTGAGAGTCTGGCCCTGAGTGCTGTACCTTGAACCTGACCTTTGGACTCTGGAGCCATCCCAGCTCTGTCTTCCATGCTTCCCAGACCTGGCTCAGACCTACTTCTCCTCCACACATGAAGGCTCCCCCTGCTGGCTGTCCTGGTCCAGCCCGCACTCCGTTGCCTCCAGTGGCCAGCCCCCTACCCCACACTCCTCTTGGTTTCTGGGAATCTTCCAATGTCCCCTTCCCTAGACTGAGTGCTAAGGATGGGTGGGGCAGGGCCTATCTTCTCCTTTGCCTCCTTTTCGTCTTGACTGGTCTGACCTTAAACCTGATACTGTCTGTCCCTTCTCCAGACCTCCACTGACACCCCCAAGATGGAGACAGCAGCTCCAACTCTGCCTCCAACTCCCACACCCCTCGTTGTCACCACTACTGTGACTAATGTCCGCAACACCACCACCCTAGAGGTCAGTGGGGACTTAAAGGGCTGGAAGGGAAGGTCCCTGGGCAGTGGTGGCGACAGATGATGAGGTCAGGAGCAAACCTTGGTCTGTCCTCATGCCCTCAGGAAGGCCTGGACCCTGACAATGGAACTGAACTGGGGACCCTGGAGACTGAGTTAGCCAGAGAAGATGAAGAAGGAGGTGGCCCCACGGCGGGCCCTGACTTCCGGGCAGCAGAACAGTCATCACGAGCTCAGTTCCAGATCTTTCCTGTGAGTCTGGGTGGGTGGGTTAGGCACAGGGGGAGCCACACATGGTCACGTTCTCTCTCTTGCCTCCTTTTTATCTTTCCTAGAATGGCTTCCCACCACCCCAACCCAGTTGACAAATATTTATCGACAGACACTGCGCTGTGACAGGCACTGTGCTAATAGACGGCTCCCTGGGTGGGGTGATTCATTCAACATTTAGTATAAGCATGAGGGGAAGCCACTGGAGATGGAGCGAGATCAGAGTCTGAGCTTGGAAAGCTCCTTTTGGCTGCCGAACAGCCTATGGACCATAGGGGGAGCCAGAGGGGCAGCAGGGAAACCGGTAGTCTCAGCTGCAGAGGGCGGTGGCCTGGAGGAGGGCAGTGGAGGTGGGGATAGAAACAAGTGGACAGATTTGCGCTGTGCTCCATTTCGGTCTTGCTGCTGGAGGTGGAGAAAGATGTAAGGATGACTGGGTAGATTCCTGATGGGACCGTTGACTGAGATGGGGAAGCCTGAGGGAGGAGCAGGTGCCAAGGATCTCACTTCACATGTGATAAATTGGCAATGCTTGTTTGGCATCCAAATGGAGATGTTAAGTGGGTGGTTGGTTAGAAGATTCTGGAATTCAAGAGACATGCTCTAGGCTGGAGATAAAGACTTGGGACTGATTAACAAAGATGCTATTTTAAGCCAAAAATTAGATGAAATTGCCTAGGAAAATAACACAGACAGAGAAGGGGACCCAGGTCCTAGCCTTGGTGTTGGACAGGGTGGAGGTGAAAAATTCTTATTAACATATCCTGAGTGCCTGTAATGTGCCAAACATTGTTTTATCTTATTCATATTTTCATGGGATACATACAGTCATTATTCACCTACAGACTTTGCAGGGGATGCCATAGAAGTTGAATAAGCTGCTGACCATCTCTCAGCTAGTGAGAGACAGCTCCAGGATTAGGACCTCACAACAGGCTCTAGGGTGTGTGCCCTTCACCTTGACACAGCATGGCTAGCTAGCAGCTGGAAGCTGAGCTGCTCAAAACACATTGGTTTTGCACACATGCACACAAGTGTGTGTGATGAGTGTGAGGTTGGTTAGCTGGGAATCCTTTGGCTGAGTTCCAGGGCTCACATCTCTTTTCTCTCCACCCCCTGCCCCAGGGCGCTGGAGAGAAGGGAGCGAAAGGAGAACCTGCAGTGATTGAAGAGGTGAGGGGCCTGGGGCTGGGAGAAAGTGGTGGCATCTGAGCTACAATGGGGGTCACACTCATTTCTCCTGCAGGGACAGCAGTTTGAGGGACCTCCAGGAGCCCCAGGACCCCGGGTGAGTCATGGCTACATTCCCCTCTTCCTGTCTTTCTCTTCCAGTTGGGGTCTTTGAGCCCCTGGGGTGAGGATTTGGGATGCAATGTTGCCAAGCCATTTGAAGACTATTGGACATTTGAAACTCAAAGGATGTCAAAGTAGAGACTGGAGTGTAAAGGCGATGGATGGGAGTTAGTATAGTGTTAGGGGGCCAGGAATGGCTCAGTGGTGGGGTGGGGAGGTCAGCATGGGGTCAGGGTCAGCGGTGGGTCAGAAGTCAGCCTGGTTCACACATTGCACTTCTCATGACCTCTGTTCCTCTGCCCTCAACAGGGGGTGGTCGGCCCCTCAGGCCCTCCTGGACCCCCAGGATTCCTTGGGGACCCTGGTCCACCGGTAAGAGGATCCCCTAGGGTATATCCACCTTGGGGAATCAGGCTGTGGGGCTGAGGCTGGGAGCCTGGATGTCTGAACATGGGGCTGAGAGGCTAGGCCTGGGGACAGCAGCCTGGGCTGGGGCTGACCCTCCTGCTCCTCTCTCTCCCCATCTGGGAGCCGTCACGCCGGCTCTGGCTCCTCTTCTGTCTCTGGGGGCCTGTCTCCTGCATTTCTCCCTGTGTCTGTCTCTGTCTCTGAGTATCTTTCATCTGTTTTTCTCCCTGTGTCTCTGTTTCTACATCTCTCTTCTGTTTGTCTTTCTGTCTCTCTCTCTGTGCTCTGCCTCCGCCACTTTTTCTGACTGCCTCCCTCCATCTCTCTGTCTCGCCTACTCTCTTTCCCTTTCTCCCTGCCTCCCCCTCTCCACTTCTCCTCCTCCCTCTCTACCTCTCACCTCCACCCCCCCTCCCTCTCTGCCTCTCTGTGTGTTGCCCTCCCTCAGGGTCCTGCTGGCCTCCCAGGCATCCCTGGCATCGACGGGGTCCGGGGCCTGCCGGGCACGGTGATCATGATGCCGGTAAGGAGGAGATAGGGTGGCACAGCCTTGGGGGGTGGAGCCTCTGCTTGGGGCCTCCCTCACTACCAGTTGCCTGCTAGTTCCAGTATGCAAGCGGCTCCTTCAAAGGACCCCCAGTCTCCTTCCAGCAGGCACAGGCTCAGGCAATACTGCAACAGGCTCAGGTGTGTGGAGGACCACTAGGGGACCGATGCGGGGGGGGGGGGGGGGTGGTAATGGGAGGACATTGACAAAATGGCAGAGACGGGGGGTAATGAAGGGCTAGTCAGGAGATGGGTAGATATTTGTCTCCTGAGGATCCCTCTGGCGGGTGGGGGTGTTGGAGTCTTGTGGGAGATCTGAGGCTCTGCTGCCCTCTGTCTTTCCAGCTCTCTATGAAAGGCCCCCCTGGCCCAGTAGGGCTCACTGGGCGCCCAGGCCCCGTGGTGAGTAAAGAGGCTGCGTGGAGGAGGGAGACACATCGATGGAGAGGGGAAACCTACTCTAATCACACTACCCCATCTCTTCTCCCAAGGGTCTCCCTGGGTATCCAGGTCTGAAAGGAGAGATGGGAGAAATGGGACCGCAGGTGAGATCAGTGGGGGTGGGGACAGGATTTCTGGGCAAGGGTCTTCCCCAAGGGCCAAAGGGTGAAATGCAAGTTGGGGAAGATGACAGAGGGGCTGGGGATACCCTTGTAATTACTGCCCTTGCATGTAATGATTTAGAATAAGTCCTTCCTCCTTCGTATTCCTCTTGCCATTCTCTTCTAGGGTCCCCGAGGCCTTCAGGGACCCGTTGGGCCCCCTGGCCGACAGGGCAAGATGGTGAGTGTCCTAGGCCCTTGGGTCATCTCTTATCCATTGCTCAACACCCAATATGAGCCTCAGCTATCTGCTCTCAGGGTCTGTCGGTGCCATTGGTGGGATAAGGGTAGAGGACCCAGGGTGGCTCCACTGAATGTGGGACCAAAGAACCTGGCCAGGTCACAGAGTCAGGGAAGACTTGCCTGAGGAAATGAGGCTTGAGCTGAGATCTGAGGCAGAGCCAGGTAAAGGGGAGAGGAAGGGCATTCCACTAGGAGGAACAGCATGTGCAAGAGGACAAGCCTGGCACCTCGGGGGAAAGGAACTAGGTGATTCCAGAGAGGTTCATGTGCCATGAGAAACGCACAGTGGGACAGTTAATGGAGATAGAAGATGAGGGTTCTTAACTTTTGTGAGGATGGTGACTTGGACTAGAGAAGAGGCAATGGTTATGAAGAGTGATGGAGGGGTTTGAGGTATATTTGGGAGGTTAAACTAATAATACAAACGGAAGCTCCCAGCACAGGACTCTGCATGAGGAAGGGGCTCAATAAATGGCAGTAGCTGCCTTGATGATGTCCCCTCCCCCACAGGGACGCTCTGGAGCGGATGGGGCTCGGGGCCTCCCAGGAGACACAGGACCTAAGGTAGGTGATGGGGCCAGGACTGAAACTTGAGGAAATGCCAGGGTCAAGGATTTAAAGCTCAACTGCTGTCCCTTTGTGCAGGGTGATAGGGGCTTCGATGGCCTTCCAGGGCTGCCTGGTGAGAAGGGTCAAAGGGTGAGTGTGTGAGACCCCTCCCTCCTGCCAGAGCCCCCTCCCAATATTCATGAGCCCCACCCCTGCCATCCCCGCCCCTGGCATCAGAGCCTCCTTTCCTGTGTCTGAGTCCTCACTCTTCAGGTCCCATCTCCCTTCCCGTCTCCATCCTCACCTTTCCACACTGACCTCCCTTCTGCTCCCCATCCCAGGGTGGCTTTGGCCATATGGGGCAGCCTGGTCCTCCAGGAGAAGATGGTGAGAAGGTAAGTTTAGAAGTAAGTTAGGAGACGGTTTGGGCTGGAAGCCAGAGTGAGAGTCAGAGAGGAGTAGAGTACTCAGGGGACAAGATGAGGGGCGAGGGTCTGCACTGGAGGCCAGGAGGCCCCAGTGAAGCTCAGAGAGGCAGACGGAGAGCTGAGGGCTAGTGCTGGGGTTAGGGGTGAGACTCAGGATAGGTGGTCTGGGTTTGGGGTCGGGGTTTGAATCGAATCACACAGGCTCAGTCAGCTGGACCCTGATGTGTGCCCTGACCCTGGCATCCCCTGGCTGCCCAAGTGAGGAAAGGGGGTTCTTCAAGGGTCCTACCTCCCCCCTCCCCAACTGATGACGTTTTCTCCCAGGGAGCAGAGGGACCTCCAGGGCCCACTGGACAGGCGGGGGAGCCGGTGAGTGTCAGGGGGTTCCTTCCTTGCCCGGTGCAGGGGACGGGAAGTCAGGACTCATGGAGCCTCAGAGCAGTGAGGAGGGAATAACGTCCCTATTTCCTTGCAGGGTCCCCGAGGACTGATTGGCCCTAGAGGCTCCCCTGGCCCCCTGGGAAGCCCGGTGAGAATGTCGCTGTCTCTCCACATCCCTGCCTGTCTTCTCACCTTCCTGTGCATGTCCACTGCTGCTGCCTAGTTGCTTTTCTGTGCGCCCACCTTTCCACCTGCACCTCACAGCATCTCAGACGCAGGCTCCTGTGCGTGTGTCCGCCTGGTCTCACAGTTTCTCCTCCCTCAGGGTGCAGTTGGCATTGATGGTGCTCCAGGTGCCAAAGGGAATGTGGTACGTGTTCTACCCTGACCCTGATGCTCTCTGACACTCCGACCCCATGACCATCCACATCCTTGTCTCCTTCTATGACCTGCCCCATGTCAGCTTCACTGACACCTCAACACCATGATCCCTCCCAGCTTCATGAAGCCCCCACTTTCTCCACAGGGTCCTCCAGGAGAACCAGGCCCCCCAGGACAGCAGGGAAATCCTGGGTCCCAGGTTTGAGCTATATTTCTCAATAACATGGGATGGTGATGGTCAGCCGAGGTCATAGACCACCCCCAGCTTCCCCAACTGCAGCACTCACCACCCCTTTCTCATGCCTTCCTTTGACCCCCCTTTTTTATGTCCCCAGGGAATCCCTGGCCCCCAGGGACCCATTGGCATTCCTGGGGAGAAGGTGAGTTGCAGCTCTATCTGTGCACCCTGTCCCCCCAAAGATGTCTTGTTTCAATTCTGTCTGCAGGAAAATCTTCCCATCAGGGCCCCTTTGGTTAGCTCTGGATAATGATAAATTGCAACATTCCCCAAACAAAGTGTCCTTGTTGGGTAAGGGTAGGTTGGGAGAAATTGAAAGCCACCAAAGCCAGATCACATAAGGGGATATTGTCAGGATACGGGAGGGCCCTCACAAGCTAGTCACAGAAAATATTACCAGGACTCCTGGGCCAGGAAAGCCCTTCTCTCTGGGGTCCTACGGTTCAGCTTTTCCCCTCTGTGCCTGTTCCCATCTCCCCTGGCAGTCAGGCTTCTTTCTATTCATATTTAGTGTGTGCTTACCCAGCTTTCCTTTCCACATGACCTTGAGCTGCTTTGTTACCATTTCAGCCCACAGTTCCTCGTGACCTTATGGTTTCTTTACCCCAATTCAGCTGATCCTAGTTTCTATCAGATAAATTGCAGGAGAGAATCTGATTGGCTTAGCTGGGCCAAGTTACCTGCCTCTGTTTGCAGGACATAGGGAGTGTGACCTGTTAACTGTTGGCAGGATATAGGGGGCCACCTCATGTTTGCTGAGGCCTATCCCTCTTCAGATGAAGCTGTGGGTGGGAGGCACTTCTAAAGAAAGGGGTGTGCTTAGGGAGTCCCAACTTCAACACGTCTCTCACACCATTTTTCTACCCCTTGTCTCCACCCGCACAGAGGCAGAGGATTTCTGAGGCTCCGGGAGGGGAGGGGGCTTAGCCAGGGTCACAGAGCAAGTCTGGACAGAGCTGGGGTGAGGTTTCCTGACCCCGGGGATCTGCTTGTTCTGGAACCTCGATGCAGCTGCATGTCTGAGTAGGGCTGTTCCTGGTGGGATGCCAGGCTCTGAGACCCTCTGTTTCTTCCTGCTGTTCATTATCTTTCAGGGTCTCCCTGGACACCCAGGAATTCCAGGCCTCACAGGATCTGATGGCCCTCCAGTAAGACCTGGATGCTGAAAGAGGGAGGAAGAAGAAAGGGGAAGCTTGGGAATTGGGGTGGTAACTGTAGGTCTCTGACAATTTAGACTATTTTTCCCCCAGGGTCATCCAGGCCATGAGGGCCCCACAGGAGAGAAAGGAGCTCAGGTAAGTGAG